>NC_134783.1:33870627-33880627 GCF_046742065.1 Oratosquilla oratoria | reverse complement strand
CTCTTTCTTTCTCTTTCTATCTTTCTCTTTATTTTTTCTTTCTCCCTTTCTTTTATCTTTCTCTTTATGTCTTTATCTCTTTTATCTCTTTCTTTTTATATATTTCTCATTCTCCCTTTGTCTCTCTTTTCTCTCTCTTATTCTTCCTCTCTTTCTCTCGTTTTTCTCTTCTCTTTCTCTTTCACTGTCTCAATTTATCTCTCTCTCTTTCTTTATTTCTCTTTATCTTTCTCTTCTCATTCTCCATTTCTCTTTCTCTTTATCTCTTTCTCTTCCTTTTTTTCTCTTTCTCCTTTTCTTTTTCTCTCTTTCCCTTTTTCTTTCTGTCCTTCTCTTTCTTTTTCTTTTTATTTCGCTTTCTCTCTTTGTATTTCTTTCTATCTCTTTCTCTTTCTCTCTTTTTCTCCCTTTCTCTTTATCTTTTTCTCTCTATTTCTCTATTCTCTTTCTTCCTCTATTTCTTTCTCTTTCTCTTTGTTTTTCTTTCACTTTCTCGTTCTCTTTCTCTGTCTCTCTCTCATTCTCTCTCTTTATCTTTCTCTTTTTATTTCTCTTTCTCTCCTCCCACATCTCTCTCGTTTTCTCTCTCCTTCTGTCTCCTTCATTCTCGTTCTCACTCTTTTTCTGCATGAGGGGACGGAGAGGGTGGTGGGGTCGCCGATTAAATGAAGCGGCCTTGCTGTGGATGTGCTGTGTCTGGCTACATTGCTTCTGACTCAGGGCAGTGGGCGAGATGCAGGAATGACCCGTCATCCAGGAGGAGCCAAGAAAAGAGGGAGGGAGGGAGGGGTGGTGAATGGGAGTGGATTTGGGGATGAAATGGGTGAGAGAGGATTTATGACTGACTTTGGCTACTTCCCTTGTAAGAGAAAAAAAAACCGTGGTATATGTATTTATGTGTGCATTCTCGTATGATTTATTATTTATACGAACGAAAATGAGACATTTTGCTTGCGGATCATATTTTTTAAAGTTATTCCTGAATATGATAGTTTTCAATGGTACAGAAAACTAGAGAGAACGTTAATAACTTCATGGCAGCATCATATTCTCCAGTACAGATTTTGCTTAAATCAAGTATCATACATAATTGCATAGGATACTAATTATAAATATTTATTTTCAAAATTAGTTAAATGTTTCTCAAGTGACATGGAAACTAATTATTATCATTTAAAGTCGATAGAGCATTTATTACTCATCACTTAGATCATGGCTTTTACTACATGCCCCCTGCCCCCCCCCCCTCACATGGGGGGGCAGGGGGGAATATGAACGGGGGTAGCATTGTTACGGGGGGTGGCAATTTTAGCATGGACTTCAATCGTAGAAACCACAAGAAAGGTGGCGGTGTTCTGTTGTACGTTAAAAACAATGTCCATGGCTGTGTTTTAGAGAAAGTGAAACAGGATGCATATGATAGTTTGTGGGTAGAGTTAACCTAAACAGATGGACAAAAAATGAATGTAGGTGTAATGTATAGGCCAAAGTCATTATCATTAGCAGACGACAAACTGTTATTTCAAGAACTGTCTAGTTTCTGCAACCGGGATTTATTGATAATGGGTGATTTCAATTTTACTGACATTGATCAGATGTGGGAAATATTTCAAATACGCTCACTAAGATGATTCATACTTACATTCCTTTTAAGGACAGACGTCCCCTAAATTAGGCTCACCCAAAATGGCTCGACAAAGAATCTGAAAAAAAAAAATTGCTAAAAAACAAAACAAAAAAACAGGCTTATAAGAAATATAAGTGCTCGGGTGCATCTAATGACTATCAAAGTTATGTATTAATGCAGAGAGATTTAAAAAAGACAATAAGAAAACGAAAACGACAAAACGAAATGAATATCGAGGATAAATCCAAAGAGAATCCCAAAGAATTCTATAGTTACATTAGATATAAAAAGGCTGCTAGGAATCACATTGGTCCACTATTATCTGCTGACGGTCAACTTGAATATTCAAATGAAGGATTGTGTAATATTTTAAACAATTATTTTAGCTCGGTATTCGTAAACGAAACACCTCAAGGTGAATTCCAAACTGAAACCTGTGAAAAGTCTAGGGTTAACTTACTACGGTAAATATGAGAAACTCTTAAGATAATAAAACACCAGGGCCTGACGATTGGCACCCAAGAATCTTAAAGGAAATGAAAAATGAGATTGTTGTTCCATTAGAAATTATTTTCAAGAAATCCATCATATCCGGAGATCTTCCAAGAGAATGGAAGCTAGCTAACGTTACTCCAATATTCAAAAAAGGTGACAAAAAGAAACCAAATAACTATAGGCCTATAAGTTTGACTTCAATCATAGGAAAAATGATGGAAACTATCATCAGAGATGCTATCGAACATCATTTAGAAAGCAACCGTTTGATAAATGATAGCCACTATGGTTTCAGACGGAAACGTTCTTGCGTGACTAACTCGAATTCTACAACACAATTATCTCGAATTATGATAAAAGAAACAATATAGATTTAATATATCTAGACTTTGCAAAAGCTTTTGATACCGTCCCACACGAAAGACTACTTACTAGATTAGCTTTACACGGAATAAGTGGTAGCCTATTAAGTTGGACTAGTAATTGGTTGAATGGTCGAAAACAGAGTTGTTTTAAATGGAAAAACTTATAGATTGAAATTTTTTACAAGTGGAGTTCCTCAGGGTTCCGTTCGTGGGCCACATCTATTCATAGTATATATAAATGATATAGACCATGGACTAAAATCTACTGTTTCCCAATTTGCTGATGATACAAAATTGTGCGGAATGGCAAATGATCACTTAAACCAATTAGATATTCAAGAAGATTTAGATAAATCATAGCAATGGTCTGAAAAGTGGCTAATGAAATTTAACACAAGTAATTGCAAGAATGCACATAGGTAAAAATGTCAGTAAGTACGATTACAAGTTATTTGGAAATTCGTTAACAAAAGTGAATAGTGAAAAAGATCTCGGCGTAATTATCAGTAACATTCTCAAATCATTCAAGCAGTGTATTTCAGCCTCTGAGAAAGCAACTAAGATTCTAGGACTGATTGCGCGATCTTTTGACTTCAAAAGTCCATCACTCATGAACAAGCTATATAAATCGTTAGTTCGTCCACATTTGGAATATGCTGTTTCCGTATGGTCACCGAATCTCATTAAAGACATTGACAGACTGGAAAAAGTACAACGGCGAGCCACAAAACTGATACCAAATATAAAAAATAAATCATACGAAAATCGACTAAAACATATGAATCTATTTTCCCTAAAAAAGTGTAGACACAGAGGTGACTTGATACAGGTCCTTAAAATTCTAAAGGGAATTGACAACATCAAAATTGACAACTTTTTCACACTGAATGAGAATCAGACAAGAAACAATGGTCTCAAACTGTCCGGAAATAGATTGGATTTGGAAGTGGGTAGAAAGAACTTTGCCAACCGTGTAGTTAATGAATGGAATAAACTTCCTGCAGAGGCAGTGCAATGTAGTTCAATTCAAAGCTTTAAGAATCATTTAGATAAACACCTAAGCCAGATGCTGTAATGATGATAATTTATTTTATATTATTTGTTTTTGTTTTGTTATTATTTGTCTGTTTGTTTATCATTATTTGCTTGATTCTCATTCATTATTAGTTATATGTCAATTTATTATTATTTACTATTTACCTGTGTATTTATTATTTAACTATACCTATGCATTTATTTACGTATTTTATTTATTACATTATTATAGTTTTTATTTATTCATTTATTTATTAATTATTATGATTTTTATTCGCATCCGATCTAGATATGGACCAAAAGGTCTCCTGTCGGCATGCTCCGCCTTTGTAATTCTTTATAGAGACGCTACAGCTATTAGAGCGGCGGCGGACACTAATTGACAGCGTTTCTCAACCTTTTATCCCTTGCGGAACCTTTAGAATAAATTGCATGTCTCCAGGAACCCCTGCGCAAGAAAACACACCTATACCATATCTTTCTCATTTTATTTTCATCGTAATAATAGGTTAGATAGGGTGATGTCTATAGTACATCATTACAGTAACCAAGAATATGTCGTGCGTGTTTAACTATATTACGTATATGAAATTAGATAAAAAATCAAAAGTGCTTTAGCTTATCTCACTTGTTCTTGCGGAACCTTTATTCTGAGAACTTTGCACCGAGGCGTTACTCTGGCATTGTAAGGGGTCTGACAACATATACAATCAATTGTAAGAAAATTATAACATATAATAAAGTCATGATCAATGCTCAGTGATTCTCGAAACATGAGTTGAACTTTATCGATTTACTTCTATTTCATTCATTATATCATTTTCATTATAGTAATATTCATAAATACATTTGATAAGGCTTATCTCTGACACACACCCCTGATTGATAAGGAGAGTGGATAGAGACAGATAGAGAGGGAGGTAGGGGAAGCTAGGGAGGGAAGGCGGGAAGAAAGGAGATAGGGAGAGAAGTGATTACCAATTACATATACTGTATACATATACATGTGTATATATATATATATATATATATATATATATATGTGTGTGTGTGTGTGTGTGTGTGTATATATATTATATACATATGAATATACAAGATAATATATAACATATAACAAAGATACAAATAGACAGGCAGGCACAGACGAAGAGTAAAAAGGGAGATACAGGGATTGAGAGCGAGAGAATATTAATATTGTCTTTTTTTTTCTTTTATTAAAACTATAGATATTTTCCTTGACAAGTTGTCTCTGTCCATAGTGATAGGGTCACTCGAGAAAGCTTCCCTCGGCTGAATAAAATAGCATTGAGCCAGCCAGAATAAAATATTTAGCGTCGCTTCCTGGAGTGTGAGAGTCAGATAGAAACAAGAAAAATAACAAAAAAAAAAGAGCAATAGAAAGAACAAGAGAAGGAACAAGAATGAGAAAAAAGAACAAGACAGAACAAGAAAAAGAACAAGAACAAGGAAAAGAAAAAGTAAAGAATACGAAAAAACAAGGGAAACAAGAAAAAGGACAAAAAAAAAGAGAAAAAGAACAAGAAATAGAACAAGAACAAGAACAGGAAGGTCCGGACAAAAACAGCAATGCCAACTTCTGGAATGTGCAAGCGTCCCGTGTTGTATCTCCCTCGAGTTCAGAATACTGTCCATTCAACGCCGGCTGTTAGTGTCACGCTCTTCCTAACGAGGATCTTGACAGGTCCTAGAACGCGGCTCGGGATACTTCGAATCGTGTCACGTGAGGCTCCTTTCACTAGCGAGCTGTTGTTGTTGTTGTGGTTGATGATGATGATAATGTTGTTGTGGTTGATGATGATGATAATGTTGTTGTGGTTGTTGTTATTGATGATGACGTTGTTGGTGGTATTGATAATGATGTTGTTGTTGTGGTTGTTGGAGATGATGATGTTATGGACTGTAGTTATCCATCGTTGAGGTCAATCTCTCGCCGCTGGTGAGAGAGAGAGAGAGAGGGAGGGAGGGAGGGAGGAAGGGGGGGAGGGAGAGAGAGGGGAAGGGAGAGGCGATAGAATTAAACTGACAGATAGGTAGATAGATAGATACTTATAGATACACACACACGCACACACACACACACATACACGCGCGCACACACGCGCGCACGCACACGCATACATACACACACACGCGCGCGCGCGCACACACATAGACCGGTCATATCTGAGCTCTGAGTTCTCTTCCGGGAGGGAAATAGCTGTCGATCATGAGTCCAACACGTGATCCAAGACCATGGTGAAACCATGGTGAATCACACACACACACACACACACACACACACACACACACACACACACACACACACACACACACACACACATACACACACACATGTGATAGAAATAGATCGATAGATATATAGATAAATAATTATTCGTGGTTAGGTATAGAGAGAGAGAGAGAGAGAGATACTGATAACAACTGCCTTTGTTCTGCCGCATTCTGGCAGACGAGGACGACGACGTCGACGAAGACCACGACCTGAGTCGTCGTTCATTTCTTTCTTTCCGGCCCAGAGGTTCTCCCTGTGAAGGGTGTGTGTGTGGGGGGGGGGCATCATTTATGGCACAATGGTGGACAAAATCCTGATCCGTGTTATAGTGAATATTTTGTTGTGTTTATGCAGTTTTGTTGATAAAATATTTAGGTTATAAGGTAGCTGCCGTATATGGACATTTTAGAAACTCAACATATATATATATATATATATATATATATATATATATATATATTATATATATATATATATATATATATATGTATATATATACACACACACGCTCGTGTGTGTGTTTGTCTGTGTGTCATTATGTATTTACGTAGTATTTATTTACCTAGTTGTATCTTACGGGAATGTGAGCTATGCTCATGGTGTCCCGTCTTTGTATCTCACAGTGTCTAGTTTGCTCATAAATTTGTGTATAGTTTTTGCACATACTATTGTTTTGTCCAGTTTGTTCCAGATATCCATCACTGTGTGTGTGTGTGTGTGTGTGTGTGTGTGTGTGTGTGTGTATGTGTGTGTGTGTTCGCCTTGGTCTTTCACCTTGGTCTTTGGATCACGTGCTGCCATT
Source organism: Oratosquilla oratoria (assembly GCF_046742065.1). Lineage (NCBI taxonomy): Eukaryota > Metazoa > Arthropoda > Malacostraca > Stomatopoda > Squillidae > Oratosquilla > Oratosquilla oratoria. The sequence goes on along the minus strand of NC_134783.1, from coordinate 33,874,010 downwards.
GTGATCGACAGCTATTTCCCTCCCAGAAGAGAGCTTAGAGCTCGTATGGCCGATCTCTGGGTAATGTTGTGACCTTACACGCACACACACTCCCAACTCCCCGCCCACGAGAGTTGGAGTAACGACTCGAAGCGCAGTGATACTGAAATTATTTCAGCCTAGGGCAGGATTCGAACCAGGACCGCCGTAGTGACAGTCGGGGACTCTACCAACCGCGCCACCGAGTCGTGTGTGTGTGTATGTGTGTGTGTGTGTGTATGTGTGTGTGTGTATGTATGTGTCTGCATCGTGGGCCAGCTTCTAGTGTCCCCAATAGTACCTTTTGTTGATGAATTACAATTTATGCTACGTTGAAGATTTTAAAATCGCTTTATGGAAGCTACATTGATCAGCAAACGTTATGCCCGTACATCAAGACACTTGTCACAATACATTTCTTTATATTCATTTATCTATTTATTTATTTCAGAAGCGTTGTTGGTGAATTGTGATTCCTTGATTATGTCATTCTTTGTTTTGCGTTTAGAAATAACAAATTAATAAAAATAGGTAAATAAGTCAATAGATAAAATAGATGAATGAATAAGCAAAATTATTTGTAGGCTTGGATTCATTTGACTTCATTAAAGCATTGAGAAGACTAAGAGTGTACAAAGTCGGGCAGTTCGACCCAGAAGGTCAACAAAAATGGTCGATGTCGACTACCAAGAGTCGATGGGGCTTTCCAGGGGGATCGATAAATGACGAGGGGGGAGCGGGGAGTTGGGGGGGGGGGAGGGGGAAGAAGGGACCGAAAGGGATCGATAAACGCCGGGTTAAGGGATTGGTGGGAACTGTAGACTAAAAAGAGAATTAGAAACTAGGGAAGAAATATATAAAAATAAATAAATAAATTTAGTTAAGAATCAGTAGTTATTTTCGTTCGTTTATTTAGTTATTTTGTTTATTCATATCTGTTTATGTATTTATTCATTAACAGTTTTTCATGTATTTATTGATATACTTGTTTAGTTAATGAGCTAGTAATTTATACATTTATTTAATTTTCAACATAGTTAAAGGTAAATAAAAGGGCTGCGTATCTTCTAAACTAAACAAATAAAAAGAATACATAATGCTGTATATATCATAGTATACGAACTCTGAATATGTCGCTACTAGCTGCCAGTAAATATATGAATATACAAAGGATTACAAAGGCGGAGCATGCCGACAGGAGACTTTTTGGTCCATAACTAGGTCTTCTTACTGATAAAACAGTGAGTCTTGGGATGTAAAAAAGAAAAAAAAAATTATGCTATTCATACTCGTTTCATATGTTGTCATCTTGGGATGAATCAGCTTCGAATCTTTGAATTCCGTTCGTGTATAAAGATTGGATAAAGATAAAAAGAAGATTCGTTAAGATAAATCTTAGAAAAAAGGCTGGAGCCATATCTTCAAGAAAATATATGATCTGCATCTGGAAATACCGAATGAAAATGAAAGCTTTGAGAGTAATGTTAGAAAACGGTCGAGAATTGAGCATTTTACATCTATTGTAGCCTACAATTCAGTGTGCAAAGACGAATTGTGCGGAGTGATCTAATAGAGGTGTTCAAATGGACCAAGGGCTTTAACAAGGGTGATGCAAGGAAGGTCATCACAAATATAGGTTTACGAAAGAAATGGGCAAGAATTTATTTACCAATAGAGTGGTTAACGAATGGAATAGACTTAGTAACTCTCCAGTTAGCGCTGAAACAAGTTATTGCTTAAAGAATTTTTTATATAACTTTATGGTAAGGGATGACAAATGGTAAGGGACATGGAACTGTTTAATATAGGCCTTATGGTCTCTTGCACCCTCCTCCCTTCGCTTTAGCTGCTACTCTCCGACGTCCCTCTTTGAGGCCCACCATAAGGAGTCGCTGTGCCTGATGGGCGTGTTGGTCCTGGTGTTGCTCTCCAGAGGTCTTCATGCAGGGACGAAGGCCCAAAAAGACTCGCTCAAAGACAATCTAATTCTCATGAACTGCGCTTTCGTGAGGTTACGATAATGAAAAAGCTCTCCTGCAGTCGAGGAGGAGGAGGAGGAGGAAGGAAGAGGGACGAGGAGGGAGGTGGAGGAGGAAGGAAGAGGGACGAGGAGGGAGGGGGAAGAAGGAAGAGGGACGAGGAAAGAGGAGGAGGAGGAAAGAAGAGGGAGGAGGAGGAGGAAGGAAGAGGGACGAGGAGGGAGGGGGAAGAAGGAAGAGGGACGAGGAAAGAGGAGGAGGAGGAGGAAAGAAGAGGGACGAGGAGGGAGGAGGAGGAGGAAGGAAGAGGGACGAGGGGGGAAGGGGAAGAAGGAAGAGGGAGGAGGAGGAGGAGGAAGGAAGAGGGACGAGGAGGAGGGAGGGAGGAAGGAAGGAAGGAAACTCGAATACCACTTGCATGAAGTTGTTAGGATAGTGAAAAGTCCTACTGAAGACGAAGAAGAGGAGGATGAAGGAGGAGCGAGGAAGGAAACCCGAAGACTGCTTTCGTGAGGTTGTTAGGATAATGAAATGTTCCCCTGAAGATGAGTAGGAGGAGGAAGAGGACAAGGAGGAAGGAGGAGGAGAAGGAGAAGGCCCAAACCGCCTCCCTTCTTCTAGGAAATCGTTGTCGTCCTTGAGGTTCTTTGTGATACCAAATATAGCGCCATTCATTCGTTCCCACACAATAATGTCATGCCATGCTTTCATTCTTATTGTTTGCTTGTTATTTCTTATTTATCGTTACTATACACACACACACACACACACACACACACACACACACACACACACACACATATATATATGTGTGTGTGTGTGTGTGTTTGTATGTGTGTGTGTATGTATGTATATAGTGCTGAAAATTTGTAGCCCCGATTACTTAGATATTGAAACTAACACCACCTTGGTTTCTAACCTAGGCCTTCAGCCGAACTAAATCAAGGTTCTACAGATTGTCTCCCCAGAACCAATTTAATTGAAAAAATAATAATTCCATATAATGTCAGTGTGCACGTTTCCGATTCTCTTCTCCCAGATGACACCAAAATAATATATAACTACCCTAAGAGCATAAAAAAAACTAAATGTCCACCAAAGGTCTAAAGATATTAGCAGTAAAATTCCGTTGCATGACTGCTCTAAAGTGTATTGGGGCCAAACGGGAAGGGGCCTTCCCACTAAGATTAGGGGAGCATAAAAATTCAGTTAAATACGCCCAGGAAAATTCAGCAGTATTCCTCCATACTGCTGAATTAATTCCCTGTATAGACTGGGACAAGGCTGATTTAATTTACATTTCACACCGTAATTACATAAGAAAAATTGTTAAGTCCCTCCTGATCAAACAACTACCTAATTTTAATGCATCAAAAAGACAGTGGT
>NC_134783.1:33855627-33865627 GCF_046742065.1 Oratosquilla oratoria | reverse complement strand
GTATAGCTCCTCCGTGGCATCTTACTGTGCAAGACTCACCGGTCGAAGACGTCCTCCACGACGCGACGTCCCGGTGATCATCGGCAAACAATGCGGCTGAACCAGACAATAGGAGTCCAGAACACCGCACGAACCACAGCCAAAGAAGCCAATTTTACCAGACATAAGTTTGTGATTAAGGAGGAAGGAATGTCCAATGAAAAAAAAGAATCTAAATAGATACTATGTGAGGAAGGAGTTTTATTAGTACGTTTTGCTTGTTTCAGGTTTATTAAGCCCATCGACTTGATGTAAAGCTGTAAGAAATGAAACGTCGTACTAATGAAGGGTCCGGCATCATATGGCGTTTCTGTACAAGAAAAAAAAAAAAAAAATCCTGGTCTCAGGAAATGGGAAGTGAGAAACCCCTGGTAGCGCCACAGGGTGTTTTAGACCGATGTTTAGGTCGTCTCCCCGCCTGGCCACGACCGTTGATAACCAACGAGACAAAGCCTGACGCGGGTCCTGGAAATCGAACTCGTGAGCCACTGTTCATGAATTCGACACGGTATCCACTAGGCTACCGCGCGGCCAGAGGAAATGTCCAATGAGTTGGGGAAATGCACCAGGGTTGAAGATGGAAATGATTAAAGAAATTTCTAGCACGGAGATGTGATGCTTAGGGCGCTCACAAACCGAATAGAAGATGGAAATAATTAGATAAAAAATCTTATTCGGAGATACGGCATCAAGGGCCTCTCAAACCGAGCTGAAGCTGGAAATGATAGAGGTAAATAAGTAAACAGATAAATTAATAAATCAGTAAATGAACAAATAAAAACGTCGACCTGCGTGACGGATTCTGACGACTGGTGGGTAGATCATTTAATTATTTTCTATTTCTTGGCTTTTCTTGTCGACTTACTCCCCACGTCGTCCAACGTATAATTTCTCTTTTCTTCGTCATTATTTCTTAAAAAAGATTCGATATCTTTGAATTGTGAATCTTCTTGAAGAAGATGAAAAAAAACGGGAATGGGAAGAAGGAGGAGGAAAGGGAGACGAAAAACGAGGAGAAGAAGGAGGAAAAGAAAAAGAGAAGTAGAAGAAACAGCAGCAGAAGGAAAACGAGAAGGAGCAGAAGAAAAAGAAGGAAACGAAGAAGAAGAGCAAATCATGGCACTGATGGTTTTCTTTCTGATCGTTTCCAACTGACTTGCCTGGAAATGCTGTGCTCGATGTTAGAATTAAATATTGATCACACTCGTTTGTATTATATATATATATATATATATGTATATATGTATATATATATGATATATATATATATATATATGAGATATATATATATATATATATATATATATATATATATATATATATATATATATATATAATATATATATAAATGGCTTCAACGCACGTACATTATTTTTTAGCAGGAATTATTTCAGCATAAAGCCTTTGTGTTATCTTTGTAATCACTAACGATATAGATAATTTGGAATAGCATGCTAAAAATAAAATAGAATAGATTATAGGAAACTGTTATGTTATAACACATTTGTAAATGTACACTTTAAACCCACTATCGGAGAAATAATATCAGAAGTACAGGAGATCCGTATATTTCGACTACTATCTAGTCCTCTTCAGGAGAATGAAGAGGACTACAGATAGTAGTCGAAATCCTGTATTGATATTATTTCTCCGATAGTGGGTTGAAAGTGGACAAAATAGATGATAATAAAAAGGTTGATGTTTCTCGCCGAGGACATATAAAGATCATGTAAATTAATTATTATTGTAGTAGTGTTCATTTGCAGCTGTGCCGGATTATTAATTCATCACTTATACACTTCATTGAACTTGATCTTTGTATTCTTCATTGAAAAACAAAGTGAGATTTTTGAAAATAGGATAGATTTCCTGTAGGGTGAAGGCAATATTGCCACAAGTTGTCAGGGCTTGGATTTCATTCAGAAGTAGGAAGAAACAACTTCGGTAACCGCGTATTCAAGGGGTGGAATAAACTTAAAGTATACTTGAAAGCGCATAGGATAGTTTAGTAGAGTCTTGGATTGGCACCTTGAAGACAAAAGACCACTGAGGAGATCGCGGAAAAGATGGTGAACATCAAGAAAGCCATTAAAAAAAAGAAAAAAAAAAAAAGAGGGACATCACTTGAACATGATGGAATTGAAGAGACGTATATGATATGGTTTAGATACGGTTTAACGTCACAACCCCCCCCCCCTATCGGAAGGCTAGAACGGTGCCCCTCACAGAGGACTTTATAGCGTGGAATTTAATGAACCATGCCCTTGGTTCAACTTCGCCGGCGGCAGGATTCGAACCGCCATCTCCTCGACCTTCGCCGCAAGTAACGACGCCCTAACTCGCTCAGCCAGCGACAGGAAAAAATGTAGAGGTTTTCGGTGGTATTCTTAAAAAAAATCTTTCCTTACATAAATCTTATATAAATCCTTGGAAGGGAAAGATTTATTTAAGGAAAGTATTCTTAAAAAATTATTTCCTTATATAATCTTATATAAGTCCTTGGAAGCGAAAGATTTATATAAGGAAAGTATTTTTTTAAGATGGTATTCTACAAAAAACTTTCCTTATATAAATCTTATATAAATCTTTGGAAGGGAAATATATAAGGAATACATAAAAGGAAAGAATTTTTTTAAGAATACTACCGTAAGAATCTTACGGCGGCATTCTTATTTTTTTCCTTATATAGATATTTTCCTTCCAAGGATTTATACAATATTTATAAAAGGATTTTCTTAATGTCTTGACAGGTCGCAGTTCCTAATGAGAATTTGGTAAGCGTAACAGGAAGCGTGCAAGTCTCGCATTTGCTTAGGTGTGGGTTCGAGTCCCGCCCTCTCCGATTTCCGGTGGTGACTGTTACCTGCCTGCGCCAGCAGACCCTAAAGCGCATAATAAGACGAAGGTGACGGCTTCGGCCGCAGCCACTCAGCCCCTCCTGGCGTAGGCTCCTCACCACCTACCCGTTGATTGGTTTGATCCAGGAGACCCTTGGTGGTGCAAGAGAGCCTAAAACTTTTGCACGTATCGACTTTTCGCCGTGCGCCGTCCTCAACACGTCGTTGTGCTTTCAAATAACCATGGGTGTCTACGGACGCTTTCACACGTCACGACCGCGGTGGAAATGTCCATAGTCAACCATGGTTATTTGAAGCACGGCGTCACGTCGTGTTGTGGACGGTGCACGGCGAAAAGTCGATACGTGTGAAACGAGGCTTGGGGAACACGGACTTGTGGGTGAAAATGAATGAATAAACACAATTTTTTTTTTAGTAATAATCGACTTTTACTCCCCTGGGGCCGAATTTATAAAAGACCTTAACCCCTAAGTCTAGACATAAATGATTATGTCTAGACATAACCTCGACACAGCGCAAAGTCTAGACATAATCACTTAGGTCGCCGACATAGGGGTTTAGGTCAAATCTCCGCCATTTTGAAGATTTATGTCTCGACTGAGACGTTAGGATTTTTTATAAATTCGGCCCCTGGTCTTCGGGTCACTTGGTCATCCATAAGCGCTTTTGAAACGTCTCGCCATGTCTGTCGTTCCTGCGCCACCTCCTTCCATTCTCTTGGTTCCATTCAGTACATCTGCGCGCGCACACACACACACACACACACACACACACTCATACACACACACACACACACACACACACACACACACACACACATATATATATATATATATATATATATATATATATATATATATATATATATATCACAACTAACAACACAGTTGAGTAAGCGAAACTATATATTTCGATTGCTAACTGCAATTCTCTTCAGTAGTGAAGAGGCTTGCAGTTAGCAATCGAAATATATAGTTTCGCTTACTCAATTTTTTCTTTCCGTCCGACTGTGGTGTTAGTTGTGACTTACAAATGTGTTACTGCATTTCTCACTAGTTATATATATATACATATATATATATATATATATATATATATATATTGTGTGTGTGTGTGTATGTGGATGTACTTGTATGTATGTCAATATCAATGAATATATCAATATATATATACCAATATAAATGTATATGTATAGATAGATAAACAAACGAGTAGACAAGTAATTTATTAAATAGGTAAACGAATAAGCAAATACATTACAAGTAAATAAGAAAGCAAGTGAATAGATGGATACGTACTGTACGTATGTGGCTCGTCACTTAGCGCACACCATATCATTGCACCACATCGTGTTTACATACACCGTTGCCCTCCTCGTGGGGGGGAGTGAGGAACACATACAAGGGACTCGAGCAATGCCAGGAAGGTAGAAAAAGAAGGGGAAGGGTATACGCCAGTTTGTGCTGAGTAGCTGCGGCCGAAGCCGTCACCTTCACACTATTATGCACTTTAGTGACTCCTAGTGGGGGGCAGGTAATTAACAGTCACTGGCGGAAATCGGAGAGGAGTGCGGGATACGAACCCACGAGCAAAAGGATACAAGACCAGCAGGCTTCCGAATAGCGTCACCCGAGAGAGTGGAGTTAGTAACATTGAAACGAAAATGGGAAAGAAAAAGAAAACGAAAATAGAAAGAGAGAATGCACATAAAAGCAAATGGAACATACTCCGAAGAGGTATAAGGTTTGAGAAATCTTGTGTGGGCGTGGGCGTGGGGGTTTGATATCAGATGGAGAATTGAAACAGGAAGTAGAACTTACTTTAAGAATCAAAGACAGAGAACCAGCCAACTGGTGGGCTTCCGTGACTGGAGAGGGGAGAGTGGGGGAAGACTATTCCAATCAAAGATCTAGGAAGGTTTAGAGAGTGTAGCGTGACGTGACTAAACCAAGTGTTGCCTGGAGTATCTTTGTCAGGATATCCGAACCCCACGATAGTCGGCAACGGTCATGTCCTTAAGAACTCACAGGAAAGGTGGAGAAGGAGGAAGGGAGCAGCCTAAATATCTCCCTGTGTGAAAAAGTGTGGAAAATAGTGGAAGATGACAGAGAAATAGAGACAGAGTGGGACCGCTTCGAGCACCGAACGCCAGCCTTCAGGGGCCGCACCTCTAGGTGGAGGTGAGGGTGGTAATTGAGATCTTCAAGAATGTTAACGAGGAGATGATTCTCTCTGACGTCATGGAAGTAGAATAGTACTCGAATGGTAGGCATCCATCTTTGGTTTCAGTGTTGTTGTATGGAAGCGAGACGTAAACCCCTTAGGGTGACGCTGCGGGGATATATAGTGAAGGTGATAAAGGTGGACTGCCTGGATAGAGAGTGTGGACTGAAGAGAGATGATAAGATAACAAAGAGATGTACATGAGTAAGATATAAATAAGCAGAGTGTGTGCGTGTGTATGTAAGTGTATGTTTGTGTGTGTGATTAACCATGGTCTTTGGATCACGCGTTGGACTCGTGATCAACAGCTATTTCCCTCCCGAAAGAGATCTCAGAGCTCGTATATGACCGATCTATGGGTAATGCTGTGACCTTACACGCGCACACACACCCAACTCCCCGCCCACGAGAGTTGGAGTAACAACCCGCAGCGCAGCGATACTGAAATTATTTCAGTCCTTGGCGGGATTCTAACCCAGACCTCCGTAGTGTCGGCCGGGAACTCTACCAACTGCGCCACGAGTGTGTGTGCGTGTGTGTGTGTATGTGTGTTGGGGAGGGGGAATGAAGTAGCAAGTGAGACTCGGGTGAGGTGGTTTGGGCATATGGATTGCATGGAAAAGGTGATAATCCACGAGGTGCTCATATGGGATGGGTTCTATTGCGTATGAAGTGGGTGGGTGTGGCTATTCTTCTTATAAAGGGAAAAAGGATATATATATATATATATATATATATATATATATATATATATATATATATATATATATTACACACACACACACACACACACACACACACACACACACACACATATATATATATATATATATATGTGTGTGTGTGTGTGTGTGTATATATATGTATATATATAAATATATATATATATATATATATATATATATATGTATATGTATGTGTGTGTATTTGTTTGGAAGCCTATTTGAAGAACCTGCTTATAACTATTTTCATTATAACTCAACTTAAAAAAAAAATAGATAAATGGACAGATAAAAATAATTTTCATGTGTTGGACACCGTAAGAGGTTATGGTCATAACACATTAAAATACTTTTTTCTTTTTGTTTTGGATATCAAGATATTTGGTACATATGGGGAAGTAAAGGCACTTCTTCCGTGGGTAACATTAAGTAGAACTGTGTACAAATCTCGGTAAAAAAAAATCCTGAAACATCTAATAATATTTACTTTAGAAATGTACCGTTTCTTGTCATGTATTCCATATTCTGAATAGATGAAAGCTTACGTAAGGAGTAACGTTATGTCCATTTATAAAACAAAAATGAGCATTTTTTTTCGATTTCCTGGAAAGTTTGAAAAATGACTCGGGTGCTTTATGAGGCTGGTGATATATGTCTGTACAAAAAATACTTGAAGGCGTACATTTTATAGAAATATATATACATAAAATGTGTAAGAAAAGCTACATGTGCACATGGATTGTTTCATTACTTTTGTCCATGACTGTACACGCGTGCAAAACTCAACTGCCAGTCGTGTCCTCGTCGCGGGGGTTGAGGGGGGTGGGGGGAGTTGGGGGGTGGGGGAGGGAGCATTTGGGGACTGAGCCTCCTTGCCATTTGCTCCCCGGTTTTGTCGCGTCTAAAGGTTTTGGGGGGAAATCTTCAGTTCCTCCTTGTAGTTTCCCCCCACCATGGTACTCTCCCCACTCCCGAGGGAGGTAGGGAGCGAGTGAAGGGACCGGAGGTGAAGGGAGTGACTGGAATCGGGAGTCTTTAATGGTACCAAATGTCCAGAGAGTCTCCGACTAGTCCTGGAAGTGCAATAGGCAACCCAGTACGGCGAGGAGTGTGTGTGTGAGGGAGGGAGGGAGGAGGTGTGGAGGTGGAGGAGGAGGAGGAGGGGGAAACAGGGACCGGAGAGACATCTGGCGAGCGCGAGGCGAAACACGCGAATAGTCCTGCAGGTGGCATCCAAAGTGCCTAGTGCCGTGTTGCCGTTTCACCGGGAAGTCCCCCACTCGCATGCCGCCTCTTCCCCCACTTCCCTTCTCTGGCCCTCGATCCGAGTGTGACCTCCGTTATCACGTGCACTGCTACAAGTGGGACTCGAGTGTGCGTGGCGTAAGGCTGTGTGTGTATGTTCCGAGCCGCGACTGCGAGGGGAAATTACCGGGTTCTCTTAGAGTGGTGGTGTGAAAACCCGTCCTCGGCGGCTCCAGCGAAGCTACCGGTGCACCACAAAGCACCACAAAGCCAGCACCACCTTCGTCTCCCCTTCTGGTGCTTGTCGTCCTCAACCAGAACCTCGACGACGTCAGCCCTCGTCCTCGAACTGACGAAGGACCTGGCGAACTGACACGTTTCCTGGCGACGAGGGAGTTCGCAACCAACAGGTATCAGGTGATGGCAGAAGATGTAGACCCTGCTCACGCTCCAGTTGTGGGGGTGGGGTGGGGTGGGGGGATTTTTAGTTCTGATTGTTGCCCTTCTTGTAGTTTCCCCCTCCCCCCCACCTCCATGTGGGCGCTCGTCTCAATCGATAGTGCTCTCTTGGCCAAGTGTCCCCCCATTGGCTTCAGTGAGGACCAAAGTGCCCATCTTACAACATTAACAACATGATTGTAAACGTTCAGTTTTTTTTTTCTCTTAACGTCAAGACCATAACTTATCGACTTATGTGTTGTGATTATCATCCCTGTAGCCAGTCGGTTTTATTCAGTTTAAGGAAACCTTAATCCTGTACTTTGGGGGAATTAACCTCGTCTCGGTGAGCTCTTTGGGTGTGAAAGTTTACTTAAATCCTGTGTTCTACAGGATTTAATCGCCAATAATCTTCTCCCCTACCGGATAATATTATTTATTTTAATGTGGTTGCCGTCAGGTGACAGGTAACCTTTGTTAATTTTATTTTGGCTGAGATTCAGGTGTCAGAGTGTTTGAAGGTTAACCTCGAGATCATGATTACAATTGTTGAAGATTCGCTTATTTGAGCTGAATAAATTCGTCTGGTGACAAACAAAACAAAAATCTAAATTTCCCAAACTTGATACAGCGCTCCTGTATAGGTTGTGTGTGTGTTTGTATGTGTGTGTGTATGTGTGTTTGTGTGTATGTATGTGTGTGTGTATGTTTGTGTGTATGTGTGTGTGTGTGTGTGTTTGTATGTGTGTGTGTATGTGTGTTTGTGTGTATGTGTGTGTGCATGTTTGTGTGTGTGTGTGTGTTTACCTAGTTGTATCGAACGGGAAGGGGAGCTATACTCGTGATGTCCCGTCTTTGTATTTCGTAGTGTTTAGTTTTGCTCCTAAATTCGTGTGTAGTTTTTGCACACATTACTGTTTTGTCCAGTTTGTTCCAGACACCCACCACTCTGTGTGTGTGTGTGTATATGTGTGTGTGTGTGTGTGTGTCAAATCGACATATTTAGCATTTGCCCGAAGAAGTCTAGAAAAAAAGAATTGTACAACGGCACCGAAAAGGTTATGACACAATTCCTTCTCGTGTTATCAAAATTATTATAATCAAGTGATGATGAAGTGGTTATTGTGACTGCGAGTAATGAGTAGTTAGTGGTGAATGTCGTTGGTGTCATGACTATTACTATTGTTGTTTCTACTATTCATAGTAATGCGTGAGTATTAATAGGAATAACATATACTTTTGTTATTAGTGTCAATTTTGGCTGGAGTTGTTATTTTTTTTCGTTATTTTTATTATGGATACAATCGTTCTCAAGTGAGTGATTTTTTCTTTAATTTATATTTGTGTTACTCTATTTTACATAGGATTGCAAAGGCTAATGCGAAAAAATATAATAATGATAAAGAATAAAATAAAAATCATGATAATATAAATAATAAATAAAATAAATGCATAGGTATAGTTAGATAATAAACAGGTAAATAGTAAATAATAATAAAATGTCAGATAAATGATAATAAATGAAAATCAAGCAAATGATAAATAAACAGACAAATAATAACAAACAACATTGATATTTGGGCTTGAATTACCGTCGACGTTGTCATTTTTATCTTCATTTCCAACATAGCAATTGGCATATTCTGTTCTTGACAACATTGCTATTGGTATGTTTTATTTTTGACAACACCAACATTACTTTCAATTTTGGTAGAATTATCTTCAATAATTTCCATTTTTCAACTGCCAATAATATTTTTACGTCTGACAACTCTGCCAGCATTTCTCTCATCTATGGCAATATTGCCATCAATATTTTTGGCCTGATAACTCTGCCATCATTATTTTGGTATCTTTGAAGAACAGGGACCACAAATACCTTTTGTGAACAATAGCGGTCCGACTTGCCTTTTTGAAGAATAATGGATCCATGTAAGAAAATAAAATAGAAAATACAGAAATGAAATGGTTAGGTTAGGTTAGATTAGATAGACCTTTAGAACAATAGGGGTCCCAGTTTTGCCTTTTTGAAGAATAATGGTCTCATGTAAGAAAATAAAATAGAAAATACAGAAATGAAATGGTTAGGTTAGGTTAAGTTAGGTTAGATAGACCTTTAGAACATTAGGGATCCCAGTTTTGCCCTTCTGCATAATAAGGACCCCTAATCAAAACAGGACTCAGTTCTTGAAAAACTGCACTGTTTATGAAGGTTAACCTTGTTCCTACAAGAAGCTTAATGAAATCGTGTTTTAAAACAGCCAGTCGCTCGCTAAGCAAAGCGAACGCTTTCCATCATGAGAAAGTTGACTAACTTTATTGGCTACACTTATGAAAACTACCGGTAGATTCTGTAGAGAAGAAAATATGTTAACGTTAAACTAAAAAAATAGGTCAGTTTTTGTTTTCATTGCCTTGGTTGGCGAGAGGTTTATAATGATACGGATTTAATCGCTTCTTAGGAAAAGGGTTAAT
>NC_134783.1:33833127-33848127 GCF_046742065.1 Oratosquilla oratoria | reverse complement strand
CACGTCGAGGGAAGCCATTGTTCTTTGGAGTTGCTCGCTGCGTAGAATGCCGACAAATTCATTTGTCAATCTCAGGGAGTAATTCTTTGGGGTGTACCGGATGATGATAAGATTAAGTTGCTTGGCGAGTCCATATGTAGGTGTGCTGATTCGTGAGATCATCGGGCGGAGAGGGGAGTAGGGCATTGCCGTAAAAATATCCAGGAGAGAATTCGCCGGTGGTGAGAGGTGGTCCCTGACTGCGTTGTTAGCTGCGATTAACTTGCTAACTCTGAATTTAAGTTTGCCGGTGGGGTCACTGGATATCTTATTGAATATATATATATATATATATATATATATATATTATATATATATATATATGTGTGTATGTATGTATGTATACTACATATGTATATATATACTCGTGCATATTATATATATGTGTATATATATATATATATAAATATAACATTTATATACTCGTATATATATATATATATGTATATATATATATATATATATATATATACATATATATATGAGAGAGTGGGTGGAGGAAGAATAAGCGAAGATGGGCTGGAACTTTTTTTTATTGCTTATACGTTTCGACCGACTCGGTCTTCTTCAGTAAGCAATAAAAAAAGTTCCAGCCCATCTTCGCTTATTCTTCCTCCACCCACTCTCTCTCCTGTCTAAACCATTCATCACACACACACACACACACACACACACACACACACACACACACACACACACACACACACACACACATATATATATATATATATATATATATATATAGATACATACACAAATATATTAATTGATTTTTCACCCATGCATTGGAGGTGGCAAAAGTCAAACGCATATATTCACTCTCACCCATTTCATACTCACATACTCCACTCTCATTCACCACCTCACCCGCCCACTTTTCTTGGCTCCTCCTGGATGGCGGATCATCCCATCATCTCGCCCACTGCCCTGGGACAGAAGCAACGTAGCAAGACACAGCACACACACACACACACACACACACACACACACACACACACACACACACACACACACACACACACACACACACACACACACACACACACACACACACATATATATATATATATATATATATATATCCATTATATATGTACGTATATATATATATATAATATATATATATATATATACATATATACATATATATATTATATATATATATATATATATATATATATATATACATATATATACATATATATATGTATATATTTGAATATCTGGGGAGCAGAGTCTCTTGTATGCATGCATTGTTAAAATCGACAGCATTAGTGAGGTTGTTGATCTTCTTGTGGGTATTCTCCAGTTTTCTAACCAATATTCTACCATTTGGAGGGTGGGCATAGACCAAGTTGCCAAAATTATTCATTTATTTCAACGTTTCGTCTAACAAAGAGACATCTTTAGGAAATTCTGTAACATAGATAATATTGACGTACAGAAAAAAGAAAACATGTAAATCTAAACAATTATACAAATATAGAAATAGATATAAAAAAAATGCGCAAAATCACACATTCTAACACTATACATGGGCTGATGGGGACCGCTACTTACAAAAGTTAAAAGGTCCAATGAAATGACGAAGAAAGCCTTCGTTCGGTGACATATACGCACCTAGCCGGCTTGGGTGGTGGTGGAGGGCGGATTAGAGGGCGTGGGTGGTATCTCGTTAATACGTGAAGAATAGGGTTGGGGGGGTTAGGGGGTTGCGGGGTCGGTTGGGGGTAGTGATGTACCGAAGCTTCGGTATCGGTATCGGTATCGGTAAATATCGGTTTATTTTCAAGCTATCGGTATCGGTATATATCGGTATCGGTAAAATAGAAGGTATCGGTATCGGTATTGAAAAATAAATACCGATACCGATACCGATACCTTGAGAGAAAATTTAAGTTAAATTACTTTCATTCATGAAACAAATAAATAATTATATAAATATATAAAGTAAAGGGTGTCTTTCACGCCATGTGGTTGTGGAATCATTTGCGTCTTATGTAAGAAGAGAAGAGAGCTAGCTGATGGCTATTATCCTATTACCCTTTTCGATCTCATTCTTAATATTTATTTATTGTAATTATTTATTTATATTTAATATTTGAACTTGCATTTTTCAGATAGTCAATATTGTGATAAATTTATTAAATTACAATTAGAATTGCCAGAATTAGCAATAATGCCTAAGTCAAAGCAAAGTGTTATATGGAATCTAGTGACAGTATGCAAAGATGATTCTTCAAAAGTATCCTGTAATTTCTGTAATACAATATTAAGCAGAGGAGGAATAAACAGGCAAACCCAAACAACAAATATTAGAAAGCATCTTCAACATAAACATCCTGATGAGTTTGGAAATGCCGAATTGGAGCAGAAAAAAGCAGCTGAATCAAACCCAACACTTGCCTCATTCTTAAATGTTCCACCTACCAAAAAGCTAAAAATTTCAACTTCAACTTCTAGTCAAAGTCAAACAGGCTGTTCAAGTGCAAAACAGGTATCTCAACAGCCAACTCTTGAAGCTACTCTCCAGTACAAAAAGATTTGGGACATCAACAGTGCTCCAGCAAAAGAGGTACACAAATATATTGCTGAAATGATCACAATAGATTGTCAACCTATATCTATTGTAGAAGATCTGGGATTTGCTAGGCTCCTTAATCACTTAAAACCAAACTATAAGATCCCAAGCAGGAAATACATCTCTAACACAACTATCCCAGAGCTTTATGAAAAAGTGCACAATAAAGTACAAGGCATTGTGAGCAATGCGCAAAATATCGGTATCGGTATCGGTATCGGTAACCCATTAAATTCCTGTATCGGTATCGGTATCGGTAAAATGCTAAAAAAAATATCGGTATCGGTATCGGCATCGGTAAAAATTTTGGTTCTGGCACATCACTAGTTGTGGGGAGGATGGAAGGAGTGGGTGGGAGGAAGTGGAGGGGGGGTTTCGGAGAGAGGTCGCGCTCGGTAGTAGCTTGGCTGCACTGCTAAACAATGCAATGACAGAAGTCATGTTGCTTTGGATATTGAAAATAGGACTACATTCCCTGATAAACATAGCTTCTAGAAGCTTAAGTTTATGTACATCCCTATTGCTTGCTCTAATCTTAGTGTTTGAAACTAGGTATTCACGGGTGGCTGTTAGGTTATGGTATTTCATTAAATGATGTTTTATAGCCCCATTTTGCAAATGCATAGTTATTCTCCTACTGAGACTACATCTAGTAAAACCAATATATGCTGTTTTACGGGCTACACAGTTCCCGGTTGTACAAGTAAATTCATATACACAATTAGTTTTAGACATGCTCTCAGTATTACTATTTAAGTTATTAGTTATTACCAATGAGCTTGTTTTAGGGTTGGAATAGTAAACAACCACCCGGATTTCCTTATCTTTAGTCAAGGACAAGGAGAGATGATGAAGTCGGTAGGCGAAAAAAAAAAAAAAGTTTTTTATGTTACACACCAGAAAGAGATATACGCATAGTCTTACATGGAATTTGGTCCCAATATTAAATGTGAAATGAAATAGTAATTAGATCAATGTAGAAGAAGAAAGGTTCATCACCTAGCCCCCTTCTCCCTTCTCCTACACACCCAGTGGGTCGTCCCTGGCAAGCTTCCAGATAGACGCCCGGCTCATTCCTAGATAAGCAGATACATTTGAACTGAAGTTGTTCCATGACACGTGTGTGGCCCTCTGGACAGTCCACTCCGGGCCATCTTTCTCAGTGATGACCCTATGAGCGGGGTCATCTCTGTGTCATTTTCCTCAGAAATGAATCTATGACCAGGGTCATTAGTGACCCTCGTCTGGTTTTCAGCGATAAGTCAGGTTACTTGTTATATGTTGATATCATGGGATGGGTCCATAATTGCCACGGGTCCTCCCCAGTGAGCCCCCAGGATCCTGCTCAGGGGTTTCATGGCGGTGGGGGGGTCACTCCGGTCCCCCTAGAGGGGGAAGATACTGGGGCCGAATGTATAAAAGATCCTAGCCCCTAAGTCTAGACATAAATCTTCAAAATGACGGAGATTTTATGTAAGTTCCTATCTTCGGCCACCTAAATGATTTTGTTTAGACATAATCATTTAGGTCGCCGACATAGGGATTTAGGTAAAGTCTCCGCCATTTTGAAGATTTATGTCTTAGAGTTATGGGTTAGGATCTTTTATAAATTCGTCCTCAGCTCCTGGGTCTAGGAAGGAGTACCACTAGGGTCCTAAGTGGCACAGAGGCGGGGTTGAGGTTGGGGGGGGGGAGGTTTGGGGAAGAGGTGGAGGGGGGAGGGGAAGGGGGGGTCAGATTCGAGAAAACTTTTCCGATCGTGAGATTTGTCGTAAACTGTTTTGGAACTCCGTTGGTTGGAGCGGCAGCAGTCGTAGTGGTGATGGTGGTTTCCCTAGTGTGGTTCCAGTGTTTTGGTGTCAACTAAGTCGTTTTTACATTTTCTGCCCCTCTACTTTTATTTATTTATCTATTTATCTATTTATTTATTTGTTTATATTTTAAGAAAATTGAATGTATCTAAATTCGCTTTGGTTAACCTTTGGTTCTAATTCGTTGGTCACGTAAAATATTTTGTATATACTTTTTTGTTTATTTGTTCTTAGTTCTATTTAAAAGAATTAAGTAATATTTGATAGATATGAAATGAATTAAACATAATATTTGTCTTTCTTTTCGAATCAAAACAGGTAGCAGTTGCGCCTACTATTTCTGTCTATACTATCTCGTAGACTATTTCCAGTCGTCTACTTTAATTGTCTTCAAGACGGAATGCCCTGGCCTATACATTCACTCAGACGTGGAGCAAGAAAGATGCTAATGATGATCTTTATGATTGATGTGAAGTCCACCTTCATTGGATTTTTGACACACACACACACACACACACACACACACACACACACACACACACACACACACACACACACACACGATATTCAAGAGCAATTTTTTTTTACATCGTCAAGAAACCATATCGATGATTCTAAGACACCTTACTAAACAACATTGAATCTAGGGTAGTAACTAAATGAATAAATTGATAAATAAACAAGTAAATAAATGAATATATTAGTAAACAAATAGGTTAATGAAATATGTAAGAAAAAGTGAATTAAATAAAATAAAATATAAGATATGATAGAAAAATGTTATCTACAGCCCTGAGACTCAAACGCGGGCCTTTGTCTTCGTGAAGGGGAAAAAAAAAAAAAAAAAAAAAATATATATATATATATATATATATATATGTATGTGTGTGTGTGTTTATTATTTATTGTATTTTAATTTTTGTCTGTCATTTATTTATCTATTAGTTTAGTTATTTATTTACGAGTATCTATGTACATTTCAGTTGTATCTTATTTACATTTTTTGTGAAATTTATTATTATCTCTAATCATGAATATTTTTATGGATTAGAAATGTAATACATCTAGTAAATTTTGCTAGCAAATTGAAAATTTAAAAAGAAAAAAAAGGGGGACACATAGTCGCACTCGATAAATAACAAAAACAGCATTTAATTCTGAATTTCCTGGATCACTGAACGAAGGTAAACGATAAATTTTAACAAAAAATATGAAGTCAATATAGAGTGGAACGTAAAAATAGTATAATAATAATGATAATAATAATAATAATAATAATTAATAATAGGATCTCTTTAGGATTACTCGAATGCACAACTCAGGCAACGACGATTGGTATTACAATGATGCTACAAGCAGCAATTAACCTTGCAGAAATTAAAATGAAACCAACGCCCACGACCTTGCTAAATGAAAACATAAGAACATAAGAATGAAGGAGACTGCAAGAGACCATAAGGCCTACACTAAGCAGCTCCGTATCCATCACCACCTGTCATCCCCATCCATAAAGTTGTCTATCCGTTTCTTAAAACAGCTGATAGTTTCAGCGCTTACTACATGATTACTAAGCTTATTCCATTCGTCGACCACCCTATTAGTAAATCAATTCTTGCCTATTTCCTTCTTTGATCTAAATTTGTCCAGTTTATAACCATTACTGCGAGTCCTGCCCTGTTGTTTTAATATGATGACCTTGTTTGCATCACCCTTGTTAAAGCCTTTGATCCACTTGAACACCTCTATTAGATCACCCCACACTCTGCGTCTTTCCAGAGAGTGTACAGTAAGTTAAAAGAGGAAAAAGAAAATCACGATGTAACATGCTTAAGAACAAAAAAGTATAGAATATGAATATAAATAGATCACTTAGATAACAAAAAGTAGAAGAAATGAAAACAAATAGATGTATAGATAGATAAAGTTAAAGATAAATTAATAAATGAACAAATGAACGAATGGATAAACAAATAAATGAAAATAACTAAAAGTAAATGAATAACTGAACAAATAAATGTATAAATAACAAAAATCAACCTGGCGACCAAAGCGTTCATAAGGAATTTTTGAACAAAAATATGTTTGAAAGCAAGAGCAACGAAGGACTGCGGCACGGCATCTCTGCAGATAGCCGCTGGCAATCCCGGCCAGGCCTCTTGTGGTGGGGGAGGAGGGGGAGGGGGTGGAAGGAGAGTGGGGGTAATACCAGGGTGGGAGGTGGGGAGGGACGCACTTAATACATACAAAGGCTCTTTCCCCCGTACAAGGGAGGTAGAAAAAAAAAAAAAAAAATTACACTCCCACCCATTCCATCCCCCAATATACTCCACTCCCATCCACCCCTATGCTTACATGTAACTTCAGATACTTATGCTGAAGGTCCTTCAGGGAGTAACAAATTCTTCTGCCGGCAGCAAGCGGGAATGAGGAGTGGGTGAGGATGTGATATAAGGGCGAGGTGCGCATGTGCTGCAGGATTCGAACCGGTTCCAATTCCCGTCTCGATCTCATTTAGGGACTCCCCCGAACTGAATAAAATCGCCAGGGGATGGCCAGAATAAAAGTTTTAAATGTCGCAACTAGAAATAGAGGAGGAGACGATGTAGAAAATGGTGTAGAAATTAGAGATGGCGAAAACGATGAGGAAGAATTATGACCATTTAAGAGAATTTGGAGACGTTTTCTTCATTTCCCAAAAACAATATGCACGCCATATTGTATCAAAGTTTTCCTACTGATAAGTTGTTTTGTTTACTAATTAGTAATATTGTTTATTTATTGGTTAGGTGTTTTTTATTGTTTTTGTTTGTATACTTGTATGTGTTTTTTGCTTATCTTGTTCTGTTTTATCTTATGTTGTTTTCATTTATGTATTCATTGATTATTTTAACTTTTTATTCTGTTATGGTTTCCATACGGCATCCTTTGTCATCGTGTAATTATAATTCTTTGTGATCTTGTGTACATTTTCAGAATGTTTAAACGTTTCATTGCACGTGTATAACACAGGAATGAACGTTTATGCAAACTACCACGACTTAAAGAACTTGAATAATTAAGTCAGAAAAACCAGCATAAAATAGCTAAGGAGAGCTAAAGTGTTGCGTAGAAAAATAGAATGAAATAAACTACGGAACTGTAATGAAACTCAAACTCCCCAAAAAAATTAACAAGAAAAGATAAGCAAGCAAATAAATAAATCACTCAAATAAGATAATACAAAATGAATGAGATAGAATAGATTAATATAGATCAATATAGATAAGCAAATAAGTGGATAGATATATAGATAAGCAATTAAGTAAATATATAAAACAAATATGTAATTTAATAGATAAGTAAATATGGAATGAAATGTATAAAGTAGATATGTAAATGGGGACACACACAAATATGTAGACAAAGAAACAAAACCGTAAATAAACAAATAAAGGAATACACAAATAAATATATAATGGCATACCGAGGGCTGAGTCAAGGAGAGAGCTGGTCTAGACATTCAAGTGGTTTCACCGAAACAAGTCCAGAAGCTGAAATGAGGAGGTCCCCCCTTCCCCCTTCCCCCCTCCCCCCACGAACCCAAACTCCTTTATCGCAGCTAAAGTCTAACCAATTCTAACCAACACGCGGATGAGGGAAACTGGATATTCAGGTGACAAATGGTTCACAGGTCCTGTGACATTGGGAACGTGTAAAGTGCACGCGGCCAGAACTGCTGGCCACTGCGGTAAGGATGCAAAGGAACGACAGAGTAAATAATGCTTTGATGTTGTCCTTTTTCACTCACCGCACGGCACAATAGAAATGGCTACGCTGGCCGGACCACAACAGAGACGATTATGTACACAAAAAAGCATTTGAACCATTACTGTGATACACACACACACACACACACACACACACACACACACACACACACACACACGCATATATATATATATATATATATATATATATATACGCGCGAGCGCGCGCGCGCACACGCACACACACACGCAAACACACAGGTGATCTTATGGATTATAGTGTTGTATCGGTTATTGGAGGGATCACTGGGTTAATTACGTGTATGATACACAGTACATCCAGATTTGATGCTATGGACACCTTCAGGATGGCGACACCAGACCTTTGGGATGTTATGTCGCTGATTTTCTTCTCTTTGCCTACGCGAACTCATCTTTATCACTAAATAGATTAGTAAAATGAATAGTTTGATAGATAAGTGAATAGGTTAATAGGTAAATACTTAAACTAAAATGGCATATAAATAGGTAGGTGTTCACCACCATCGTGTCGAAACGGGAAATTCTCCAAACATGATTTCTTTGAGGAAAAAATAACGAGAAATAAACTTGTTTGTTTCTATCTGAAAGACTCTCAGAAGACCGCAAAAGAGTTTGATATAGGCTTTATTTGAGAGAGAAAGACAGACAGAAAAAGAGACAGACAGAGAGAGAGAGTCATAGGAAGGGAGAGAGAAAGAGAGGGAGGGACAGAATGACAGAGACAGACTGACAGAGAGGGAGAGACAGAGAGAGAGAGAGATAGGCACACACACAGTAACGGAGAGAGAGGGAGAGAGACATAGACAGAAAGACAGAGATAGACAGACTGACAGAGAGGGAAAGTGAGCGATGACCACAGGAGAAGGAAGGGCGACGTCTCTCGACCTTGGAGGTCGAGCGACCTCAAGTTCGTCGTCAAAGTTATATGGAAAACGTGACCGATCAGAAGTTTGCTGCACATTCTGTCATTTCGGAAAAATCTCCTCAGGTCCCAGTCACCCCCCCACCCCCACCCCCTCCAATTTCTCCAAAATATTCCGACTCTGCTATGTCCCATAGAAGAGGTATCGGCCATCGCGAGTGAAAATTAGAAATCTATATCACGACGCCATCCTCTCAAAGCAATATATATATATATATATATATATATATATATATATATAATATATATATATATATATATATATATATAATATATTAGATATATAAAGAGAGTTATTACCAAACATTCTTCCAATTAATGCAGTTTGGTACAGGTATGTTGACGACATATCATGCATTTGGCCTAATGATCAACATTTGGATACTTTTTTGTCAGATTTAAATAATTTGGTGCATTCCATTAAATTCACAGTAGAGGTTGAAGAAAATAATATGTTACCATTTTTAGATGTAAATATTTACCGATGTGGAAGATACTTTAAATTTGACGTTTACAGGAAGCCGACCAATGTCCTTTCGTACATTCATTTTTACTCGTATCACAGTCAAAAATCCAAGTTGTCAGTTTTTTCTTCAGTGTTCCTGAGAGCATATAGAATTTATTCCCCTGAGTTCTTGGATCAAGAAATACAATTCATCTATGACATTGGAGAAAATTTAAAATATCCAAAACATCTTATTGATAAAACAAAAATCAAAGCTAGGAAATGTTTTCTTAATACTTCGCAGGTCAAACCATTTAATTATGAAAATATGTTAACAATTCCGTACCACGAAAATTTAATCCGTCTTCCTAGCATTTTTGAAAAATTTGGTGTCCAGATAGTATTCAAAAATAATAATAACATTAAGAGTCTTTTAATTAAAATTTCTCCAAGAAGTAAAGAAGGATGTATTTATAATATACCATGTAAAAACTGTGATTTTATTTATATAGGCCAAATAGGCAAAGGCTTAGAAAAAAGAATAGGCCAACATAAATATAGTATTAGAACGGGGCAAGTGTCCAGTGGATTATTTGTCCACCAAAGGGATTATGGTCATAATATTGACTGGGGAAATTCTAAAATAATTACTTCTTGTAATAATATTATAGAAAGAAATATTATTTAATCTTGTTTTATAAAAATAAATTTTGGAAATAACATGAACTTGAGTTTGGGTTTATTTAAATTGGACAATTTTATTATTGACAAAATTGTGTGTGATATAATGTAACATGGGACCTCTCCGAGTATCCTTGTCTTCTTATGTATTTATTGTTTCTTTCTGTATTGCTTTTTTGTACCTTTGAAAATGTCTAAATAGACGAAAACGTTCGGTATCTGTGAATTCAATTTCCCGGTGGTTTCTGCAAAAATATATATATGTATGTATATATATGTATATATATATATATATATATATATTTGTTATATATGTATGTGATATATATATATATATATGATATATATGTATATATATATATGTTATGTATATATATATATATATATATATATATATATATATTATTATATTGATGTGGATTTTACTATTTTCCCTCTGAACCCACAGCCTGATAAGGTCAGATTTCTCCCAGTCCATCCGGTGATTAAATCTATTTACGTGTTGAAACGCGGCTGAATTTTCTTGGCCATTATTAATCGACCTCTTGTGTTCATTCAATCTTGTCCTTAAGTCTCTACCCGTCTGGCCTATGTATGAAAGGTTGCAATCTTTACATGGAAGGGAGTAAACACCTGGGATATGATCTTCTCTTAACCTCTGGTGAATATTGACAATTTTTTTATTAATAGTATTAGGGTAATTATGAATTAAGTTTACCTTCTCTTTGGGAAGAAATTTGGACAAATAACTGATGGACTCTGAGAAGGGGATGACAAAGGGATTTTGTCTCTCTTTCGGCTTAGTGAAAGGGGATTGAAAAAGCTGGTTCTGACTTGGCTGAGGGCTTTATCCAGGAATCATTGAGGGTAAACTAATTTTGTTAATCGGGACCTGATAGAAGTTAATTCATGTTCTAAAAATTAGGGGCTACAAACCCTAAAGGCTCGGAGAAAAAATATACATAGGCCAGACGGGTAGAGACTTAAGGACAAGATTGAATGAACACAAGAGGTCGATTAAGTATGGCCAAGAAAATTCAGCCGTGTTTCAACACGTAAATAAATTTAATCACCGGATGGACTGGGAGAAATCTTACCTTATATATATATATATATATATATATATATATTTGTGTGTGTGAGTGCGTGTTTGTGCATGTGTACATATGAGCATATATGCATATGTGTATATGAATATATGTATTCATATATATATATATAATATAAATGTATATGTATGTACATGTTTCACTAAATGCGCTTGTAAAATCCCCACTTCCTCATCACAGCCAACAACCTGGTCGTCTGTTTTGTCAAGCGTTCCAATCTTCGTTTTAATCCAGAAGTCCACCCCAGTCCCCAACTTAAACAAAGAGAGGTCATTTTTATTTTATTTTATCTTATCTCCTTTGACGAATATCTATGAGATCGTAACATCAAGATCGTAACGACAATTGGAATAATGAAATTGTGAAAAGATATTAAAACGAATACATATACAGTAGACAATTATAATGAAACAATTGTTTGATAGATGAAATATTAGACTCAGTAATGTGGCAACACCAGCGAAGCTCACTACCAAACTAAAATGAACGACTCTTACTGACTGCCATAGTCCAGAGACCCGCTGCAGGACAGCCAATGATAATATGGCTTTCTCATTTGGAAAAAAAAAAAAAACGAAAAAAAAAACGAAAAAAAAAAATACGAAAATGTCAGCCTCGTCGACAAAACTCGGATTGCTGACGCCGCTTCATATCAGGACGGCCCTCACTCGTCAGCCAATCCGTCCTAGGATTGGAGGGAAGTGGAGCGAGAGCTCATCCTCGTCGACTCATCCACTCATCCCAGAAGAAGGTCAATGTTCACTGTGTTTCCCTCTCCCTTCCTCTCCCTTATACGGGATACTAGCTGCTGCCTAATCTTTACGTTTGAATTGTTTTAGGTACTTTAGTGGCATTCACACAGACTGTTTATATATATATATATATATATATATATATATATATAATGTATATATATATGTATATAAATATATACATATATATATGTGTGTATATATATATGTGTGTGTATGTATATATGCATGTATATGTATATATATGTATATATATATATATATAATATATATATATATATATATAATATGAGAAATTTTCTAGTGAACAGCGACATCAATATAATTTTTATGGCCGTCACGCATAGGACTCGAACCTACCTCTCTGACGCCAAAAGGCTCCTGGGTTAGATTAACCCCGAAGAATTTTATGGTTTCAGTAGCGTAGTCGGTAGAAGCATAGACTTGCTACCATACAAGTCCTGGGTTCGAGTCCGGGGACAACTGTCGGAATTATTTGATACTAGACCACCCGTGACCCGTTGGGTCAAATAAAATTTTAAATGATACGTTGTTAATAAAATGGTCAATAAAATCTTTATTGAGACAATGCTCTATCCAGTAGACGAAGGCAGTAAATTAATTAGTTATAAGAAGTGAAATGCAGAAGATTGTGACGTCATGTCGTCGTTGCTTGGAACACTACGCATCATATGATTTATACGGTTCGTAATATTTTAATAAACTCATTATGCCTCATAGATGCTAATTCAAGAGTTGGCTATACTTTTAAATACTGAATATGAAAATTTTAAATATTAATGGTCAGAAAATATGTAATCGGAAAATTGGAAATTCAATAATTGGCAAATTGGAAAATTAGCAGTTGTGACGTCACGCGCTCAGCACTGGGGTTCCTTGGGACCAACAGAGCGGACGTCGTGTCTCTTCTTCTGATTGGCTGGTCCTCAGTCGTGACGCCATATCTCTTCTTCTGATCTCTTCTTCTGATTGGCTGGTCCTCAGTCGTGACGTCATATCTCATCTTCAGTAGACGGTTTCAAGCAAGATAAACAAGATGATCAGAATTTTATAAGTATATATAGATATATATATAAATGTTGGGTCAAATAAAATTTTAAATGATACGTTGTTATAAGAACTAAAATGCAGAAGATTGTGATGTCATGTCGTTACTTGGAACACTACGCATCATATGATGTGACGTCATGTCTCTTCTGATTGGCAGGTCCTCAGTCGTGACGTCATATCTCTTCTGATTGGCTGGTCCTCAGTTGTGACGTCATATCTACTCTCCTGATTAGATGGTCCTCAGTCGTGACGTCATATCTCTTCTGATTGGCTGGAAGACGGTTTCAACCGAGATAACAAACAAGGAGATCAGAATTCTATAAGTGTATATATATATATATATATATACATATATATTTATATATATATATACATATATATATGTGTGTGTGTGTGTGTGTATATATTACATTATATATATATATATATATATATATATGTGTGTGTGTGTGTGTGTGTATGTATATATGCATGCATATGTATATATACATGTATATATAATATATGTGTATATGTAAATATAAATGTATATATATAATATATATATGTATATATATATTCATATATATATATATATACATATGTATATATATATATGTATATATATATATATATATATATATATATATATATATATGCAAAGTAGACCACTTGGAAAAAGAAACTAACGAAGCAGAGCGCTTTCGTATATTACATCTTCAGTGCAACAAGTACATAGTGATAGGAATACATAGACAATATATACATGATACAAAGGAACAAGGACAGTTTGAATAAGCGTAGCGACCAATTACCCCCTGGAGAGCGGAAGGTCATTGTCAATTATCTTACGATGGTGGGGCGACATCAGGTCACAGTCGCCAAGGGTCACTGTTTCTACTAATGATATAGGGCGACATTAGGTCAATTCGTTGGGTTACATTTTACCTGATATTATCTTACAAATTTCTTGACAAATGAAATTATCAAGTTTGTACATTTTTTTTCTTCTGGCCAAAGACATAAAATGTCATCAATATACCTAAGCCAAGGGATGTTAGGGGGGAAGATTGTGCGTAATAGGGGGGAAGATTGTGCGTAATATTACGCACAATCTTCCCCCCTAACATCCCTTGGCTTAGGTATATTGATGACATTTTATGTCTTTGGCCAGAAGAAAAAAATGTCCATAATTTTTTAACGAAGTTGAATACCCTTGTTGATTCTATTAAATTTACTTTAGAAATTGAGAAAAATTGTACCTTACCTTTCTTAGATTGCACTATCCTACGTCATGACAATAGCCTTAAATTTAAAGTATATCGTAAACCAACCAATGTAAGTTCATATATTCATTATTATTCTTCTCATCCAAATAATATTAAACGTACAGTATTTGCCTCAATGTATTTAAGAGCTTTCGTATTTGTAGTCCTGAATTTATTGATGAAGAAATCAGAAATGTTTTTAACATTGGGCTAGAATTAAAATACCCTAAGCAATTCCTTGATATTGCTTACAATTTTGCAAGGAAATCATTTTTAACTCCTCAGCCTAAATCACCTTTCAATTATCATAATGTTTTAATTTTACCATTTCAAGAAAATTTGTTAAGTATCACAGAATTATTAAAAAGATTTAACGTAAAGGTAGTTTTTAAACATGATAGTACAGTAAAACATAAACTCATCAACAATAGTATTGAAATTAAAAAAGGATGCATTTACAAAATTCCTTGCAAAATGTGTAATCAATTTTACATAGGTCAAACTGCCAAACCCTTAAACATTAGAATTGAACAACACAAGAAAAATGTTAGGGA
>NC_134783.1:33805627-33828127 GCF_046742065.1 Oratosquilla oratoria | reverse complement strand
TCCGTAGAGACAATGGGGAGTTCTAGAATGGACATAGCAAGGGTAAAAGAGAGATTGAAGGTATTAGAAAATATGAATTATATATAAAGTAAGACTTCTCCTTTACTTATGTGTTTCGTGGAAGACATATTCCCGTGATATTGATGTATATGATCGTCTATTGAAATTTCGGGTTTTTATATGAGTATTTCTTTGGGGAATATGTGTCTGACTAAGCGTCTTATTGATTCGCCCAAGACGTTGGGAGATTTTCATTGGGACGACCTAATCTTCAGATGGAGAGAGGTTTGTCTCTGGGAAGTAGTGTCTTCCATAGATGTCTTATTTTGAATCTGGCTTTGACGTAAGAAGAAGATAGGAATGAGAGACGGAAAAGAATAGTCTAGTAGCCACAATGCCTCAAAGCTCAGCTCCTTCTTCCACACCCCCAGGAGGATGTAAGGAGGACATGGGAAGAGCAAGAGGGAGGTAAAGGGAGGGTGAGGGGAGGAGGAGAGGACGGCTGGTGAGGGAAGAAAGGGAGACGGGTGGAAACCCAAGACATACAGCTGAGAGCCAGACTAGGGGTTCTCAGCAGCGTTCTCCCTAAGCCAACCCAGGGGTAGTGGAACGGGTGGGGTCTTCTTGAGCCTGTTGACATACAGACAATGAAGGAGGTCGTCTCCGCTTTCCGACATCTTGCATTACACAGATTACCTCCCCAGAGTTCGTGGCATCAGACAGTCTGTTCGAGGTAGTGAATGTGGTTATGGTTTACATAGTTTATGCATATATACGTACGTACATATGTACGTACATACATAAATACACATACACACACACACACACACACACACACACACACACACACACACACACACACATATATATATATATATATATATATATATATATATGCTCTTTATCATGATCTTTTTTGAAAGATGTTGTTTGTGTTTGTTGATAAAGCAATGACTCCATACAGTCTATCATTTCTATATCTCATGTTTCTTTAGATTGTATTTCTTTGATTTTTTATCTGTAATTATTGACAAAGCAATGACTGCATATTATCTATAATTTTTCTCGTGTTTTTAAAAAGATTTTTTTTTTTTTTCTTATTCATAAATCGTAGAACATATCATCTGTATTTGTTATATCTCAAGTATCTTTGTTGATAGACCAGAGAGTACATGTTATCTGTAGCATTTATATCAAACTTTTAAACATTCAATATGGAAATTAGTTTTTACTAAGTTACATGCGCTTCTTACTATAGCAAGCCGGGTTAGACAACCATACTGAGGTACAGAGGCTGCGTCATCCCTAAGGGGGATAGGCATGTTATGCAGTGGATCATTAAGGCTGAATTACACACACACACACACACACACACACACACACACACACACACACACACACACACACACACACACACACACGGTTGGTAGAGCGCTGGACTGCCAGCACGGTGGTGCTCGTAGTACCTGGTTCGAATCCTGCCCAGGGCCGAAATTATTTCGGTATCGCTGCGCTTCGGGTCGTTACTCTGACTCTCGTGGGCGGGGAGGTTACTCTGACTCTCGTGGGCGGGGAGTTGGGTGTGTGTGTGTGTGACCCATAGATCGGTCATACGAGCTCTGAGCTCTCTTCCGGGAGGGAAATAGCTGTCGATCACGAGTCCAACACGTGATCCAAAGACCAAGGTGAACACACACACACACACACACACACACACACACACACACACACACACACACACACCTATATACCATAGATCAGGTTTGGGTGTCCAGCTGAGCACCCTTTGTCCAATAAAATGTCAAACTCATCTCAACTAAACCATATAATTTCTAGTATGTGTTAGGGTTATTTCTCCTGAGGAAAATAAAGCTTTGATAGCTTTAGGGTATAATTGAGTAGAAAAGCTTAATTACTTTGTCGTATTCTCTGAGGAAAATTTACGGGTAGTTGATGTTCACAAATGCGATTTGCTTCCTGAAAGACAGTTGGTATGAAAATATAAAAGACAGAAGAATGAAGTCAAAAGCAAGGACTGTGTAGAAAGTATATTGTTCCAGTTTTAGATCTTTTAATACAATTTTATATATATATATATATATATATATATATATATATATATATATATATAAACAGAAAAAATGAGCAAAGAAGTAAGGGCAGTATTAGCAGTCAAAAAGGCAGAAGTCTGCTATGTTTATACGTATGAATCAGATTAGATATTTTTTTGGAACAACGCTCACTCATATATAAAACACAAACTATGAATTAAACTAAGATTTTGAAAAAAATTATGAAACAGATATGAATAAAAATAAAAAGAGTATTTTTAAAGGCAGAGGCTGGATTTTCTGCTTTGGTGAGCAATGAGGTGGGAAGAATGTGGGTCGAAAAACTGACAATAAAGTTAAGAACGCGTTACGAAAGTCTACGGGTTCAACGAGCAATTTTTCACTGAATCACTCCTACATACTGGGAGTACATGTAGATTACAGAATTCAGAACTCTCCATTTTTTTTTTAATAAAATGGCCTTTGGAAAATGCAATTTAATATAAAAAAGTGATTAGGGTGTCATCCATCGATACTCTTCATAACAAAAGCAAATCAAGCGGTTTCTTGCAACCTCCTTTATTCTTATGTACTTACCTTCATTCGTGTTACATTCCAGAACAGCAATATTCTTTTTGTCCTTTTTTTTCCAACTCGATACCAAAATTACATGCCAGCAACCTCAGTGTAATTAGCGTGAAATCGTTCACAATTTCCAGTTATCGATTCCCCTTGAAGAACCTTTATCAACTTCTTTCTGGCTCCGCTCCTTAGAGGATGTGTGTGTATATATATATATATATATATATATATATATATATATATATATAATATATATATACATGTATATATATACATATATATATGTACATGTATATACTGTACATATATATATATATATATATATATATATTACATTATATATACACATATATATATCAGACAATCTCGTTGACAGTGGCGCATGGGATTCGAACCCGCTGCATCTGGACCCAAACTTCCAAGGCACCCGCCTTACTCCGCTCGACCATCGACGGTATAAAACCATGAGAACTCAAGGAGATTGTCTGATTGATGTCGCTGTTCACTAGCGAATTTCTCATATATATATATATATATATATATATATATATTTATATATATACACACACATACATATATATATATATACACACACACACACACACATAGATATATATATATATATATATATATATATTGCGTAAATAACCACTAGGAAAAATAAACTAACGAAGCAGTTAGTTTATTTTTCCTAGTGGTTATTTACGCATTTGTGAACACACGCTCCTAGTGTTTTTATTGCATATATATATATATGTGCAGAAAAGCCACAAAAATAATAACAGAAACTAGACTGAGCGCTTTCGTCTATTTTGACATTTTCAAGGTACAGAGTCACAAACAAAAGATTAAGGTATATATGTACAGTGGAAGGTTGACCTCTCCTCGTGACCAACAGTTTTCGATCATCGAGAATTTGGAGCAACAATTGTCTTAATAATAATATTATCCAACTTATACAATCCATAAATTGTTAACAAATGTATTTTTTATCAGACTGGACTCCATGATATTTCTATTATATAAAGAATTACTTTTAACAATTACTTTAGTATCCCCCCACACAATGCATTGGCTGAAATATCTAAGGTGAACAAATAACGCTTTAGACATTTGCCCAGTTCTAGCGCTATATTTATGTTGTTTTAATCTTACATTTAATTCCTTTTCACTCTGACCAATATAGCATTTGTTGCAATATTTACATGGAATTGAATATACATAGCCTTCCTTATTTATCGGTGAATTTTTTATTTAAAGATTTTGACTGTCTTGGAGTTTTTGAAAATTACTTGAATGTTGAAACTCTTAAGAATTACGTAATTTGATGAGATTACCATGGTAAGGAAGAACAAGTAGGTTTTTAGAATTAAAGTTTTTAGGGTTTTATCCTCAAAATAAGAAAGATTGTGTATATTTAATTCCATGTAAAGATTGCAACAAAAAGTATATTGGTCAGCCTGGAAAGAAATGTAGTGTAAGATTAAAGCATCACAAATATTACGTCAGAATTGCCTAACGATTGCGGGGGCGATTGGTGCTAAAGTAATTGTTAAAAATAAATCACAATTGAATAGAAATATCATCAAGTAGTCTGATAAAGAATACATTTGTTTACAATTTAAGGATTGTATAAGTTGGATAATTTTATTATTAAGACAATTGTTGCCCCAAACTCTCGATGACCGAAAACTGTAGGTCAAGGGGAGAGGTTCGCCTTCCACTGTCCATATATACCTTAATCTCTTGTTTGTGACTCTGTACCTTGAAAATGTCTAAATAGACGAAAGCGCTCGGTCTACTTTCTGTTATTATCTTTGTGGTTTTTCTGTATGACTAGAATAACGCGTGCGTCCAAATAATTTTTGCACACGCACACTCACACACAAACGCACACACACACACACACACACACACACACACACGCACACACACACACACACACACATATATATATATATATATATATATATATATATATATATATATATATACATGAAAGTAATTGAATTTCAATCATTAAACTCACAAATGACTTTGCATGACTGAAATTATGTTTGGACAGGAACATAAATGTTTGGAAGAGAAGTTCTGTCGTACTGACGTCCGGCTGACAAATTGCTTACAGCCCCAAGACACCGCAGAATGTCGTGGAGAGCAGTAGGTGATTTCTATTGATCTACTCTTGAGCGATTGAGGCATCGTATACAGGGCCTTAGCTAGAAATTAAATTTTGGGGGGGAGGAGTTAATCATGCTTTATGGGGGGGGGGGGCTGCCACTGTAGTGTGCCCCCACACACATTTCTATATCATAATCATTGATAATATTTGATATGCCTGTAATGATAGCTACAATGTTATATTTTATCTATGTACACCATGTATCTCGAATTCCCCATAAACCTAACTTATTTTTGTAAGTTTTCCGGTGTCGTGTATTTATTAATACTTTTGAGTAAAAATCAATTGGGGGTGGGCTAATTGGATTTTGGGGGGCTGAGTCACCTCCATAGCCCCCCCCCCCTGATTCTCTAACCATCTGAATGAGATTAAGCCCTTTTTCCTTCCCGTGGAACGGCAGTTAGGCGATAACTAGGCGGAGAGATATTTAGGAGATAATTAGGCGGAGAGAGTATTAGGAGACATTCAGGAGACGACTAGTCGGAGAGAGAATCATGAGACGAATAGGTGGGGAGAACAGTAGGAGATAATTGGGTGGAGAGAAAACTAGGCGATAACTAGGCGGAGAGTTAATCAGGCAAAGAGATAATTAGGAGACGAACTGGTGGGGAGAGCATTAGGAGATAGCTGGGTGGAGAGAAAACTAGGCGATAACTAGGCGGAGAGATAATCAGGCGAAGAGATAATTAGGAGACGAATACTGTAGGTGGGGAGAGCATTAGGAGATAACTGGGTGGAGAGAAAACTAGGCGGAGAGATAATCAGGCAAAGAGATAATTAGGAGACGAACAGGTGGGGAGAGCATTAGGAGATAACTGGGTGGAGAGAAAACTAGGCGATAACTAGCCGGAGAGATAATTAGGAGACGAATAGGTGGGGATAGTATTAGGAGATATTCAGGAGACGACTAGTCGGAGAGAGAATCATGAGACGAATAGGTGGGGAGAACATTAGGAGATAATTGGGTGGAGAGAAAACTAGGAGATAACTAGGCGGAGAGATAATCAGGCAAAGAGATAATTAGGAGACGAATAGGTGGGGAGAGCATTAGGAGATAACTGGGTGGAGAGAAAACTAGGCGATAACCAGGCGGAGAGATAATCAGGCGAAGAGATATATAAGAGACGATTAAGTGGAGAGACACTTAGGAGATAACTAGGTGAAGAGACAATTAGGCGAAGATATAAATATGAAACGATTAGACGGAAAGCCAATTAGGCGAGAGAGTTAGGAGACAATCAAGAGACAAGTAGTCAGAGAGAGAATTAGGAGATAGTTTGGGGAGAGACAATTAGGAGACAGCTGGGTGGATCGACAATGAGGAGATAACTAGGTGGAGAGACAATTAGGCGGAGAGACAATTGGATGAATTGACAACTAGATGATGATTAGGCGGAGATAGGAGAGAGAGTTAAATGTATGCCGTTTAACATCTAGTTGTTATGTATTTAGATCTTGGTTAGGATAGGTTAGGTTAGGTTGGGTTAGCTTGAGTTAATTTAGGTTAGCTTAAATTAGTTTGGCTCAGACTAGGTTAGTTTCGGTTAGGTTAGATTAGGTTAGCCTTGGTTAAGTTAATTTAGGTTAAGGTAATTTAGGTTAGCTTAGATTTGGCTAAGCTAGATTAATTAAGGTTAGACTAACTAAACTTAGGGTAGGTTATCTTACAGTAGATAGTAGATGAAGTTCATAATTTCACGCGTACTTGTCGCAGTGGATAAGTGACCATTTGACCCGTCATCCAAGAACTGTCGACGAGGCTAATTGTCTTCCGTCTAATTGTCGCTCTTTGTACCAGTTGACAGGACACTGGGCAGAGAGGACGAAAAGGCCATCGGAGAATTCATCCGTCCACTACAAATGTGGACATAAGGCCACCCCATACCATTAAGATGGGGCCATAAAGAAGACCAACACTTTCCTCATTCTGAAATGGGAAATAAAGTTGGCTTCATTACCTCGGCAATGGCGACATCTTCCTTGATTATCTCTGACTGACGGAGTTTTATTCTAGTTGTCGTCAGGCGGTTTTATTCAGGTATAGGGAGATTCGGTTAGGTAGAAGGGTTAGGAGGTATGTAGGGTAAGCTTCTCAGTGGGAGGTAAATGAATGTTAAAGTGTTAATTCCTGAATCAGGTTAAGTTTAGACTAAACCTGATTCTTGACTAGGATTACTACTTGTAGCCCTAGAGGATACAAAATTGTATACCTTAAAGTTAATACCTAAACCTTAAGTGTGTACGAGACATGTTGGCCAACTTAAATTGTTCTATTTACAAGGAGATGGACATATATATATATATATATATATATATATATATATATATATATATATATATATATATATATATAAAATTGTGTACCTTAAAAATAATACCTAAACCTTAAGTGTGTACGAGACATGTTGGCCAACTTAAATTGTTCTATTTACAAAGAGATGGACATATATATATATATATATATATATATATATATATATATATATATATATATATATACATACATACATACATATATACATACATCATAAATATACCTTGGCTTTTTTTCCCCTTACAAGGGAGGTAGCCAAAAATAAAAGGCATAAAACCATTCCATCCCTAAATACACTCCACCCTCCACCTTATCTTCGCACCTCCTGGATGACGGGTCATCCCTGCACCTCGTCCACTGCCCTAGGTCAGAGGCAGTGTCGCAAGGCACAGCACATCCACAGCAAGGCCGCTTCATTAAATCAGCGACCCCCCCTCTGTGTCCCCCCATGCAGAAAAGGAGAAGACGGGGAGAAATCCCTTTGGGCTGCGTCAAATTTTGCTCACACATACTACCTCACCCCCCATCCCCCCGCCCATTCCACCTCATGCATCACAGCATCAACCATATACAACCATTCTCCATTCACCCCTGTCTTCTGTCCTCTCCCGTCCTTCCTCAACAGACTTTCCCCTCTTTCCCAAAGCCCCTTTTACCCCATCCATCCATTTCTTTAGGCTGCATCAATTTATTTCTCACCCCCCATCCCCCACCCACTCCATCTCATGCATCACAGCATCAACTATATACAATCATTCCCCATTCATCCCAATCCTCTGTCTTCTCCTGTCCTTCCTCAACAGACATTCCCCTCTTTCCCAAAGCCCCTTTTACCCCATCCATCCATCTCGTCCTAGGTCAATCCCTCATGTTCACTCCTACACCTCTTTTACTAGTCTTCACTCATTCTTTCCATGTGTCCCAACCATCCCAATACTCTTTCACCAACCCTATCTCACAACTCCCTTTCCACCCCTGTTCTCCTCCTCACCTCCTCATTTCTCACTCTATCTAGCCTAGTAACCCCTATCATACTTCTCAGGCACCTCATCTCAAACCCATTCAAACTCCCCCTCTCTTCCTCTCTTATGTTCCATGCTTCTGCCCCATACAGTGCTGTTGGCACAATCACTCCTTCATACAGTCTCCTCTTAGCATCCATTCCATATATATATATATATATACATATATACATATGTATATATATATATATATATACATATATACACACACACACACACACACACACACACACACACATATATATATATATATATATATATATATATATATATAATTTTTACTAGAAAAGATGGTGTGGTGGAAAGGGTGGTGGAAGGGAGTGAAATGGGTGGGAATAATTACGTGCCTCTGACTTGGCTACCTCCTTTATAAGGGGGAAAATGCTCTTGGTATATAGAATATAAAACAAATTATATATAAATGTGTGCATGTGTGTGTGTGTGTTTGTGTGTGTGTGCGCCCGCGCGTGTATGTGTGTGTGTTTTCATGATTTAATGTGGGATGTCAACAAGATAGATAAAACCGCATGACGAGGTTAAAGGTGGAGTAGTTTAGTATAAACCAGTTGTTCTTTTTAGATCATCAGGCGCTTAAACGGAAATACGTTCCGTTTACGCTCTTTGATTCAAGTTTAAAGCTGAACAGTTTTGAGCTTAACACACAATGATTTCCGAGTAGGTTGACGAACAGGAGACGTACCATTACGGGACATTTGCCCCTGGCCCAGCTTGTGTGTGTGTGTGTGTGTGTACGTGTGATTCACCATGGTCTTCGATCACGTGTTGGATTCGTGATCGACAGTTATTAACCTCCTGGATGAGAGCTCAGAGCTCGCATGACCGATCCATGGGTAATGCTGTGACCTTACACGCACACACACATACCCAACTCCCCGCCCACGAGAGTTGGAATAACAATCCGCAGCGCAGCGATACTGAAATTATTTCAGCCCTGGACAGGACTCGAACCCGGTCCGCCGTAGGGGCAGGCGAGAGCTCTAACCACTGCGCCACTAGGTGTGTGTGTTTGTGTGTTTCTGCATTGATGCTATGCCTTTTTACTTTTTTTATTGAGGGAAATTTACCTATTGAAACATTGTACACTCAACAATGGTGATGATTATACTTGTATAATTTTGATATATCATGGGACAGTTTTGGTTGTGCGTAAGGATAGCCCATGAATTGACGTAAGTAATCGGAACCCAAGTGTTTTTGGACGATATTATTATTATTATTATTTTATTATCATTATTAATGTTGTTGTCGTCATTATTATTATCATTATTATTATTATTGTTATTATTATGACAGTATGACAGAGTGTGACAGAAATTTTTGAAAGTAATAAAAATATGTTTTTGAAAGAAATTAAGAGAAGAAGAGGAGGCGAATCAAGTAGAGAAGAAAAGGTAAAAGGTGCAGATGGAGAGATGATAATGGAAGAGAAGGCAGTAAGGGGAAGATGGGCAGAATATTTTAGGGAGTTGCTAAATGTGAAGGAGGATAGGAAGGGATAGCTGCAGTGGGAAATGCTAAGAAAATGAGAGTGATGAGTGAGGAAAATGGAGGAGAAATAAGGAAGGATGAAGTGAAGGCAGTTGTTAAGATGATGAAAGCAGGTAAGGCACCTGGTCTGGATGGATGCCATGCAGAATGTCTAAAGAAAGGAGTTAGTGATGGTGGACTGGCTAGTGAGGTTATTTGATATTTGCTGGAGAGAGGGTAGAGTGCCGGAGGACTGGAGGAGTGCCTGTATCGTTCCACTTTACAAGGGAAAAGGGGACAAGTGTGAATGCAGTAGTTTCAGAGGGATTATCTTGCTAAGTGTAGTTGGGAAGGCTTATGGGAGGATCTTGTTTGAGAGGATTAGGAGAGGAACAGAGGGAGTAATTGGTGAGGAACAGTGTGGATTTAGGACAAGTAGAGGTTGTGTAGATCAGATTTTTGTGGTAAGACAGATATGTGAGAAAGCTATAGGAAAGGGGAAGGATGTTTTTTGGGCTTTTATGGATCTGGAAAAGGCTTATGACAGGGTGGACAGGAGGGCACTGTGGGAGGTTCTGCGGATATACGGGATAGGAGGAAAGCTTCTGGGATCTGTCAAGAATTTTTACGAGAGTAGTAGAGCATGTGTCAGGATTAGAAATGGAGAGAGTGAGTGGTTCGAGGTAAAGGTGAGACTTCATCAGGGATGCGTTATGTCACCCTGGCTGTTCAACTTGTACATGGGTGGGGTGTTGCGAGAGGTAACTGCAACGGTGGTGGGTCAGGGATTGGAGATGGTTAAAGAAAATGGAGAAAAATGGGAGGTGAGCCAGCTGTTGTTTGCGGACGACACTGCGCTTGTGGCAGGATCGGAGGGATTGAGGAAGTTGGTGACAGAGTTTGGGAGAGTGTGTGAAAGAAGAAAGCTGAAG
This sequence comes from Oratosquilla oratoria, assembly GCF_046742065.1. NCBI lineage: Eukaryota > Metazoa > Arthropoda > Malacostraca > Stomatopoda > Squillidae > Oratosquilla > Oratosquilla oratoria. The sequence goes on along the minus strand of NC_134783.1, from coordinate 33,817,556 downwards.
ATAAATGTGAGTAAAAGTAAGGTGATGAGATGTACAAGGGGTGAAAGTAGCAGGAGACTGAAAGTGAGCATTAAGGGAGAGCGGCTGGAGGAAGTGGATAGTTTTAGATACTCGGATGCAAATGTGGCAGGAAAAGGTGGAGTGGAGGTGGAGGTAGAATGTAGAATGAGAGAAGCGAGGAAATGCCTTGGATTAAAAAATGTAATGAGGAATAGATATTTGGGAATGGATGCTAAGAGGAGACTGTATGAAGGAGTGATTGTGCCAACAGCACTGTATGGGGCAGAAATATGGAACATATAAGAGGAAGAAAGAAGGAGTTTGAATGTGTTTGAGATGAGGTGTCTGAGAAGTATGATGGGGGTTACTAGGCTAGATAGAGTGAGAAATGAGGAGGTGAGGAGGAGAGCAGGGGTGGAAAAGGAATTGGGAGAGAGGGTTGATGAAAGAGTATTAGGATGGTTTGGACACATGGAAAGAATGAGTGAAGAAAGACTAGTAAAAGAGGTATGGAAGGCAGATGTGGAGGGAGTGAACATGAGGGGACGTCCTAGGATGAGGTGGATGGATGGGGTGAAGGGGGCTTTGGGGAAGAGGGGAATGTCTGTTGAGGAAGGACGGGAGAGGACAGAAGACAGGTGTGAATGGAGAATGGTTGTATATGGATGATGTTGTGATGCATGAGGTGAAATGGGTGGGGGGATGGGGGTGAGGTAGTATGTGTGAGCAAAATTTGACGCAGCCCGAAGGGATTTCTCCCCGTCTTCTCCTTTTATGCATGGGGGGGATGGAGAGGGGGGGTCGCCGATTTAATGAAGCGGCCTTGTTGTGGATGTGCTGTGTCTTGCGACACTGCCTCTGACCCAGGGCAGTGGACAAGGTGCAGGGATGACCTGTCATCCAGGAGGTGCTAAGATAAGAGGGAGGGTAGAGGGGAGTGGAGTGTATTCAGGGATGGAGTGTGTGGGAATGATTTTATGCCTTTTTCTTTTTGGCTACTTCCCTTGTAAGGGGGAAAAAGCCTTGGTATATGTATGTTATTATTATTATTATTATTATTATTATTATTATTGTCATTATTTTAATTATTATTGTTATAATCATTATTGTCATTATTATTATTATTCATATATGTATATATATATATGTATATGTATATCTATATCTACATCATGATACCTTGTGAAAAATAGATGAAGACCACGCAGTTCCTGGTCCGAGTTTATTCCTGACAATTTTCATCCTTATGAAGGGACTAATCAGTGATAAAACTCGGAATCACTCATGTCTTCTTCTTCCACCTCAATTACCTTTCTATATAAGCCGTGTAGGACTCCACCGAAGTTCGGAAATTTGTCCGCATCGCCTCATTGAATCACTTGAAGACAAAATTACTTGAATTGTGACGATTTCCTTCGGAAACTCCAAGTTTCGGAAAACCTCCTGATTGTAAACATTCAGCCCAAGATTGTTGTCATTTTATTGCTCAGTTCAGCAAATGAAGTCTGTATTGGTTCAGATGACCCAAGGGGACGTATGTGGTGGAAGAACATTTCATGAGTTTGTTGAAGAACATTGAACAGTGAAGAACATCGTGTAGAATCATGTAATCTTACCAAGGAGTTGTATGCGTTTGGAGAACATTTCAAGAGTCAGTTGAAGAACAGTTGTAGCTGAACACTGAAGAACATAGAATAGAGTTAGTTCTTACCAAAAAGACGTAGTGTATATTTTTGGAGAACATTTCAAGAATCTGTCGGAGAACATTCGTGGCTGAATACTGAAAAACATGGAGTAGAGTTAGTTGTTCTTACCTAAGAGACGTACTACATGTGCTCGAAGAAAATTTCAGAACTAACGTATAATTCATAGCCTGGTGAAGAATATGCGTGGCTGAACAATAAAGAACATTGGGTAGAACCAGATGTTCTTTCTTAGGAGACGTGAGTGTTTGGAAAACGTTTCAGAACTAACAAAAAGCTCTCAGCCTTCTGAAGAATATGCATGATTGAATGTTGAAGAACATGGAGTAGAACAATTGCGGCAGAAGACGAATACATATGAGGACCAAGACTTTATCCAAAGTGTCCCTCTCACGGACCAATCTTAAAAAAAAAAAAAAATCTATCCCTTACTCAATAATGATAATAATAACAATAATAATATTATCAATATTATCAATTATAATACTAATAGAAATAATTATGATAATGATAATAGTAATAAGATAAAAATAATGATAAAAATAATAATGATGATAATCACTACTACTACTACTACTACTACTACTGCTGCTGCTGCTGCTACTACTACTACTACTACTACTACTACTACTACTACTACTACTACTACTACTACTACTACTACTACTACTACTACTACTACTACTACTACTACTGCTACTGCTGCTACTACTATTACTACTGCTACTACTACTATTACTACTGCTACTACTACTACTCTTACTACTACTACCACCACCACCACCCTCACTATTTAGATGTTTACCCAATGAATTTGGAAGCCTCGAGCTAAGTGGCCAAAGCCGAACGAAGTCGTGGAAGAGTCGTCACAACGTCCGAATGGAACTTTTTATGTTTTTGAGGAAAAGAGCTGTGGAAGGCTTTGTCGTATGGAGAGGAAGAGAGAGTCATGGCGAGCAAGAGAGAGCCCTCTCTCTTCTTCGTCGCCTCATGTTCTCAATCAGGTTTGAAATAACATTTCTGATTCGCTTACATTTTTTTTTTTCTAGTCTTAAAGTTGGTATGAGCTGGGCCTCTGTTTCTGGCCAAACTGTTTCTCTGTTTGGTCGAGATGTCTCTAGGTCTGTTTCCGTTTATTTTTTGTTGTTTTATTCGTTTTCCTTTTTAAGTTTCTGTCGTTTTTTTGTCTTCGTATTTTTAATTTCTGCTTTTTTTTTTCGTAAATTCAATCTCTTCTAGCCGTCTCAGGTTCTATTTTTTTCAGTTTTATTTGTTTTTCCATTCAAGTTTCTGATGCCTTTGTCTTCCTATCTTAACCTCTGTTGTGGTCATCTCTGGTTTCAGCTTTGTTCATTTTCGTACCAAGCTTCTGTTTTCTTTCTTCTCATTTTTTCGAAACGCCTCTTGTAGCCTCGTCAGGTTGTGATATTTATTCGTCTATTTTCGTCTTCCCCTTTCCAAGCTTATATTTACACCCCCAACCACCCAAAATATATTCTTGTTCTCTCTCAGTTCTGTTTCAATTTTCGCTTTATTTGACCTCTGGTTATTTTGGTACTATTTTTTTTTCCAGTTTCGTTGTTGGAAATCTTTTTCTGTCATGGAGCTGACTGTGTAAATTTCAGTGGACATTATCACGACATTTTGTTTATTTCATTACCGTCCTTGTTACCATCTGCTACTCTTTTTAATTTCCACTAATTTTTGAGTTTGTGGTTCCTGGTTCTCACAAGGAATTGTAGAGTTCCTTGCATTGGAATTCTTCCTGTTCCTGATATTGGCTTTGTTGATTCGCGCCTATTGGCAGGACATTAATTATGCGTCCAAAAGAAGAGGAAAAAGAATGGAACTAAATTTGGCGTCTTTTTCGTCTATGAAAAAAATAGTTCTAGGATTTAAAGGTAATTTGTGTCGTTTATTTATTGTATTTGGAAGATGCAGAGCCTACGCCAGGAGGCGCTAAGTCGCTGCGCCCGAAGCCGTCACCTTTGCCCTACTATACACTTAGCCTATTGGGGCAGGAAATTAACATTCACTGCTGGAAATCAGAGAAGAGTGCGGGATTCGAACCCACAATTAATCGAGCGCGAGACCATTAGGTTTCCGGTTACGCTACCAGTGTAGTATTTAAGAGGCATTGGACAGGATTGTATCCTCTTCTTCCTTTATCCTCTTCCTCGCCTGATCCCTCATGTCTGCATCGTCTATTTTCGTTCTTTTATTTTTTTCTTCTTCTGCTCTTTCTTAACCCATTCAACTCATGTCAGCCGCTTGTGGTGTAGATACGAAAAACCGGATATGGTAGGCCTCGCGCCGGCCCGTACATCCGAATAGGATCTGATGCGGCTTGACCGCGCGAGGACTGACGTCATATTTTTCTGGTGTTTGATCAAACATTTTGGTGTTTTATGATTTTTTGTTTTATTCGACCAAATGACAAAACATCTTGTCATTGGAGTTTAAAGGGTTAACTTGTTTCTTTCCCTCTTTCTTCACGCGTTTGTGACACTCTGTCCCCCTTGGTCTCCTCTCTTCCCTCTATTCCTTCTCTTCCTTCTTCCTTTTGTGTTTGTAATCTTTATTGTCTGTCTTACTCTTTGTCAACTCTTGGTCCTCTTCCACTCTATCTCTTAGTTTTGTCTTCTTTTCGCTCTTCTACTCTTTTCCTTGTATCGTTTTTCTCCCCTTTTTACTCTTTTTTCGTCTTTCTTCTCCTCGTTTCTCTGATACTTCTCTTTTCCTTGTCTCTTTTTCATCACCTTTTACTTTTTTTCGCCTCTCTAATCTTTCTCTTTTTTGTGTCTTCCTTTCTTCCCTGTACTCTTTTCCTTCTCTTTATTTCTTTCTCTTCTCTCTTTGCTCCTCCTCTTCCTCGTTGTGGTCCTAGGCGAAACAAGCCACGCCCCTTTTCGTCTTAGACCAATCACAAACCGCCAGATAACTGTTGTAGGTCTTTTTCGTCCAATGTGCTTCACTGGTCGGTGCAGCCGTGGTGACTTTATACGGGTCCTCGATTTTATTTTGCTTTCACATAATTAAAAAGACCACCCCCAAAAAAAGTCAACCCCCCAAAAAAGTCAGCCCTCCAAAAAATCACCCACAAAAAAATCACCCACAAAAGGTCACCCTGAAAAAGTCATAACACATATTTCTCTCACCAAAAAAATCACACAAAAATTTCACTCCCCAAAAAAGTCGTCCCCAAAACAGTCACCCCCCAAAAAAATGGTCGTCCCCCAAAACAGTCACTTCCCCCCCCCCCAAAAAAAAAAAAAAAATCGAAGGTAAGTCATCTGATTGAGACACTTTCTTCCTCAATTTTCAACTTCCGCCTCTGTTCGAATTCCTTTTCCACTCGGAAAGCTTTCATTCGTATTTCGATGCTGCTGCGTCCTCGTCGTCGTCGTCGTCGTCCATCGCTTATTTCGCTTTCCATCCACCCTTCTGCTCCACATGTTCTTTTGTCACAGTCCTCTTCCTCCCTCCTCCTCCTCCTCCTCTCTCCTCCTCCTCCCTCCTCCTCCTCCCTCCTCCTCCTCCCTTATTCTCCTCCTCCTCCTCCTCCTCCTCCCCCTCCTCCTCCTCCTCGTCACCTCCTCCTCCTCCTTCTCCTCGCCCTCTCATCCTCCTCGCCTCCTCCGCCTCTTACTCGCCTTCTCATCCTCCTCTCTCCTCCTCTTTCTCGCAGCTCCACCTCGTCCCTACCCCTCCTTTTCCTCCTCCTCCTCCTCCAAAGCCTCCTCCTCCTCCTCCCCTCCCCGTGGAAGGTTAGGTTCATCGAGATTAGGTTTAACTCCTTCCAACCACCGATGGGAATCAATCAAGGATGAATTAATTCGCTTGGCGGCAGTAGGAACAAGGGTACAAGGAGAAGGACCCCACACACCACCCCACTTCCTCTTCCCTCTCCCCTCCCCTCTCCCCTCCCTCGCCCTCCCTCCTCCCCTATCCTGTCCCACCTCCTTCCACATCTATTTCCCCTCCCCCCGTTCTCTTTCCCCGCCACTCTCCTCCCCTCCCCCCTTTCCCTTCCCTCCTCTCTGATACGGGAAGGGGGCTGGCAATCTCTTCCGTTCTCGTTCTCGACTCCTCATCCTCGATCTCGTTTCCGTGTTCTTCTCGTGTTCTTCATTGTTCTCGCTTCCTCCCCTCGCCCCGCCTCCTCCTCTTCCTCCTCCTCCTCCTCCTCCTCTTCAATACGGTCGCTTTTCCTCCTCTCCGCCGTCCCTATTCACAATTTCGCTCCTCTTCATTGATTCGTGATTGGTCGAATGGCGATGACCAATATCCGTCCTTCCCTTCACCCCCCTCCCCCTCCCCCCACCTCCCTGGTCTCGCCGGTGTCACCCTCTCCCCCGCCCCTACCACCTCCCCCCCGCCCCTACCACCTCCCCCCCCCCGCCGTGGCGTGACGCGGCAGTTAGGGCGCCCCCTCCCCCACACTCTCCCCCTCCCTCCTCCCTCTCTGTCTTGGTCTCTCTCTCGACTCTCTCTCTATCTCACTCTCTCTCTCTCTCTCTCTCTCTCTCTCTCTCTCTCTCTCTCTCTCTCTCTGTGTCTCTCTCCCCTCTCTCTCTCTCTCTCTCTCTCTCTCTCTCTCTCTCTCTCTCTCTCTCTCTCTCTCCCTCTCTCTCTCTCTCTCTCTCTCTCTCTCTCTCTCTCTCTCTCTCTCTCTCTCTCTCTCTCTCTCTCTCTCTCTCTCTTTCTCTCTCCTTCTCTCCCCCCTCTCTCTCTCTCTCTCTCTCCTCTCTCCCCCCCCCTCTCTCTCTCTCTCTCATTCTCTGTCGAGCTGTTTCTCTTGTGATTCTCTGTCTGCCTCTTCTTCCCCCCGCTCTCTCTCTCTCTCTCTCTCTCTCTCTCTCTCTCTCTCTCTGTCTAGATTACTATTCCTTTTTCTTCTTCCCCTTCTTCGGTTTCACTTTTCGTTTTCTTTGTTTTCTGCTCTTGTTCTTTCACGTTTTCTCTTATCCTTTTCTCACCTCACCTCGCTTCTCTTCTTCTTTTCTTCCCTTTTTCTTTCCTTTCTTGTTCGTCTTGTTCGATTCCTTTCGCTCTTGTTTGTTCTTGTCTTTCTTCGCTTTTCTTCTTTTTCTTCCATGCCATTCTTCTCTCTCCTCTCCTCGATTCGCTTCTTTCTTTATTATTTTCTTTGTATTGTCTTGTTTTACTGTATTCTTTCGACGTCTTATTCTGTTTAATAATTTCATTGTTTATTTTTTATTTCTTATTTTTTATTTTTGTCTTGGTTCTTCATATTGTCTTGTTTTACTATATTCTTTAGACGTCTTATTCTATCTAATGATTTCCTTGTTTACTTTCATTTTTCTATTTATTTATTTATTTATTTATTTATTTATTTTTGTCATGGTTTTCATATTAATCGGCTTTTTCTTTCTAAATGTCTCGTTTTATGTCTTTTCTTTAGACTTTTCTTTTCTCTTGGTTCTTCCCCTCTTCTTTCGTTGTATTAATTTTGTCTTCCTATTTGCTTCCTTTTTTCCTTTTTTACCGTCCCCTTCTGTTCCTAATCTTTGTCGATTAATTCTTCCCTCTATTTTTATTTTTATTTTTATTTTTGATCTTTGGTTCATTCCTGTTCTCTTCATTCTTTCTTCTGGTTTTCTTTCTTAGATTTTGATTTTTTATCTTCGGTTCACTCCTGTTCTCTTCCTTCTTCCCTCTGCTTTTCTTTCTTAAATTTTGATTTTTAATCATTGGTTCATTCCTGTTCTCTTCATTCTTTCTTTTGATTTTCTTTCTTAAATTTTGATTTTTGATCTTTTGTTCATTCCTGTTCTCTTCCTTCTTCTGCTTTTCTTTCTTAAATTTTGATTTTTTATCTTTGGTTCACTCCTGTTCTCTTCTTTCTTTTTTCTGCTTTTCTTTCTTAAATTTTGATTTTTAATCTTTGATTCACTCCTGTTCTCTTCCTTCTTCCTTCTGCTTTTCTTTCTTAAATTTTGATTTTTGATCTTCGGTTCATTCCTGTTCTCTTCACAAGTTTGGCTCAACGCGGTGACACATTGAAACACTTTATTCTGGTTAAGAGAAGGTGATTTCTTTTATGCCGATGATGGACAGATTCTGGACGTTGTTGAAGCTCGGGGTCTCGACCAGGGAAGAGCTTCTTCAGAGCGGGGGTCCGCCCCCTTTATTCATACAAGAGTACCCCTTTTGCACCGTACTGAACGCATTCTAACACGAGAAAGTAGACTTTTGCTAACTTTATTATTTCTGTTTTTGGAAATTACCGGTAGATCTTTATAGATAACCCAGCAGCCCGAAAAGATAAAGCCGCTAACTTCATTGGCCATTCTTACGAAAATTACTTTTAGATTTGATTAATAAAACTAGTAAGACGGATAGACTTAACTAGGAAACCATGTCAGGTTTGATCTACTCTAATAGAGGAAATTGATCGCTGGGTCGGTCCTCCCTTCTCTGCTTCGGTAGAGATGCTGACGTCATCAGTTTGTATCTCCTTTAACGTATGTGATCTTGTCCGTGTTCTTCTTTAACTCATGGAATGGCCGTCTCCGTGTTCTCCTTTAACGTTATGTGATGACGTCATTCATGTTCTTTGACGTATGTGATAACTGTTCTTGTTATCCTTTGACGTTATGTGATGATTACTCTTGTTCCCTTTGAACATATGTTATGGCTGTTCCTGTTCTTCCTGACCGTATCTAATGACTATTGTTCTTTAATGTATTTTATGATTTAATTTTTTTTCTCTAACGTATGTAATTATTTAATGTTTTTCCTTTACCGTATGTGATAATTTAATGTTCTTCCTTTAACGTATGTGATGGTTTTGTTTCCCTTAACGTATGTGATGATTTTATGTTTTTCCTGTAATGCATGTGATGATTGAATGTTTTTCCATTTATATATGTGATGATTTAATGTTTTTCCTTTAACGTATATGATGGTTCTGTTTCCCTTAACGTATGTGATGATTTAATGTTTTTCCTTTAATGTATGTGATGATTGAATGTTAATCCCTTAACGTACAGTATGTGATGATTTAAGTTTTTTCTTTTAACGTAAAGTGATGGTTCTGTTTCCCTTAACGTATGTGATGATTTAATGTTTTTCCATTAACGTATGTGATGATTTAATGTCTTTCCTTTAACGTATGTGATTATTTAATGTTTTTTCTCTTAGCGTATGTGATGATCAAATATTTTTCCTTTAACGTGGGTGATAGTTTTTTTTCCCTTAATGTATGTAATGATTTAATGTTTTAATTTAACGTATGTGGCGATTTAATGTTTTTCCTTTAACGTATGTGATAATTCGTGTTTTTCTTGTTTAATTATACGATTATTTCATCCTTGTTCTCTTTTAGCATAACTTCATATTTTTCTTTCAATGCATGTGATACCTATCCACGTTTTTATTTCATATTTCCACCATATGATTATAAGTTCATCCAGGTTCTATTTCAACATATGTAACGACTTTGTTTATTCTTTACCGTATGTGATAACTTCTTCATTATTCATCTTCCATCTAAGGCTTCGTACGTCTTTCCCTCCACCTGTTCATTCTTTGTTTACGATCTCCTTTAATGTCTATGATGACCTCATCCGTGTTCTCTTATCAACGAAAGCCCCACTCACGTTCTTCTTTAACGATGACGTCATCAGGGGAGGTTCCCCTCAAATGGATAAAATCGTGTGGCGGGAAGGCCTTCAGGGTGGGATGAGACGGAGATGAATAAAATCGCCTGACGGCAGCCAGCGTAAAGAGGGAAAGTGCCACACAGGACCTAAGGGCTCAGCATTATGCCCTAGAATCTGCTCGCGTTTAGCTTAAGTCAGTGTTTCCCTCACGATATGACCGCAACCTCACTAATCTAATTGTATGTGTTAATATATATGAATATATAAGAATTTTTTCAAGAATACCATCGTATGGTCCTTTTTCCTCTCAAGCCTAGGGATGTTCACATGTACAACGCACTTTTTCGGGCTCTGAAATTTCGTTTACGAATACGACTGGTCCTCTCACCAGTTTTCTCGACCGTCAACCCGGTCCTCATTTCGTTCAGTTGACCCTGCTCGCCTACTGCATCATCTCTCTTCATTTATGTTACCAATTCATCCTCCCTGTATGCTTCATTTCCTTCGGCACCCGTCCCTGCCCCCCTCCCCCCCCAATCTTCATCTCCCTTCGCCTCCCCCCCCCCCCCTTTTACCCTTCTCGCAAGACAGCCGCCGATTCTGGTCCTAACACCCTCGTGCTTAAGCGACGCAGACAATAATTTCCTCCCGGCATCGTCTACCCAATCCCCTAGTCCCCAGTCCCTTCATCCAGCCTCTCCTCCTCCTCCTCCTCCTCCTCCTCCTCCTCCTCACCTCACTCTTGTTCTTCTCTTTTTCTCTTTCCGATTTCGCTGTTTTTAGCTTCGTCGTCTGTTCCTTTTTATGCAGTCCCTTCTACCAGTACTAACTTATCCTTCTGTTGTATATCCTCTCTCTCTCTCTCTCTCTCTCTCTCTCTCTCTCTCTCTCTCTCTCTCTATCTCTCTCTCTCTCTCTCTCTCTCTCTCTTCGTGTAGTTGAATCCAAGAGAACGGAAGACAGGACATGTAAATAACTAAGTTATAAAAGAAATCCTGAGTTAAAGTGTGTTATAGTGATAAAATATGAAGGCCCACAGAAGACCTTTCAGTTCATAACGAGGTCAGGTGAAAAAAAAAAAAGATTGACCTACTTTCCAGGTAACAGGACCATAAAAGTTTACAAGGGTGCCCCAAAATAAGAACAAGAAAAAAAAAGTTTCTATTGTCAGAAATTAGTGAGAAAAAAATGTAAATTGTTGTTGAAGAAGAGTATGGTTACGCTGTGCCTGAGGCTAACGATTACCGTTTGCAGTCTAATTAATATATTTCATTCCTCTCTTTTTCTTCCTTTTCCTGTTCCTCCTCTTTCAAAAAACTAATAGCGCAGCCCCCCCCCAAAAAAAAAGTCCTCTAATCCTAACTCTGTCCGCAAAAATTACATAAGAACTTTAATCTACATGAACATAGGTTCTAGTGCTGAACACATTTATTTCATGTACACTAATTCTAGTAGAAAGTTAGGTAAGTATCAGTGGAGTTTTTCCCCTTCCTATCACCTTTCTGGTACCCTCCTTTAAGCTCTCTTTTACCAACCCTTCAGGTTCTTCTCTTCGTCTTTTTCCCATAATGTCATATGATCGTTGATGATTACAGTTTCTAGATATTTTAAGATTATAAAAGTTTTTCAATTGTCCCTTTTTTATGTATTCACGACACCGCCATCTTGTCTTATTTCGATGACCGTTCTTCGGCATCTTCCTTTATGTTGTGGTTTTTCTTCTTCTTCTCCTCTCTTTTTTATTTTATTTTATTTCATTTATCATTTTAATCGGACTCAGTTTTATGTACACACATACATTCCCTCTTTGGACATTCCCCCCCCCCCCCCTCCCTTTCTTTTTCCTCATTTGTCTTCTTCCTCATCTCGGCGATGGATTTTCTATTCGTCCTCGCTCCTCCTCCTCCTCCTCCTCCTCCTCCTCCTCCTCCTCTTCCTCCTCCTCCTCCTCCTCCTCCTCCTCCTCCTCCTCTTCTTCCTCCTCCTCCTCCTCTTCCTCCTCCTCCTCCTCCTCCTCTTCCTCCTCCTCCTCCTCTTCCTCCTCCTCTTCCTCCTCCTCCTCCTCCTCCTCCTCCTCCTCTTCCTCCTCGTCCTCTTCCTCCTCCTCCTCCTCCTCTTCCTCCTCCTCTTCCTCCTCCTCTTCCTCCTCCTCCTCTTCCTCCTCCTCTTCCACTCGGCAATCTCTAATCTCCTCTTTCCTCTCCCCGGCAGTGAACGTACACGCCTTCCTCTTGCCCACAACCAGGAGGTCCAGTTTCCGGTTCTTGGCCTGGAGGGAGTGAGGAGGGGGTGAGGGGGGGGGTCCGAGGCAGAGCGCCTCCCGCAGAGCAAGTTTCTTGACCCAACTTTTTTTTGAGTTTTTTTTTTAGTTTTATAGCTTTCGGATATGTCGACGCACCCTCCCCCTCCACTTCCTTCCACATTCTCGATCACTGGATTCTTTTGTTGTTTGACCCCCGCCTGTCGATGTCATCTCTCCCTTAGCAAAGTTCGTGTTTGACACAAATGTACCCAAGCTAGTTGGTTCTTTGCTCTCTCTCTTCTCTCTATCTCTCTCGCTCTCTCTCTCTCGTTCGCTCTCTCTCTCTCTCGTTCGCT
>NC_134783.1:33785627-33795627 GCF_046742065.1 Oratosquilla oratoria | reverse complement strand
CATCCTCGTGTGTAGTCACCCACAAACGTATATGGAAGATTTCAAATGTGCGGGTCATTGGAAGTACCTACCATTTCTTGACTCTGTGTCCTGTATGTCACCCAAAAAGAGACGTTGTGGATCCGATTGTGTACACACATGCGCGGGCACACACGTACACACACACACACACACACACACACACACATACACACGCATGCACACACACTCACACACACACACACACACACACACACACACACACACACACACATACACGTATATCATATTTTTTGTTTGATATTATAAACATCAAAAACAATTACTACACTCACATTTCACACTCGTATTCAGATGAACACATTTTGTTTTATATCTCAGAGAATGAAGTGTTTGCTTGCACGATGTACAGTCGTGAAAACAAATTCTTCGACGTTTTGGAAGCTCGCGTTTGGTGTTAAAAGTATTCTTTAATTTTTCGCACGTAATTAAAAATGCGTCCTGTTGGGGTAACGTCAATAAATTCGTAATTGAAAATGTGTTTCTTCATTTACGTCTAATTGTTACGGCAGTTTTATGTGTTGCTATTTGCAGACACTAAGAATGTACACAATTGCTATGTTCAGGTACTTAGCACATACAGTGTACATGCAAAACATTACCGTACATATTTTTAGAACTCGTTTACGAGTGGGTTAACTGTGTTCTTTACGTGTCAAGACACGCGACGTCCATCAGGAGGTGCAACCCTGAGGGTCTGACACTCGGTCCCCGGACTGATCCCAAGATCTCAATCTATCAACTTCCACTGCATTTCTTACACTCTTTCACATATCGAGAACTCGCAACCGGCGACTGATCTCTCCTTTCCCTACCACTTCGAGTAGGTGACACAGAAACAGTGCCACATTGATAGAGCACAAACAAGAGTCTAACATTTCCTCCCGGAGAGATCTGTGGGAGGTCCTGACGGTGGTATTCTTGAAAAAAAAATCTTTCCTTATATAAATCTCATATAAATCCTTGGGAAGGGAAAGATTTATGTAAGGAAATAATTTTTTAAGAATACCACCGTGAGATTCTTACGGTGATATTCTTAAAAAAAAAAAAAAAAAAACATCCAAGGATTTATAGATTTATATAAGGATTTTTTTTTTTTTTCTCAAGAATACCATCGTTAGATTCTTACGGTGTCATTCTTAAAAAAATCTTTCCTTATATAAATCTTTCCCTTCCAAGGATTTATATAAGATTTATATAAGGATTTTTTTATCTGTTTATTTTTTATTTTTTATTTTTAAGAATACCACTGTGAGGACCGTTGCCAGCCGCTGAGGGGCTGCGGCTTTCCAGACAGTGAAAGTCGAGGTAAAGAGTTATTCTTATCCTTCTACTCCCAGCTTCTTGTGCAGGTCACTCCTCTTGACCTTCCCCTCCTCTCCCCTCCTCACCCACCTCCTTGTCTCCCCTCCCCTTCCTCGTCTGAACGCTGTGATTCAGGACGTCAGGGACGGAGGGTGAGAGAGAGAGAGAGAGAGAGAGAGAGAGAGAGAGAGGGAGAGGGGTGAGTGCAGCTAGGGGAAAGGAGGGGAATCGAACTGTGGGTGGGGGGAAGGAAGGAAGGAAGGAAGGCAGGCAGCAAGGTGAGGCCCGGAAAAAGGAGGAAGAGGAGGTGGGGAAGAGGAGCGTGGCCGGGGAGGATTTAGAGGGGAGGGGGAGGAGGAGGAAGGAAGACTGGGAGGAGGAGAAAGAGGAGGAGGAGAGGAGAAAGAGATGGATGAAGGGAAAACGAGGGAAAAGAGGAAGAATAATTTGAATAAACGCGCACACAGTTACACACACACACACACACACACACACACACACACACACACTTATATGAGCTCAGAGCTCTCATCTGGGAGGGAAATAGCTGTCGATCATAAGTCCAACACGTGATTCAAGACCATGGTGAATCATGGTGGTAAATCACACACACAATAATATCAACATAATATCGCCTGCAACATCATCTTTATCATCATTATCATCATCATCATCATCATCATCATCACCTTCATCAACAACAGAAACAACAATAGCAACAATAATAACAACAAGGTCCTTGTCACCATTCACACGATCCTAAACCTCTGTTTCAGCATTGTCATCATAACAGACACCAAATGACAACCATTGCCTACCAACACTTGAAGCAAACACAAATGCAATGACACCTAACTTATTTTATACACATACGCACACAAAGCCCTTTATCCCTCTTATAAGGAGGGTAGCCATCTCAAAACTCATTTAGAGATTTGGCTCAAAGACTGATCCACTTGGCATCGTCTGGGAAGGTCTTGGGTGTCAGTCCATGGACCCCCTGAGGTGTAGCTTCACCAGGAATCCTCCTACTCCTCCTCCTCCTCCTCCTCCTCCTCCTCCTCCTCCTTGGGAGGAGTCAACAGGTGTCTGGTCTCAGACCAGTTCATCGTGTTCAACCGGTCGATGGAGTTCCAAGGCCGCTCGCCGAAATTCTTGGCTGAAGAAAAAAGAAAAAAAAAAAAAAAAGAAAAAAAAAATAAGAACATGTAAAAGATAGAAGTGACAGTAGTTGTAATGATTATAATGACAATAATAGTAATAAAAATAATGATGATAATGATGATAATGATAATACTGATTATAATAATAGTACACAAAGTAGATATACAGTACATCTACAGTCAGATCAAGATATTCTATAAATTCACAAAACTCAGTTTCCTGATGTTATCAATATTAAGGTCCCTATGCAGTCTACATATATAAATTTTATAATAAATCAATATGAAATTCGTACAATTTTATCTATGTAGAATACAGTGTTCTATGTTTTTTAAATCTATTGAAGTCAATTCATTGATACCAGTTCTAAGATCCTTATGAGTTCTGCACGTACAGATTTCATAGTAAAATAATATAAAAAGAAAATAGTTTGATCGTTTTTTCTTTTCTTTGATATCACGGGATACATGAGAACCTATCAGAATGCTCAGGGGGTACAGAGGAACGGAAAGGTTGAAGGGTCTTTAACGTAGAGCTTTGAAGGATCCTCCGGTCTCAGTTAGTATAAACTCCTCACCTTTCAAAGTCTGCACGACTTCGGTCCAACGACTTTAACGGTCACGTCGACATGACGTAAGCGAAGCGTTTATGGCCGTTCTGGTGAATGCTATTTACCATTAGAAGATAGAGTTTTACCTGATGTTCTAGTTAAATGTATTTGGCGTCTCAGGTTATCTACAAAACCTACCAATAATTTTCGTAACTATAATTAACAAAGTTAATAGAATTCTTCTTTCTAATGGTTGAAAGTGATCGCCAGGGCTGGCGAAAAGGTTTGAAAATACGGTCCTTATGGTGGTATTCTTGAGAAAATTTGTATTTCTTTATATAAATCCTATATCAATGGTTTCCAAACTTTTTCAGTTTGTTACCTACTTTATTACGTCACATTAAGCATATACCTCCTTTCACAAAATGTTGTCACCATTGATATATAAATTAAAACACTAGAGATATTTTCATTTATTTATTGTATTTGAACATTGCATCTCTACTGACTATTGCCAAAAATGTAAAAAACATCAGTGGGATGCTTGAAGCTAGTTGAGGAATTCTTGGCTTCCTGATTTTCAGAATTCTTAACTTTTTTCTGTCACCCTGCCATTACCCCCCACCCCCACCCCGAAAATTAGTTAAATTACCCCCAGGGGGTAATTTATCCCCGGTTTGGGAACCAGTGTCTTGTAATCTTTGGAAGGGAAAGATTTATATAAGGAAATATTTTTTTAAGAATACCACCGTAAGATTCTTACGGTGGTATTCTTGAAAAAAATCTTTCCTTATATAAATCTTTCCCTTCCAAGGATTTATATAAGATTTATATAATTTTTTTTTTTTTTTTTTTTTTTAAGAATACCACCGTTAGTCTCTCGGCTCTTCAAGTGTCCATGGAGTTTCTCCCCGCCCTTTCCTCGGCCGAATAAAATAACTTGACAGAATCAACATACACGTTGAGTTTGGTACTCGAAAGGCTGTATTCCCACCTTCGGGTGAATAAAATTGCATGGCGACAGGTTGGATAAACATACCATCAAGCACTTGAAGTAGCCTTTATATTTTATTTATTTATTTATTTATTTATTTTTTTGTTTTGTTTACTTATTCATATATATTTTTATTATTTATTTATTTATTTATATTTATATGTATTTATTGATTTATATTTTTATTTATATATTTATTTATTTATTATTATTTTTTTTTTTTAAAGAAGCTATATAACGCCCCCTACCCTCCTCTCCTTCCTCTCTCCTCACTCTACTTCCCCTCCACCCTCCCTCCTTCCTCTACCCACTTCCCTGCGAGATCTCCTTATAGGTCGTAAATGAATAAATAAATAGAATAGATAAATAAAGAAATGAATGAATGAAAAAAATGACTAATGGATATATAAACAAATTAATAAATGAATATATTATTGAATGAACACACAAATAAACGAATAGAAAGAATGGGCAGAACATACCGATTCAAAAGAAAACGTAAATTTAAGAAAAGTGCCTTGATTTTTTTTTTTTTTTTTTTTTTTTTTTTTTTTTTTTTCTTTCTCTCCTTGAAATACGAAATCTTTCTGCTGTCGCTCTGCTTACGTCATTCGTTCCCGCCCGAAGTCTCCGAAAGAGGAGGATGAGGAGGAAATGGAAAAGGAAGAGAAGAATAAGGAGGAAGAGGAGGAGGAAAAGAAGGAGTAAGAGAAAGATAGAGGAGGGGAAGGAGAAGAAGAAGAAACAGGAAGAGGAGGAGGAAAACGAGTAGAAGAAGGAGGAGAGGGGGAGGACGAGAAAAAGAAGGAGGGAGGGAGGAATAGGAGGAGAAAAAGAAGGAGGGAGGGAGGAGTAGGAGGAGAAAAAGAAAGAGGAGGAGGAGGAGGAAGAAGAAGGGGAGGCGTGACGTCTTCAGAGGTCCTTCTCCTCCTTCTCAGCTCCTTCCCCTTTCCCCCTCCTCCTCCTCCTCCCCTCCTCCTCCTCCTCCTCCTCCTCCTCGCGTCCCCCTCCTCCTCCTCCTCCTCGCGTTCTCCTCCTCCTCCTCCTCCTCCTCGCGTCCTCCTGTCCTCCGTCTCCCTCCTCTTCCTCCACCTCCTCCTCCTCCTCCTCCTCCTCCTCCTCCTTTTCCTTCCTCCTCCTTTTCGGGTCACCTTCCTCAAGAAACGAACTTGTCTCCTCTCTTGAAAGGTTCACATTTGAGGGCGACGTTCGGCCTCGAAACGTTTATCCAGATGTCACTTCCTCGATTTCTCCAACCTGGTGCTCGTGAGCACTATTCAGTTGGTTCACTTTGTAAAGATTCGATTAAAAATTAAATCAATCAGTAAGTCAATCAGTCAAATTAAATGATTCGGTTTAACGTCGAGAAATTCCCCCCTATCAGGAGGCCAGGACGGTACCCCCTTGCAGAGGATTTTGTAACGTGCCCTTGGTCCAACTCGCAGGCGGCAAGTTTCGAGCCGCCGTCACCTCGACCTCCGCCGCATGTACCGGCGCTCTAACCTGCTCGGCCAGCGAGCGGGTAGAATGAAATATAAGGCATTACCTTGACTCGCTTTCATAATCAAATGCATCGATAAGAATAGAACAATTGTAAGATATGGAAACTTTGAAATTAAGTAAAAACAAATTTAGTATAAACAACGTATTTCTTGGGTTTACATATGAAAAACTCGGCTCTTCCCCATTGCACAATCTATCTATCTATCTATCTATCAATGCTGGTTCCCCCTCAGCTGAACAAGATAGCCTGGTGTTGAGGTAAATATATAGATAAATAAAAGGACACGATGCTAGATAAAAATGAAACTGAAATATAATGTAAAAAAAAAAAATCAACTAAGACTACTGTAACGTTCGTTATGGTTGAAAAAATCATAAGGCTGATTCTGGAAAATTTTATTTAGCTGAGAGCTGATCTTATAGTGAATCTGCCAGACCGACAGTGAAAAGCAAGCCTCTTCACTCTGCCTTAAGTTTGATATCGGTGTGGGTAACAAAGGTTTTTTCTGATTTTGTGAATAAAAATTACAGATGGGATGACAGTAATGTAGAGAAAGGTTTCAAACAAGGGATTGTTAACGTGTTTTCATGCTTCAGCGAATCTTAATCGATGTAGCATTCCTAGGTGCTTCAAGTTAGCTTTGGAGAATTTAGAAAGTGACAAGGGCTTAATCCTCACGAGTACAGACAAAGGAGGAGAGGCTGTCATTTCAAACGAGACAGACTACAACTACAAGATGATGGATTTACTCAGCAATCCATCCACGTATGAGAAGAAGCCCATAGGAAACGCCGAACGAGAAGGGGAGTAGTTCAAAAAAGAAGCCAGCAGGATATTAATGCGATCCAACAGAGGCAAGAAGCTGGTGGGATTGTTGGAAGAAGCCCCAAGACCGCCCAGAATGAGGGGATTGCCGAAAACACACAAGCCAGGCATTCCGATGAGACCCTTTCCGTCAGGTATCTGAGACGGTCCCCACAGGTTAGCCAAGTGTTTAGCCAAACCGTTATCTCGGAGTTTGGGAACGCTTAGCAACGGCCATTTAAAGAACTCTAGTGACCTAATCTCGAGGCTCAATAAAGTGAATTTTTCACGAAAGGTTTTTTGTGAGCTACAACGTGACAGCTTTGTTTACAAATGTTTCCACAGAAGGGGCGCTGACACTCAGACAAGTAATCGGCAATATGGAAGACACGGATTTACCAGTGGGAAAAGATGATTTCCTGAAATTAATCTCTGTGTATCAGGTTCGGGCCTTTCATGTTCATCGGTAAGGAATGCTGTCAGATACGTGGTCTGGCAATGGGAAGTCCGCTTAGTGCAGTCCTGGCATCCTCATACATGGAGGTTTTGGAGAGAGATAATTTCACTAAGATAATGGGGACGCATTGATTTCGCTACGTAGACGACGTCCTAGTCATTGCTCTGGAAAAGACCAGTTTCACAACTAAGCTCAGTAGGCTGAACACGGTGGACAGGGATATACAATTTACAGTGGAACACGAGGTGGACAAAAAGCTACCTTTCTTAGACGTAGTGATTTGGAGAAAGGACAATGGTACGGTGAGTTTTTCGGTCCACAGAAAGGCAACAAATAAAAAATCATCTCATTCACTACTCGGCGCACAATGAAAGTACAAAAAGAGGATTAATAATTGGATTTTTCCTCAGAACTTTCCGGGTATGAAGTGAGGAACATATCGACAGAGGTCGAATACATTTTCAAAGTGTTTTCAGGACTTAGATACCCAGAAGGATAACTACACAGTTTAAGAAAAATAGCTCTTAAAACAATGGAAAGGAAAAATGATGAGGTAAAGGAGGCTAAGGAAGGTGGCTTTATTGTGGTTCCCAACTCCAAGTACACTGAAGAGATGGGACATTTACTCTGCATAGCAGAGTTGAAGATTGCCAGTTCATTTTGTACGAAGATTGGTGAAATAGTTAGGGATAAGGGGAGAAGAGATAATGTTGATAACAGTATGGTATACAAGATACCATGCGGCAGCTGTGACCTGAGCTACTTCGGTGAGACAGGAGGTCTACACAAGAGGACATATGAGCACAGAAGTGACCTGAGAGCCCACCGAACATCCAACGCATTGTTGGTTCACGCGGAACAATATGGACAGTTACCCAACAGGGAGTAGAAGTGTTGCAACAAGGGTTAGACAAGAAAAGGAAAATAGTCGAGGCAGCATTCATAATATCCCAGCCCTGCTGTAACTATCGGAATGGTTATATTAAATTGTCCAAAATGTCCTGATGGTTCGTACTCCGGAAGTTGAAGAGGGCGAGAGGGAGGAGTGGGGAAGGTTAGGAAAGGAACGAGGCATCGAGCATGCGGGTTATAAATATGTTGATTTTCTGTCCATGCACGCACACTCTGAAGAAGTTCTGTTAAGAGCGAAAATTCAGTGAATAAAAACAACTATTCTCGGTGTTTATCTCACCACCCTACCATTCCTTTTCTCGTTCTTCCTTCAACATATATATGTGTATATATATATATATATTTATATATATATATATGTATATGTATATTTAAATATTTACACACATATATGTGTGTGTGTATGTATATATATGTATATCACTTGTACAAAACGTAGTAGCACATTTGTAAAAACAATCACGAAAAACCATAGTCGGAATAAAAGGAAACTTAGAAGAAAGTATAACTTCTATATATTTTGGCTAATAGCTATAGCCCTCTTCAGGAAAGCACTTTCCTAAAGAGGGTTATAGCTATTAGCCGAAATATAAAAGTTATACTGTCTTCTAAGTTTCCTTTTATTCCGACTGTGGGTTCTTCGTGGTTATATATATATATATATATATATATATATATATGTATATATGTGTGTGTGTGTGTACACGTTCACAGGGGGTTCTACGTACATATATAATTTTTAATATTGGTTAATTTTAGAAGTGATTTCGGACGTTAGAAGAAAAAAATTGTTCTCGGAGCGTTCTCCCACGCCACTACAGACACACACAAACACACACACACACACACAAACACACACAAACACACACACACTCGCACACACACACACACACACACACACACACACACACACACAGCACACACACATTATATATGTATATATATATATATGTATATATATATATATACACACATATATGTGTATATATATGTATATTCATATTTATATATATACATATATGTATATATATATATACTCATATATTTATATATATACTGTATTTGCACTTGTATATATATGTGTGTGTATATATATATATATATTTATATATATATATATATATATATATATATATATATATCCACACGTGTAAAGACAAATAGTTGGTGAGTGGTGTAAGGAAATTCCAGGATGAAACAGGTGCACTTAATTCTCTAACGTTTCGAAAGTAACAACTCATCATAGAGAAGAGTTTGTAAGCCAAGCACGCGCCACGGCCTGGTTGGTTATAGCAGGGGCACATGCAGACCAATCATCGAGCTCCATTCTAAGACGACCTGCCAGATGATCTTCATACATTCTCCTCTTTACATCTATTCCCAGTTGCTCATTTCTCATAACACTTTTTAATCCTCCAACGCATTTACTTGCTTTTCTCAATCTACAATTTACCTCCACTTCCATTCCTCCCTTTCCTGCCACATGTGACCCTAAATGCCTAAAGCTATCCACTTTCTCCAGCCTCTCTCCTTTTAGACTTACTTGCAACTCAGTGCCACCCTCTACCCTTGTACATGTCACCTTTCTTTTACCCACATTTGCCTTCAACTTTCTTCTATAGCATACCTTCCCAAACTTCGTCACTAATTCCCTTAATCCCTCCTCTGATCCTGGCACAAGTGTAGTGTCTTCAGCAAACAACTGGCTCACCTCCCTCTTTTATCCATTTTTATTAACAATCTCCAGTCCCCTGCTCATTACCCTCGCCTTTAAATCCCGCACCACCCCTTCCATGTATGCATTGAACAACCATGGTGATATGATACAGCCCTGGCGCAGTCCCACCTTTACCATAAACCACTCGCTCTCTCCATTTCTAATTCTAACACAGGTTACCATCTATCGTAAACACTCTTGACTGACCTTAACAGCTTTCCCCCAATCCCATATATATGCATAATCTCCCACAGTGCCTTATTGTCTACTTTGTCATAAGCCTTTTTCCAGACCCATAAAGGCTCAAAAAACACCCTTACCTTTTCCCAAAGTTTTCTCACACATCTGCCTTACCGCAAAAATCTGATAGCGCAACCTCTACCTTTCCTAAAACCAGTGTTCCTCACCAGTACATATATATATATCCTAATCCTCTCGATGAAAACCCTCCCACAAGCCTTCCCAATTACACTCAGCAAACTGATCCATCTGAAATTACTACACTCATATGTGCCCCTTTTTCCCTTGTAAAGCGGAACAATACAGGCACTCCT
>NC_134783.1:33773127-33780627 GCF_046742065.1 Oratosquilla oratoria | reverse complement strand
ATATATTCATACGTATGCATGCATATATATATATATATATATATATGGAGAGAGAGAGAGAGAGATGTATATATGTATAGACGTCGATATGTATAACTTTTGAAGAGCCTCATATAGCTTGACTCACTCTTTCCTTCATTCCAACCCTGACCGGGAGGGGAAGAGCAACGTCTGGCGAGAGACTTTGAGTCGTTCTTGTTGGTCCATGAGGGTATGTAGCCAGTCGACGTGACGTCACAAGGCTCCTGCTCCTCCTCCTCCTCCTCCAACTCCTCCTCCAACTCCTCCTGCTTCACACCGAGGCCCGTCCGCCAAGCTGCACTCACTTCCACATACAAAACATTATCGATTATTCAAAGACACCAGGCCACTGGTATTGATCGTCCTCCATGGAGGCCCAAAACCACTTCAAATTTCCATTGCCCGTTTGGAGTGGTCGGGGGATCTGGAAGCTCTTGACCCATCGCTGAATAAAATCGTCTATTGGCAGACACGATAAATGTAATCATGAGATGTATTTGTTTGAGAGAAAAATAGGAATTTTTTTTTCTATTACTGGAATTAATATCATGAAATCCCTTTTTTTGGAGGTATTAAGTGCATTATAGAAAACCTCAAGATACTAAATATTACTGAAATACTAAATTAGATGAAAAATCAAATAAAATTAGAAATAAAAATAAATGAAAGTAATTAGAATCCTGAGTTGTATAAAATGTCTTGTTTACTTTCGTATACAGAAAACAGTTGATATGCAGGAAAAAGATCTGTGATATTATGTGTTACAAGCGTTGCATATTTCAAGTTGGTGATACTCATAGACGACTCAGATAAAACGTATAAAACATAGTAAACACACACACACACACACACACACACACACATGACTCGGTGGCGCGGTTGGTAGTCTCAGACTGTCACTACGGTGGTCCGGGTTCGAATCTTGCCCAGGGCTGAAATAATTTCAGTATCGCTGCGCTTTGAGTCGTTATTCCAACTCATGGGCGGGGAGTTGGGGGTATGTGTGCGTGTAAGGTCACAGCATTACCCATAGATCGGTCATACAAGCTCTGAGCTCTCTTCCAGGAGGGAAATAGCTGCCGATCACGAGTCCAACACGTGATCCAAAGACTATGGTGAATACACACACACGCGCGCGCGCGCCCACCCATCCACACACAAACACACACGAAACGAAGACAAACACAAATAAATCGAAATGCAATTGCATGATTGAATGCATGTGTACACTTGACTTATGTAATGCTGTTCGAGTGTCAACAAACACGAACACACCTGTGAACTTACCTGACGCATTTTCATGTATATATTTTACAAGACTTAGACACACACCACGTGCACACACGCACAAGCAGAAACACGAACACGCACACACGTGACCTTATCTAACCTAATTCAGCGTAATTGAACCTAACTTAGCTTGATATAACCTCATCCGATTTGACCTAATCTAGCCTAACCAAACCTCACCTAACCTAATATCTCGTAGCCAACCTTAACTTAATCTAATCTAATCTAACCTCTTTTAACCTAATCTAACTTTATATATCCTAACGTGTCCTACCCTATACTATCTTCTCCTACCCCCTTCCTATCCTATCCGGGCTTACCCTATCCCAGCCTGTCCTAACCTAACCTAATTTAATCTATCCTTACCTATCCTAACGTCTCATACCTGTCCTATCCAACCCCATCCTGCCTTACCTCATTATATCCTATCCCGCTTTACCCTCTCTTATTCTTGTAATGGTGACCCTTCTGGTAATCTTATGTATATTTTCCCGTTGTTTTTATTTATCAAAATATATGTATTGTAATTGTTGTGCATTTTTGTAAGCGAACCATGCGTTCGGTTTTTTTTTTTTTTTTTTTTTTTTTTTTTTTTTTTTCTTTTTTCCCCGCGAATTGGCGGCGTGCCTCAGGGGACGCCAGTCTAATTATCGTTTCCAAAGGGTACACACGCTGTCCGTGCTTTATAAAACTTTCTTAAACCATTTAATGTTTTTTTTATTCAGCCACCCTAACATCCTGCACTATCCTGTTGTATCTCGACCCAACCTAACCCAACCTAACCTAGCCAAGATAGTCCACAAGGATAGAAGCGCTGGCAAACACAACTCGACGCCAAAATGATGCGGACGAAACGGTCACTACAGACAGACCCATCGTTGATCATTAGGGTCACCTAGGGTGACACACTAAAAGATATTAGGTTGTCTGAGTTGGGGCGACGGGAGGGAATGTCTCAGCCAATCACGTAATGAGACTGGAGTTTGTGCACGGGGTGGGATGAATGACGAAAAGTCTGGTCGAGATGCTATTGTTGTTGTTGCTGCTGCTGCTATGGACGTAGTTCACTATCCTCCTTGTCTTCTGTTGCTGGACGAAAGATGGAGAGAGATCAATGATGCGTCTTGGGATGTAGGTCTATGCTATGGGTCTACCCAGGATTTGTTTGTCCTCAGAAATATACATATATACATACATATGCTAATAAGAACACGGGTACGTGTGTTCACTTATGCAAAGTAGACCACTTGGAAAAAGAAACTAACGAAGCAGAGCGCTTTCGTATATTACATCTTCAGTGCAACAAGTACATAGTGATAGGAATACATATGCATATATATATACATATGCATATATATATATATATATATATATATATATATATATATATATATATATATATACATATATGCATGCGTTGTTAAAGTCGACAGCATTAAGGAGGTTGTTAATCTTCTTATGGGTATTCTCAAGCTTTCTAAAATGTATTCGGCCATTTGGAGGCCGAGTACTTGTTAGAAAGTTTGAGAATACCCATAAGAAGATTAACAACCTCCTTAATATTGTCGACTTTAATAACGCATGCATACAATAAGAGAATCTGCTCCCTAGATATTCATATATATATATATATATATATATATATATATATATGTACACACACACACACACACACACACACACACACACACACACACACACACACACACACACACACACACACACACACACACATATATATATATATGTATATTCCTTTTGTAAAGAGGTTCAACAAACAAAATACTGTAAGTAAATCAGTAAAGAATGAATGAATAAAAATAATAACAAATGAATAGATAAGTACATAGATAAATAAATAAATGAATGAAAAAAGGAAATAGAATTCATAATTCATCCATAAGTGCATAGGTTGAATATACGAAAATAAATGAATGAATAATTAAATAATTGGACAAATGGATGAATGAATGAATGAATGAATAATATTAAGTAAATAATGAGATACATACTCGTACATGAATGAATGGAGAAATAGATGGATAAATAGATAAATTAATAAATGAATATTTAAATCAAGTGAATAATGGGATAGATATATAGATAAATAAACAAATCAATGAATAAAGAAAGGAAATCGAGAATTAGTACAAAATGTGCCTTATACTCCCTCTTACCCCTCCCCCCCCAAAAAAAAACTATATACATGTATATATATATATATATATATATATATATATATATATATATATATATATATATATATACACATGCCACGGGCTTCGCCAGGGGCTTGGCTGCGCAAACAGCGGCCTACGACCGCAGCTTTCCGCGCTATAATCCCTCGTTTTCCCCTTCGGCCTCGGCCTCGGGACGGAACCCCAACACGGGATCCCCAGCACGAAGAAGAACACGAAGTAGAATGCGAAGAAGAACGCGAAGAAAAACGCGAGGAAGAAGAAGAACGCGAGGAAAAAGAAGAAGAAGAACGCGAAGAAGAAGAAGAAGAAGAGGAACGCGAAGAAGAAAAAGAAGAATACCACCACCTGACCCCGACTTACCCAAGCGCATTTTTAAGAATATTTTTAAGACAAAGTGTCACCGTAATACCACCTGTCCCCGACTTCCACAGCGTTTTTTAGAAGAATATTTTTATTTATATATATAATATATGTGTATATATATATGTATATATATATGTATATATATATATATATACATATATATATATATATATATATATAAATATATAATTTCTATCATGGAGAAAGTACTGAGAGGAGTCAAGGATGACATTACGAGTAGAAGTTAGAGAGCCAGAAACGCCGAAACGAAGGAAATATCAAGAAGACAGAATGGAACCACGAGGACGCAGTCATGAGTTATGGAAGTATTAGAGGTCTGGCTCCAAAGGTAATTTTCCTTATGAAGAACTTAGAATATATCCTTTTATATTAGATCCAATACTCCTTTGAAATTAACAATAGCAGACCGAATAAGATTAATTCTCATGTGCGCAGGTCACATATATATATATATATATATATATATATATATATATATTTGTGCGTGTGTATCTATGAATGTATATATATACAGTATATATATTCTGGCCCTCGATGTTTGGTTATGAGTTCGGAATGGTTACTGAAGTGGAAGCGGCCCAAAGTTGTTGTTGTTATTTGGGCAGTGGAAGACGGGGATGTCGGTCCACATCAGTGGGGCCGAGGGACATCTTTGTTCCGCATCTCTTCTTGGCACATGTACGCACGTACGTACATGTACGCACGTACGCACATGTACGCACGTTGGCCGGTGGCCTTTCCATCAATACCGGAAGAGGTTCTTGAGAGGCGAGGAGATGTGCTAATTGGGATTAAATGGAATGAGCGTGTTGGGCGTTAATGGTCCCTTGCAAGACCTCGCTATTCCTTCTTTGGGGTGGTACACCCTTTGTGGCTTAACCTGGTGACTCAAGGAGGTTGTTTGTAGGGAAATAAATGTATAGTGGGGTTGTCTAATTTCCACTTAATTTGTGTGTACCATAGGTATGGATTATATGTTTTCTATATTTCTTAGTTCGGGACTAATGTTGTTATATCTTATATATTTTCTATATTTCTATTCCCAACTTGATTTGGGTGTACCATGGTTGTGGATTATATATTATTATTATATATCCGTTTTCTACGTAATTTGGGTGTACTTTTAGTTGTAGATTATATATTTTCTATATTTCCGATTCCAATTTGACTTGGGTGTACCGCTGTCATGGTATTTTGTATATATATTTTTAAATTTTACATAATATTTTCAATATTTCTTTTAAATTATCACTTAATTTGGGTTTACCAGTAGTTATAAGAAAGGTGTCTCAGACTACACACACATACACACACACACACACACACACACACACACACACACACACACACACACACACATACACACACACACATACACATATACGCACACACGCACACACACACACACAAACACACACACGGCGGTCCGGGTTCGAATCCTGCCCAGGGCTGAAATAATTTTAGTATCGCTGCGCTTCGAGTCGTTACTCCAACTCTCGTGGGCGGGGAGTTGGGTGTGTGTGTGCGTGTAAGGTCAAAGAATTACCCATAGTAGATCGATCATACGAGCTCTGAGCTCTCTTCCGGGAGGGTAATAGTTGTCGTTC
This sequence comes from Oratosquilla oratoria, assembly GCF_046742065.1. Classification (NCBI taxonomy): domain Eukaryota; kingdom Metazoa; phylum Arthropoda; class Malacostraca; order Stomatopoda; family Squillidae; genus Oratosquilla; species Oratosquilla oratoria. The sequence continues at coordinate 33,775,124 of NC_134783.1, read as the reverse complement.
ACGAGTCCAACACGCGATCCAAAGACCAATGTGAATACACACACACGGGACACCACAAACGTAGCTCCTATTCCTGTAAGATACAACTAGGTAAATACATACACATACACACAAACGTACACACACACACACACACACACACACACACACACACACACACACACACACACACACACAAGAGATACCACAAACGTAGCTCCCATTGCCGTAAGATACAACTTGGTATATATACACACACACGCACACACACACACACACACACACACACACACACACACACACACACACACACACACATTCACACACACACATTCACACATGGAAAGCTTTGTAGTTAACCTGATAAGTAGACGGGGAGCCATTTTGTTTCTCACATACGGGAAATTCGTGAAAAAACCTGAATCCGGAGATGTGGTATTGAAAGACAGCGTAAGCTTTTTTTACGCAAACAACACGCACATTCTCAAAAAGAAGAAGAAAAAAACGCTTTTGGAAGATTGGCAGGGAAAAATTTGGATCCAGCAAGTCAAGTGTACGTCTTGGCGGAAGCAAAGTTTTTTTTTTTTTTTTTTTTTTTTTTGGTGGTGGACAGTATGTGGTGGTTTGACGATGAAAAAGCCGCGCGTGTGTGTATGTATGTATGTATGTGTGTGTGTATTTAAGATGAGATTAATCTATGGGGGACGGATGGGTCAGGGATCGTGTGAAGACGTGGGCAGAAGAGAAAGAGAAAGAGAAGGTTTAAGGTGGTATTCGTAAAAAAATCTCTACTTATATAAATCTTATATAAATCCTTGTTTTTTTTTAGGAATACCACCGTAAGATTCTTACGGTGGTATTCTTAAAAAAATCTTTCCTTATATAAACCTTTCCCTTCCAAGGATGCATATAATATTCATATAAAGATTTTTTTTCAAGAATACCACACACACATACACGGTGCATCCGTATTCAACTTTTTTTGAACTTCGAAGTTTAGGAAGAGTAAAAGATTTAAGGAGATTTCTAATTGCAAATCTGCCGTGACTTAAAACAATAATTGTCTGAGGGACAACATCCTGTCTAAACACACCCACGCACGCACGCACACACACACACACACACACACACACACACACACACACACACACACACACACACAAACACACACAAACACACACATGTATATATGTGTGTTAGGTGTATGTATGTATCCCTTATGTCCCATTAACTGGATCAGAAGAGATATGCAATATAGTTGATGAACTACTAACTAATTCATGTAAGCAAGAATCTCCCTGACAAACTTGATATTATCCTAACTGAGTTCATCAAGATTACGCTTGCCAGTTAGGCAGTGCTTTAAACCCGACACGCGTCAAAGCTTGGAGGAAAGGACATACAATCTCCTTTGCATACAGTAACGAGTTAATAGAGTTCAGTTCTGCGGGGTTAAGCCAGGTTGTTAGGCTTAACCCTGTTCGTAGATCGAGCCAGGTGATATGGGGTTTCGGATGATGGATGTCACCCAAACGGGTACGGTTGGATGCGTAAGTAAAGTCCGTTCTGGGAACGCACTCGAGGGGTAAGGTGAGGTGGACGAGAGAAGCCGGAGGCGGTATAGTGCCGCAATGCAGGAGGAGGCAGCCACTCGCAGCTCCCACTAGGTTCTTCGGTCAGTGCAGCTGGCTCGGTTCTGCCGGTGTGGCGTGCAAGTCCCGCACCACGTCAACCCCCCCCCCCCCCTTCTATTCTCCTCCTCCTCCTCCTCCTCCTCCTCCTCCTCCTCCTCTTCCTCCTTCCTCAGCAACCCCACTACTACATGCGCACTTTCTCGCCACGTTCCTCTCAAGTTCAAAATTATTGGTTTTCCTTCCGGATTGAGGTCTGTCGACTGCGGGGGTGGATAGTGTCCGGATGGGGGGAGGGGCGAATGTCCGGTATGTTAGGGAGTTGGTCATGGCAAGAGTTTTGTGAAAGCATCCGGATGTATTGCCCAGTACTTGTACTTTTTCATA
>NC_134783.1:33763127-33768127 GCF_046742065.1 Oratosquilla oratoria | reverse complement strand
ATATAGCATACGACATTACCACATAAAAACTACGGGAATGAAACATAAAAGTAGGATTAACCGAACATTTCGGTTAATCGGACATTTCTAATCCCCCTTGGAGTTCGGATAAGTGGAAGTTTACTGTATTTTACAATGTTATGTGTATAATTAATGATTTAGGGGTGTTTTATAAGATACGGTAATAGAATTTACGGATGTATAGTACAGTAACAACTTACGTTCATTTTCAACTTACGTTCGGCCGTTCGGAACGCAACTAAAACGTAAGTTGAGGAGCGTCTGTATGTATATGTATATATGCAAGGTTGACCACGAAGAAAAACTATTAAAGCAGAGCGCTTTCGTGTATTCACATCTTCAGTGCAAATAATACATAGTGAAAGGTTTTAATTACCCACTCGGAGAAACAATGCAAAAGAAACAGACGAGCAGTATATTTCTGGTTTGTTCCAATTTTATTTATAAATCCAACTGTAGCTTTAGGAGAAAGATAGTTGAATCTTTCCTCATTAAACACTTGCCAAATTTCAATACATCAAAAGGGCAATGGTCACCTGATTGTATAACAACTTATGCTGTGAATAAATTATTACCATTCCCGAATCCGCCCCACCTCGGACATGTGTTTTGAGCCACCTCCCCTTGTTCCCACTTTGTACCTCTCTCACTGTATATATTCTTGTACATTTTACCTTGTACCTATCTGCTGAAGAGGACTACAGTAGTGGTCGAAATATATAGTTCGTCTGTTTCTTTTGCTTTGATTCTCCGACAGTGGGTAATTAAAACATTTTACTAAATGTGCTACTACATTTTCGTCTTGTGAAACATAGTGAAAGATACAAAGGTGCAGAATATATAGGTGGGAAACAAAGGGAACGTGGAGACATCCTGGTGAGAGAGGAGAGGTAGTACCCATGGACTAACTGTCCGTCCGCGTTTACAGTGGGTGCGGAAATGTCCTACATGTTTACAATTTCCGCACCACTGTAAACACGGACGGACAGTTAGTCCATGGGTACTACCTCTTCTCTCTCACCAGGATGTCTCCACGTTCCCTTTGTTTCCCATCTATATATTCTGCACCTTTGTATCTTTCACTATGTATTATTTGCACTGAAGATGTGAATACACGAAAGCGCTCTGCTCTAATAGTTTTTCCTCGTGGTCAACCTTGCATTTTCAAGAACACACGCTCCCAGTGTTTTTCCTGCATATATGTATGTATATATATATATATATATATATATATATATATATATACACATATATATACATATAAATATATATATATATATATATATATATATAATATATATATATATATATGTGTGTGTGTGTGTGTATGTGTGTGTGTGTGTGTGTACGTGTGCGTGAGTGTGTGTGTATGCATATACTCGTATATCTGTTTGTCCAAATATACATATGTACATATACAAGCCTAAATGCACACACGTTGATACAGAAATGCATATTCATATACCTGTTTACATATATGCACATGCGTTGTTATGCACGCACACACACACACACACACACACACACACACACACACACACACACACACACACACACACACACACACACACAGAAGGAGAGAGAGAAAGAGAGGGGTCACTGGTGCTCGGGCGTAATAATATATTTTCTTGGAGTGGCCGAAGGACTCCAAGTTGGAAGCAACTCTCGACAACAAGAGTACCTCAGAGTGAGATGGAGAATCTCACAGTGGACGGGAGTCGAAGAGTCTGAACCGGTGGACGTTGTAGGAGTTTATGGAAATGAATAAAGAAAATTGCGAATCTTTGGCGGCCGTGGAGGGCAAAGAGAATTCGGGACAGAGTTGGCGGGTGGAACTTGCAAAATATTGTTACAATACTCACGGATTTTGGACTTGCTGAGCCGAATCTTTCTTTTCTTTTCTTATCCTTTCCTTTTTTTCTTATTCTTCTTTTCTTTTCTTTTCTAAAGTTGGAAAGGTTGTGACAGTTTTATGAATGATAATAGTGAATGTAATAATAATAATGACAGTAATAATAATAATAATGATATTAGTAATAATTAATTATTATAATAATGATACTACTACTACTACTACTACGACTACTACTACTAATAATAATAATATTGATATTGATAATACTAATAAGGATAATTAAACAAATAAATGATGGAATAAACAGATAAAAGAAACCAGAACACGTGAAAGACACATAAAAATCTTTATGTGCAGCTATACGTACCATTACTTCTCAGAATAACAACCAGATAAAGCATTCGGCTTGTCAGAGTGAAAATGGACACTAACTGCTCCCATCTAACTGCCCCATCTAACCGCTCCAGCTAACTGCCTTCGCTAATTGGTCTCGCAAGGTCTCAGGAGAAGGGACAGAAAGGTTGTTGACCTTTTGTGGGTTAAGAGTTTGCTTGAAATTTAACCTCCGTGGAAGTGTGTGTGTGTGTGTGATTCACCATGGTCTTGGATCGCGCGTTGGACTCGTGATCGACAGCTATTTCCCTCCCGGAAGAGAGCTCAGAGTTCATATATGACCGATCTATGGGTAATGCTGTGTGTGTGTGTGCGTGCGTGCGTGTGTGTTTGTGTGTGCGCGCGCGCGTGTGTGTATGCATGCGTGTATGTGTGTGTGTGTGTACGCGCGTGTGTGTATGTATGCGTGTGTGTGCGCGCGCGCGTGTGTATGCTTGCGTTTATGTATGTATGTGTGTCTGAGTGTGTGTGTGTGTGTGTGTGTGTGTTTGCGTGCGTGCATATGTGTGTGTGTGTGGCTGTGTGTACGTAGGGTCATGTCTCTTACTAATTTAATATAACTAGCTTCAGATTCATACGTGTGTCTGTGTGTGTGTGTGTGTGTGTGTGTGTGTGGTCTCTAGGGGCGGACTTAAATATAATCTAACTGCTGCAGTTAGTGGGGCAGTACGTCCTATGGAATCTGGCAGATGGCAATAGACGGGACTATACTAACCACACACACACACACACACACACACACACACACACACATACACACACCCCGTGGCGCAGTTGGTAGAGTTCTTGGCTATCACTACGTCGGCCCGGGTTCGAATTCCGCCCAGGGCTGAAATGATTTCAGTATCGCTTCGCTGGGAAACGTTACTCCAACTCTCATGAGCGGGGAGTTGGGGTTTGTGTGTGCGTGTAAGGTCACAGCATTACCCATAGATCGGTCATATATGAGCTCAGCTCTCTTCCAGGAGGGAAATAGCTGTCGGTCACGAGTCCGACACGTGATCCAAGACCATGATGAATCACACACACACACACACAAGTACACGTGGGAAGTCATAACCAATGGGGAAATAAATGAAAGAATTTCAACTTCATGAGGTGGAGTGGGGATGGGGAGGGGGCTGCTGTTAATATAGAGGGGGTCTGTGAGCTTAAATTTACCTAATTGTATCTTACTGGAAGGGGAGCTATGCTCGTGACGTTCAGTCTCTGTATCTCGCCATGTCTAATTTGTCCTTAAATTCGTGTATTGTTTTTGCACACACTATTGTATCGTCTAGTGTGTACCATACATCCACCACTCTGTGGGGAAAGATGCGTGTGTGTGTGTGTGTATTATTGCATGTATGTATGTATGTATCTATGTACAGTATGTATGTATAGATAAAATCTAAGAGGGAAATATACTTAGAAAAGAAATGGGAGAATGTTTCAGAGAGAATGAAAAAGTAGAAAAAGGACAATCCCATGAAAGGAAAACGGAGAGGGGGAACGACAGAGTGACGAAGAAGCTTCAAGTCATTACGAAGAAATAATCGTAAGTGAAGAAGAGTGGAAGAACGAGAATTGGATTAAACTGAGGAAGCGAAGAAAGAGTTCTACTTGAATCATCGGAGTGAATAAGAAATGAATGAAAGGAGGAAGAAAAAAGGAAGTGAAAAAATGAAAGTAAGGAGATAGATAAAATGGGAAAGTTGAAGAAATGGGATGAGGATGGGCGGCGAGGAGGGAAAGGAAAATAAACAAATGAATGAATAAAAGTAGATAATGTAAGTAAATAAATCAATACACAATTAAAAGAGTAGATTGATAAATAAATAATAATGAATAAATAAGTAAATGAGCAAATAAATCAGTAGATATAGGTGAGTAAATGAATTAATAAATATTATAAGTGTAGATAGATAAATGAATAAACAAATCAATAAAAAGGGATAGATAAATAAGGTGAAAGAAGGGAGGGAAATAGTACCTGAAAAAATAAACTATCCTGTAGGTCCGGTGGAGTCCTGTAGATCCGGTAGATTCCTGTAGATGCTGTGGAGTCTTGTAGATTCGGTAGATTCTTGTAGATGCTGTGAAGTCTTGAAGATCCGGTAGATTCCTGTAAATGCTGTGGAGTCTTGTAGATCCGGTAGAGTCCTGTAGATCCGGTGGAGTCCTGTAGATCCGGTGGAATCCTGTAGATCCGGTGGAGTCCTGTAGATCCGGTGGAGGCCTGTAGATTCGGTGAAGTCCTGTAGATGCCGTGGGGTCCTGTAGATCCGGTGGAGTCCTGTAGATGCTGTGGGGTCCTGTAGATTCGGTGAAGTCCTGTAGATGCTGTGGGGTCCTGTAGATCCGGTGGAGTCCTGTAGATCCGTTGGAGTCCTGTAGATCCGGTGGAGTCCTGTAGATCCGTTGGAGTCCTGTAGATCCGGTGGAGTCCTGTAGATCTGTAGGAGTCGTGTAGATCCGGTGGATATATGCTGAAGACGCCTGCGGCCGGAGGTCATGAAAGGCCGTAGGCCGAGCTCCCTGGAAAGCAGGGATCAGCGCGGCCTATGGTTCTTATGAAGGTAAGACTAAACAAACACGTTAATCATGAGGATCCGATGGTAACGTTTATGCCTCTGTACAGTTGAATTGGCTATCGTGCCGAGAAGATCGAGTAAAGTTTTAATGAATGATATATATAATCGTCTGCACAGCCTCGTAATTACGGAGGGTTGGGACGATTCCTGACGAGTAC
>NC_134783.1:33748127-33758127 GCF_046742065.1 Oratosquilla oratoria | reverse complement strand
GTCCTTTCCTCCTCCTTCTCATCCTTATATTCCATGTCCTCTTCCTCCCCCTCCTCCTTCTCTTTTTCCTCCCTCATCCTTCTCATCCTTATACTCCGTGTCCTCTTCCTCCCCCTCCTCCTCCTCCTCCTTCTCCTCCTCAACTTCCCGGCTTCACCTTGTCCAGGAACTCTCTCTCTCTCTCTCTCTCTCTATGTCCCTCTCTACTTGTCTGTCTGTCTCTCTTCTCTCTTTCTCTCTCTCTTTTTACCTCACTATCTATTTCTCCCTCTGTTTTCCACTCTCTCTTCCCCCCCCTCTCTCTCTCTATGTCCCTCTTTACTTGTCTGTCTGTCTCTCTTTTCTCTCTCTCTCCTCTCTCTCTCTACTTGTCTGTCTGTCCCTCTTCTCTCTCTTTTTACCTCTACTTATCCCACTGTCTTCCATTCTCTCTCTCTCTCTATCTATCTATCTATCTCCAGCTCTCTCTTTCTCTCTCTGCGCTTGTTCTTCCCTGATACCAAGATCCGCATAATTTCCTCTGTGTTACTCATCTGTCGTTTCATTCCAGATTTTTTTCTTCCTTCTTTGTTACTGATTGTCCAACAGTGTCTGTTCTCTCTCTATCTGTCTATCTATCTATCTATCTCTCCCTCTCCCTCTCCCTCTCTTTTGTTTCCTTCTCGCCGAAGCCGCATTTGCATTACAAAATACACGAGTTGTATCCAGGGGTGTTGACTTATCGACTGAGGATTTTTTTTCTTCTCTAATCTTTGCTAAGTTAAAGTTAACCGACTTGAGTTATTCCCGAGTTCAGGGTCGAACATCGATTATGCTCCTTTTCCTCATATGATCTTGCTTTCCTCCTTAATCTAGTTTACGTATTTCTTAAACTAGTTTAGTTAACCTCATTTCCTCCTCCAGACGAATCCGGGTCACCAAACTTTGAGGATTAAGTTTGTCTTGGTTATTCTCAACGTGGTTGCGGGGGCCTTAACTACTTAACTAATGAATTTGGTCACAGAAGAAAAGTGAGGATCATAATACGCCAGGAGGCACTTAGCTGCGGCCGAAGCCGTCACCATGGCCCTGTTATGTGTTGATGCACGTAACAGTCGCTACTGAGAGTCGAAGAGTGCGGGATTCGAACCCACGACTAGATAAACTAGATAAAATCGTTTTGGTATGAAAGGGTTTGATCGTAATGAGTCTGAAGATAAATTGGACAAATTTAGGTTTAAGAAGGGAATAGGCAAGTACTACTTTACCAAGAGAGTAGTTATTGAATGGAATAAACTTAGTAACCATGTAGTGAGCGCTAAAACGATTGGTTATTTTATAGTTGGGGGATGATAGGTGGTAATTGACATGGAATTACCAAGTGTAGGCCTTATGGTCTCTTGCACTCCTCCCCTTTCTTATGTTCTTGTGTTATAAAGGCTTTACAAGAGACTGAATGAGACTGATTGGTAGGCCTAGCGACATGAGTTAGAGGAGACGTCAGAGAGGGCAAATGTTTTTAGGCTGCCGTTATTTTTATTTTATTTATTTGTTTTATTTTATTGATTTATTTCATTTTATGGATTTTTTTTTTATTTCTTTTTTGTCCAGGGGCTACGTTGCCGCTTCACTTGTTCCCTCTCTCTTTCCTTTTCTTTCACTCTTGTTTTTTTTCTCCGTCTTTTTTTTTTTTTTTTTTTCTTTCTTTCTTTCATCTGGACTGGCGCAGACAGATTCCCCTTTCAAGAGATAAAAGCCAAAAAGACGAAAAAACAACAAGGGCGAAAGAAAAGGAAAGAGAAGGGGAACAAGTGAAGCATACCAACCCCCTTCAATGCTGCGACGTCCCCCCTGGACAAAAATAAAATAAATAAATAGATAAACAAACAAAAAAAAGATAGGTGCACTGACAGGATGCCGAATGCACTTTTGCTGAAGGACAATAAACCGAAGCCAAGATGCCTAACGGACACAAAGTCGAACGGACACAAAGCCGAACGGACACAATGCCGAACGGACACCGTGCCGAACGGACACAAAAGCCGAGTTTAAAATTTGTCTCATTAGACACAATGAAATATAAATAAAATAAACAAGTTTTCCACGGATTTCTTTACAGAATATACATAAAACTTTAAAAGAAACACATAAAAGCACTTTTTGAATATTTCGATACTGTAAACAATGTAAACATAATTTAAATGTATCATATCTTCATTTTAATATTGCTGTCGTGAATTTAAAATGTACAAGAAAAGTATGTAAAATATATCAACACACTTTTTAAAAGCTTCAAACTGGTTTACAACGTAAGCATATACCTAAAAGTATCACATCTCTAGCTTAAAATCGTTGCAATAGAAATATTTAAATGCACAAGGAAAAATATATTAGAGTATTTTAAAAACTGTAAATCAAAGGTGGTAGAGACGCCGACCCTTCTTCTTTATTATAAGACCTGCAGATGTTTTTTATCCTATCGTTAATTGTATCATAATTCTTGTTTGGCCGTGATATGTCAATCCCTATAGATGCCTGCTCAATTAGCATTTCATTGGATGCCTGCTCACTTCTAATAACTTTTAGTAGCTTAGGGATTGTGGGATGAGTTACATTAAGTCTGTTTTTGAAAGCCTGGTGCCAGCCTTCGAGAGAATAGTTTGTTGTAGGCAAATTATCATGGGTGGAAGACGACCACTTGGTCGACCTAGAAAAGACTGGAGGAGATGCGTTGAAGAAGATGTGCAGATATGTAGAATAGAACCAAGAGAATGGAAGGTGGTGGCGGCACAGGACAGAAAGACATGGCGAGACGCTTCGAAAGCGGTTATGGACCACCAAGTGGCCCGAAGACCAGCGGAGTAAGAGTAAGAGTAAAAGTAAGGAGTAAATTATCATGGACTAGTGTGGACAGACCACATATCAATATAAAAAAATTCACTCCTTCGACGCCCTTTTTGGTCTATTCCTAACCACGTACTTTCAAAATAAAATAGAAAGTTACAAAATAACCCCTCATTTTCGGCATTTAAGGAATTCACCAATTCGTCAAATAATTCATGCACATCTGAAGGTGATACGAAAGGCAAGTGTTTGTAACTGTTTGATGAAAAATACGTTATTGGCTTCAACATACCCCTGTTGCAGTCCATAATGCTGGATATTTCGACATAAACATTGCCCAAAATGAAAGAAGCAATCCAGTATTGATGTATTTGGAAAGCTCTTCTTAATGCCATTTATTGTTGCTCGTTCGGAGTCGATTGTTATTGAATCTGGTTCCTGAGCGTCTTTGCTTTTCAAAAATATAGAGATTTCGTCATAGGTTTTCTCATCTTTGTAACTATCAGTGCAATACACCAATGGTACTTGATCGAACGTTTGTGTTCAGTCAGACATTTGGTCTCTGAACGTTTGGTCTCCGCACAGCTGGTCTCCATTATTTTTAGCTAAGTGGACATTTGATGTCGGTACAGAAATTAAGTTCTAAATATAATAGTAATAATAATAATAATAATATAATATGATATATGAAGACATAAGCATCTATAATTTGGTTATTTGCTTCTTTTTTAATACATGTTGACAAGTTTCTGTTCGTAATCCGTTCTGATTGGGGATTGCCGACAGGAAAATATGAATTCTGTTAAATTCACTTTGTCGGATTCCCGTATAAAAATACATGGATATACCATTCAGAGTGATGAACGCAGAGTGATTAAGGAACAAGAGAATGAATATTGCGTCAGGGGAGATGACGGTTTCTATCACCTCACTTGGTGTCGGATAGATGACTGATAAGTGAATTTCTAAAAATTCTTGAATTTGGTACATTTGGTCTCCAGACATTTGGCCTCTGGACGTTTGGTCTCCAGACATTTGGCCTCTGGACGTTTGGTTTCCAGACGTTTGGTTTCCAGACATTTGGTCTCCAGACATTTGGTCTCCGGACAATTGATCTCTATTTATAATCATACTGCATTTTATTGAATATATTAACTGAATTTTCTGTTACAAAAGTGGTAGAAGAGTATGTTTAAGTGGCAAATTGTAGTAAGAGATGCAGATAAGATAATAGCACTTTGTCCTGATAGATAACAAAATGTCATTTTTATTTGTTCCCCACCTTTAATTAAAGGATTTATAACTAACTGATAGATTATTAATTCCCTTTAATGTTATCTAACAATACCTGAAATTTAAACTGAAATCAGAAAACGCCCAAAACAGTAATTGGTATTGTTGGTTGATTAAAGGATAAGATTAATTAATAAATTCCTTTTAATCCTATGTAACGCCATATTAAAGAGAACAGAATATGAAAAAGTTTTAGGTGTGTTAGCGAGTTCGGACCTTAAATCCAGGAAACGGTGCATTAGTGCAAGGGATAGAGTTAACAGGGGTGATACTTTTAGGTATGTCAAATAATTCCGACAGTTGTCCCAGGACTCGAACCCGAGACTTGCGCGTGACAAGTTGTTGCTTTACCAACGACTTTCTACGCGCAAGTCTCGGGTTCGAGTCCTGCGACAGCTGTCGGAATTATTTGATTGACATCGTCGTCATTGGCGATTCTATTCAGGTTTTAGGTATGTGTTTACATTGTAAACAAGTTTGAAGCTTTTAAAAAGTGTTTTTATGTATATTACATAATCTTATTTGTACATTTTAAATTCACAACAACAATATTAAAATGAAGATATGATACCTTTATATTATGTTTACAGTATTGGAATATTCAAAAAGTGCTTTTATGTGTTTCTTTTGTAGTTTTATGTATATTCTGTAAAGAAATCCGTGGGAAACTTGTTTATTTTACTTATATTTTATACTGTCCAATAAAACAAGTTTTAAACTTTGCTTTGTGTCTGTTCGGCATCTTGGCTTCGACTTATTATCCTTCGACAAAAGTGCATTCGGCAACCTGTCCGCGTGCGGCGTGGGCCGTCGTGGACCCTTCCGTCTTTGAGTCTGTCTGCCACTACCATCACAACCATTACCACTACCACCACCATCCCCACCACTACCACCAACACCACCATTACCACTACCACCACCACACCTACCACCACCACACCTACCACCAACAACAACACCACCACAACCTCCATCACCACCACCACAAGCACAACCACCACCACTATCTCATCTTATGTATTGGTTTCTTATATACGTTATATCACTCTTCCCTCTCACCTCACCTTCCCCAACGTGTCCCCTGGGTGTCTGGGGTCTATCTTCGTTCGGATCCTCCGTTTTTACTTTTTGCCGTCTTATTCTTATTCTTCTTCATCTCCTTCCTCTTCTTCCTCCTCTTATTCATCACCTTCTGCTTTTTCTTCTTCTTCTTCTTATTCTTCTTTTTCTTTTTCTCTTTTTTCTCTCTTCTTTTTCTTCCTCTTCTTCTCCTTTTTCTTTTTCTCTTTTTTCTCTCTTCTTCTTCTTCTTCTTTTTCGTCTTCTGCTTTTTCATCTTCTTCGTCTTCCTCTTCTTTTTCTTCTTCGTCTTCTTCTTCTTCTTCGCGTACGTCCTCTTCTTCTTCTTCTTCGCGTACGTCCTCTTCTTCCTCCTCCTCCTCCTCCTCCTCCTCCTCTTCTTCTTTTCCTCAACTGAACGACTCCATCTTTCGTCCCTCTCTCATCCATCACCGTCCTGTCATGCATCCTGTCTGCCAGAGGGGTTGGGTCTCCAAGAGCGAACAGAAACGTCTGGCCACAGATCGAGATGGAACTAAAGTCACAGTGTAAGGGTTTGTCACGAAGGCTCCTCCGTTCCGTCCCGCCCCTGAGCTTAATAAAATCACCTGGCGGCAGCCACGATGGACCCGGCTGATCCCTTTTCTTTGCTGAATATCCTCTGTGTGCTGGGAGGCACTTTGCTGCGGCCGATGGCGTCACCTTTGCCCTTTGTGCTTCGGTGTGCCGGGGACGAAAGGTGTCGGAGTTGGTCCCAGGGTCACTACGTTCGAAATAAGGAAGAAACCAACCTGCCACATGGCACGCCAGCTTCATTTTATCCATTTTATCGTTTTTTCTTTTTTATTTCCTTCTTCCGCGTTAATTTCTCTTAATGGTTTTTTCTTTTCATTCTTGCTATTTTTCCTCATAGCGACAGAATTTGTTTATTTATTTTGGTCGTTTATCTTTTGCCTTTATATCTTCGTTTATCTTTTGGAGGGTTTGCATGGCAATAGATGTTTTATATATATATATATATATATATGTATATATATATATATATATATATATATATACATTTCTGTTCCTAATAGTTTTCTCCGTGTTTTTTATTTCCGCCGGGGAAAAAAATAGAAAAAGATAAGAAAAAGAAAAAGGCAAGAAAAGAAAGTACAACTAATAATAAAAAATATAAACGAGGAAAAATTTAAAAGAAAAAAGGGGAAAACGAAGATAATAAAAATAAAGGAAAAAGACACACAAAAAAAGACAAAATTTAATCGTGATATATTTTCCATGTTTTACAAACGTACCCCCATTCCCCCTCCCCCGAACTGTCCCTCATGAACTCACGCGCGTTCTGCCGCTGCCTCATTGATCCGCCGCTTGGCCACGTTCTCCCCTCCTCCTCCGCGCGTGGCAGTGACGTCACAATATTGTAGCTGGGCGAAGGGAGACTTCCACTGTGATCATGCAACTGTGAGGCTTTCTCCTCTGTCTCTCTTTCAAAGGCTCCTTTGATGAGGTCTTTGTGAACTGAACTCTTACCACACCAAGGAGACGAATGTAACCGTCAGGGGGGGGGGGGTCATCGAAATGGGATTTTGCTGAAACCAGTGCTCCACAGCGGAACAAACTTTACCTATCTAATTAATCTGGAATTTTTATTTTCAGTCTACAGGGTGGACCAGAGATCTCCATCCACAGGTGAACAGTGGATGTATCAACCTGGTTTGGCTCCAACACTAAAATGTTCATGAACTTTCAAAAATCTTTTGTTCAGAATGAACACAAATCTCGAATACAGAGGGCACCGATATATTGTTTCTGTATTTGAATGAATTATTGCTTATGAAAACAGACTTCTGGCTCACTCTGTACATTGGCATGATACTTTAAACTTTTCTTTTTTGTATTTTTGTTTTCATTGCGTCTCCGTTCGGGGATACAGTTTATACTTAATTGGTCATAGTTTAAGATCTAGTCAGGAACTCTATATGCATAACAATTTACCTACGAAGCCGGCACGCACCATCTCTCTCTCTCTTTTATATATTTTGAGGAACAGGTAATTGGGGAGCAGAATTTAATCTGAAGGTATTGTTCGATCCAGATCGTGCTGAGTGTTAAGTCAAGAATAACTTCAACTTCGTAGTCACATAATCCCGAGTTCGAGTCTCAACGTCTACCGATGACGTGCTTACTTCGAATGTCTGGTCCTTAAGAGTTCACAGTCGGAGTTGGAGATGCGCTAAAGAGAGAGAGAGAGAGAGAGCAATTTTCAAATGTACTATTCGGAAAGGATGGAAAAGGGGCCCATGTGATGAGGGAGATGCTCCTCTCCCACGCATAGGCGGCCAACGACTAATTTAAAAAAAATAATAGTAATAATAGCCTGGAGACATAAAATACAGTGATGCCTATGGGAGGTCTTTTTCTTTTGAAATTGAACATACTTAGATTTAATAAGGAAATTGGCAAGACCTAGTTTACCAACAGAACAGTTAACGAATGGAATAGGCTCAGTAACCATGTAGTGAGCGCTAGAACAATTAGTTGTTTTAAGAGAAGAGATAAGTTTATGGATAAGGGTGACAGGTGGTGAGGGACACGGTACTACTTAGTGTAGGCCTTATGGTCTCTTGCAGTCTTCTTCATTCTAATGTTCTTATGTTTCTTCCACTGTGTTGCCATTCCGGACCGTCTGTCATTGCCACTTTCTGTTTATTTATGACCACCGTCCCGGTCATTGCTCCTCCCCTCTTCCTTCCTTCCTTTTAATCTCCATATCATTAAATCTCTTTATGTTTCCCCTTTCTCCGCCTTTCAGTCCTTCTTGACGTCTCGTAGTTCGGTACCTTCGTCTTCCAATTATGCGCATGCCTCCTTTTTCTCTGCTCAGTTTTTCTTGATTATTTTTTCGGATTATGACGGGTTTATCTTTTTTTTTTGTGCATTTGCGTATCAAACTTTTTTTTTTCATTCTTCATTCTACAGAATCCAGCTGTTTTTTTTTCAGCTGCCGTTCCACAGGCGCGTAGGCTATCGTGGTCCATTGAGCTTCGAACTCACATCTTGGATCTGTGGTTCAGAGATCGGTCCCCAAGGAATAATGACAGAGCTGGGCGCGTTCGTTTGTGAGTTCCCAGGTGCTTTCCGTTTTAGTTTGGCCGCGGTTAGTGCTCCCAAGCTATCAAAGCAGTATAGGTGCTGGTATAGTATGTTGCCTATCTTTTGGATGTGGACAAAGAAAATTGTACTTTGGTATAGTATGTGGCCTGCCGGACTTTTATTTCGATATGAACCTCCTGTCTCTTAAGCTTTAATAGTTTGGGAGCGCTAACCGCGGCCAAACCAAAGCGGAACGCACAGAGGAACGCGCCCATCTCTGGATAATGGTGACCGCCATTTGCCCTTGAAGCCCAGGCATATAGGGCAAAGGTGGCGGTTCTTGTTACCCTTCTCTTCATCCCCCCTACTCCCCCTCTACCTTCCCCCGCTTCCGTCTCTCACCTATTCCCCTCCCATGTCCCCCCTCCCCCACTATATCGTCCTCTCCCCTCTTCCCGCCTCCCTTCCCCTCCCCCTTCCCTCCTCCTCACCTCATTCCCCCCTCTTCTCTCCCCCTTCTCCCTACTGTCTCGCCTTTCCTCTCTCCCGCTGTCCATCAGTTCCTACGTGCTTACCCTAGCCAGAGTGCCCCGGGTCCTCCTCCTCCTCCTCCTCCTCCTCCTCCTCCTCCTCCTCCTCCTTCTCCGCTGCAGTCACCGCAGAGCCGGCGACCAGATAGGGTCGGATGTCTCTTCAGTGTACAGTCGCGAGCAAAATATCTGACCCACGCTGCTGTTCTCACAACGTCAGTATGATTTTTGTTAAGTCGAGAAAGTGGTAAAAAAAATCTTATGTAGTATTCAGCGAACAATTTGGTAATTTTCGTGGATAGAAAAAAAAATGTCAGACAGAGAATTTGAATTTTACACCTTGAAAAATCCTGGATGGGTCAAATTTTTTGCTTGTGACCGTACGTGTCTGTGCGTGCGTCTGAGTGTGTATGTGTAATTCATCATGGTCTTGGATTACGTGTTAGACTCGTGATCGACAGGTACCCTCTCGGATGAGAGCTCAGAGCTCATGTATGACCGTGTGTGTGTGTTTGTATATGTGTGTGTGTTTTGTGTGTGCGTGTGTATGTGTGTGTGTGTGTGTGTGTGTGCGTCTGTATGTATGTATTTATGTATGTATATATGTATGTGTAATTCACCATAGTCTTGGATCACGTGTTAGACTCGTGATCGACAGCTACTACATCTCGGATGAGAGCTCAGAGCTCATTTATGACCGTGTGTGTGTGTGTTTATATGTATGTGTATTTTGTGTGTGTATGTATGTATGTATAATCCACCATAGTCTTGGATCACGTGTTAGACTCGTGATCGACAGGTACTACCCTCCCGGATGAGATCTCAGAGCTCATGTATGACTGTGTGTGTGTGTGTGTATGCGTGCGGGCGTCTGTGTGTATGTATGTATGTATAATTCACCATAGTCTTCGATCACGTGTTAGATTCGTTATCGACAGCTACTACCATCCCGGATGAGCTCAGAGCTAATTTATGACCGTGTGTGTGTGTTTTTGTATGTGTGTATGTATGTATGTGTAATTCACCATAGTCTTAGATCACGTGTTAGACCTGTGATCGACAGCTACTACCCTCCCGGATGAGAGCTCAGAGCTCATTTATGACTGTGTGTGTGTGTGTGCGCCTCTGTGTGTGTGTATGTATGTATGTTTAATTCACCATAGTCTTGGATCACGTGTTAGACTCGTGATCGACAGGTACTAC
>NC_134783.1:33743127-33745627 GCF_046742065.1 Oratosquilla oratoria | reverse complement strand
GTGGGGTAAGAAGAGGAATAAGAAGAGAAGAGGTGGGGGAAGAAGAGGAAGAGGAAGAGGTGGAGGAAGAAGAGGAATAAGAAGAAGAAGAGGTGGAGGAAGAAGAGGAATAAGAAGAGGAAGAGGTGGAGGAAGAAGAGGAATGATAATAAGATGTGTGTCACACAGAAATATCTTGAATGTGGATGGAAATCGGAAAGGAACTCGGACAAAAGACAATCTTTGTTGAAAAAATAAAAAACAGAGGAAAGTTGTATGTATTTGACAAAACAAGATGGAAAATAAGAAATTTGTTTTGTGGCTTTTAGGCTATATTGTTCGATGCCGAACTAAAAATTATCTTGTTATTGATATTTCTCCTTTTCATCGAAAAAAATAATCCTTGAATATATATTTTTTTCTCTGTCACATTTGTGATGTATTTTCTATACATTACAGATCTCACAGTAATAATAATAATAATAATAATAGTAATAATAATAAGAATAACAATAGTAATAATACAGTAATAATAATAATGATAATAATAATAATAATAATGATAATAATAATAATAATTAATAATAATGATAATCGATAATAATAATAATAATAATAACAACAACAACATCAACAACAACGATAATAATAATAGTAATTTTAATAATAATAATAATAATAACAATAGAAATAAAATAAAAAACAACAACAACAATAACAATAATAATAATAATAATAATAATAATAATAATAATGCGGAGCAAAAATAAGACTTTTGATAACGACTGTGCAACTGTGACCATTTGTAACTGCCCCCAGAACTATGCAAACCTATCACTCACTAATGATCGTCGATATATCTCTATGTACATTACATAAAAATATTTCTATATACATTCATTCAGTGTGTCAGATTCAGGTGTCTGTAGTGGTACGTATTGGAGACTGACATATCAACAAGTTTCAAGTGCCGCCGAAAGATGGCACCATGGTCGGTTGGTATATAAAGTGTGTCTCCCACGGATCGAAACAAAAGGATTTACAAAGGATTACAAAGGTGAAACGTAAAGTTGTTATATTTGTGTTTGGCTGCCCCAACATTTTGCAGATTTATGGCACCCAGAGAGAGAGAGAGAGAGACTGACTAAAGGGAAATTGAAAGCAAACACCACTGATTTACCTCAATATAACTTTTTATTTTTATAGACGTACTAGATCCGTTCTAGAAATAATAAATTGTTTAAGTAGAGGAGTTTATACAAATAGTATTAGTCTGTATTAATCTAGCGGTTTCATAGATTTTTTTTGTGGTGAACAAATAAACACTTTATAGAACAATAACCCTAACTATCTAAGGTGCTTGTCTACTGCTTCTGACCCAGGGCAGTGGACAAGATGCAGGGATGACGCGTCATCCAGGAGGTGCTAAGATAAGAGGGAGAGAAGAGGGTAGAGGGGAGTGGAGTGTGTAGAGGATGGAATGGGTGGGAGTGGTTTCTATGCCTTTGTTTTTTGGCTACCTCCCGTGTAAGGGGGAAGAAAGCCTTTGGTGTATGTATGTATGTATGTATCTAAGGTGCAATATTCTAATTTGGGTTTTTCTTCTGGGCAACGCCGCCCTGTGACGAAATGAAATCAAGATACACCTGAATTACGTCCGACTTACCTACGATCAGGTCATCCAGCACCACATCCGATCACAATGGGTTAAAGTTGTGAAACATACAGGCACGAATTTGGCCTGGGTTGAATTACTCAGACATACCGGATAGATATATTACACTATGAAAACAGAACATAGTATCTTCCTGTACTTTATACGAGTATACGCACAACAAAGACATGAATATAATATTTATGTGGAGATCTTTGGTTAGAGTGATGAATCATACAGACACGAAATAGGCCTGGCTTAAGACACTCACATAGAGCGGATAGATACATTTTACCAGAGCTGGGCGCGTTTCTAGGTGCGTTCCTCTTTAGTTTGGCCGCCGCGTACCGAAATAAAAGTCCGGTAGGCCACATACTATACCAAAGAACAATTTTCTTAGGCCACATCCAAAAGGTAGGCCACATACTATACCGGCACCTATATTGCTTTAATAGTTTGGGAGCACTAACCGCGGCCAAACTAAAGCGAAACGCACCGAGGAACGCGCCCAGCTCTGCATTATACTATGAAAACAAAGCATATGATCCTCCAGTACCTTATATACACACAATACAGACATCAGTATAACATTTCTTTGAAAGGTCTTTGGAGCAAGCTTGGAAGAGCTACTGGGTAGGCTACGCTTGGGGCCAAAGACTTCATGGAAGAGAACTCGAGGAACAGAGTAAGTGGGACTTCACTTTACTCAGGTTCTCGAGTTCAGTACACTTCGTAGGGACTGTGGCAGGTTCGTCGTGGTTTCAGATCTGAGGTCCTTTAGTGGCCTCTCCTGAAACTCGCCTCTTAGATCGATGTCTTGAGTTTGCTATGTAAAGTGTGTGTTGTTACTTTGTTCTGTTTCACAGG
>NC_134783.1:33691288-33742627 GCF_046742065.1 Oratosquilla oratoria | reverse complement strand
ACCAGGATGACCAGGACCAGGATGAGGTGGATGGATGGGGTGAAGGGGGCTTAGGGGAAGAGGGGATTGTCTGTTGAGGAAGGACGGGAGAGGACAGAAAATGGGTGAATGGAGAATGGTTGTATGTGGATGATGTGATTGCATGAGGTGGAATGGGCGGGGGGATGGGGGTGAGGTAGTATGTGTGAGCAAAATTTGACGTAGCCCGAAGGGATTTCTCCCCATCTTCTCCTTTTATGCAATAGGGGGACGGAAAGGGGGGATCGCTGATTTAATGAAGCGGCCTTGCTGTGGATGTGCTGTGTCTTGAGACACTGCTTCTGATCCAGGGCAGTGGACAAGGTGGAGGGATGACCCGTCATCCAGGAGGTGCTAAGATGAGAGGGAGGGTGGAGGGGTGTGGAGTGTATTCAGGGATGGAATGGGTGGAAATGATTTTATGCCTTTTCCTTTTTGGCTACCTCCCTTGTAAGGGGGAAAAAGCCTTGGTATATGTATGTATGTAACAAGATCAGACACCAGAAGTTCTACAACTGTAGTTAAAAGCTATGTTTAATTAACACTAACTTCCTGCACCAATATGACATCTGAACATACCAAACATTCCCCATAGAATGTCATGTATTTAGCAACTCCATGCAAGAGCCCTTACACTTTCCTCCTTCACACCATACAAGCACTACCACGGGGATGATAACACAAGACAAAGGCCCGCAGAAGCAATCTCCAATAGACCCTCCTGTGAACAAAATTTGGTCTACTCGTTCTTTCAATGTACCTAAACCATCCCAATAACTTTTCATCAGTGTCTTAACAGCCCTCCACTTCATATCACAAAATCCAGGATTGGCTAACTACTAAACTCTCGTAGGCCCAGGATTAAACAAAGATAAAAATTCTCACCAGCATTATAGCTAACCAACCTGTTGCTATGAATACTTACTAAAAAGCTTCTGCTTGAACCCACTGGATTCCCTCTGCAAAAGGGTACTACGAACAACCTTGTTAATGCAAAACAGTCCAGATGAAACAAGTCTGACCTGAAACAAGCAACTGATATAATATCCACTTAAACTTAACAACCAAGTACAAGACAATTCCAACAATCAGACAACACATTAACCTTCATAGGATCACCCTCCGGTGGAAACTGCGAATGTGATAGAAATGGTTATCATCATGAAATGCATCTTCCTCCTATGTAATTACACATTAGCATTGCCAAATGTTCAGTAACTAGGTTTCTTAAATTTCTATGTACGACAATGCTCACAGGCTTGCCAGTCTTCCATTCTGGAAACAAGAACCTACATTAATCATACATACATATACCAAGGCTTTTTCCCCCTCACAAGGGAGGTAGCCAAAAAGGAAAAGACATAAAATCATTTCCACCCATTCCATCCCTGAATACACTCCACACCCCTCCACCCTCCCTCTCATCTTAGCACCTCCTGGATGATGGGTCATCCCTGCACCTTGTCCACTGCCCTGGATCAGAAGCAGTGTCACAAGACACAGCACATCCACAGCAAGGCCGCTTCATCAAATCGGTGACCCCTCCGTCTCCGTCCCCCCATGCATAAAAGAGAAGACGGGGAGAAATACCTTTGGGCTGCGTCAAAATTTGCTCACACATACTACCTCACCCCCCATCCCCCCACCCACTCCAGCTCATGCATCACAACATCATCCATATACAACCATTCTCCATTCACCCCTGTTTTCTGTCCTCTCCCATCCTTCCTCAACAGACATTCCCCTCTTCCCCAAAGCCCCCTTCACCCCATCCATACACC
This sequence comes from Oratosquilla oratoria, assembly GCF_046742065.1. Classification (NCBI taxonomy): domain Eukaryota; kingdom Metazoa; phylum Arthropoda; class Malacostraca; order Stomatopoda; family Squillidae; genus Oratosquilla; species Oratosquilla oratoria. Next base: position 33,740,828 of record NC_134783.1, on the reverse strand, counting down.
TCACCCTAGGACGTCCCTTCATGTTCACTCCCTCCACATCTGCTTTCCATACCTCTTTTACTAGTCTTTCTTCACTCATTCTTTCCATGTGTCCATACAATCCTAATGCTCTTTGATCAACCCAATCTCCCAATCCCCTTTCCACCCCTGTTCTCCTCCTCACCTCCTCATTTCTCACTCTATCTAGCCTGGTAACCTCCATCATACTTCTCAGACACCTCATCTCAAACACATTCAAACTCCTTCTCTCTTCTTCTCTTATGTTCCATGTTTCTCCCCCATACAGTGCTGTTGGCACAATCATTCCTTCATAAAGTCTCTTCTTAGGATCCATTCCCAAATATCTATTCCTAATTACACTTTTTAAACCACCAAGGCATTTACTCGCTTCTCTCAATCTCCATTCTACCTCCACCTTCACTCCACCTTTTCCTGCCACATTTGCACCCAAGTATTTAAAACTATCCACTTCCTCCAGTCGCTCTCCCTTAATGCTCACTTCCAGTCTACTGCCACTTTCACCCCTTGTACATCTAATCACCTTACTTTAACCCACAATTATTTTTAGCTTTCTTATATCACACACCCTCCCAAACTCTGTCACCAACTTCCTCAATCCCTCCTCCGATCTTGCCACAAGCACAGTGTCGTCTGCAAACAACAACTGGCTCACCTCCCACTTTTCTCCATTTTCTTTAACTATCTCCAATCCCTGACCCACTTCCAGACTACTGCCACTATCACCCCTCGCACATCTCATCACCTTACTTTTACCCACATTTATCTTCAGCTTTCTTATATCACACACTCTCCCAAACTCTGTCACCAACTTCCCCAATCCCTCCTCCGATCCTGCTACAGTGTCGTCTGCAAACAACAACTGGCTCACCTCCCACTTTTCTCCATTTTCTTTAACTATCTCCAATCCCTGACCCACTACCTTTGCATTTACCTCTTGCACCACCCCATCCATGTATAAGTTGAACAGCCAGGGTGACATAACGCATCCTTGATGAAGTCCCACCTTTACCTCGAACCACTCGCTCTCTCCATTTTTAATCCTGACACAAGTTCTACTACTCTCATAAAAACTCTTGACAGCTCCCAGAGGCTTTCCTCCTATCCCGTATATCCGCGAAACCTCCCACAGTGCCTTTCTGTCAACCCTGTCATAAGCCTTTTCCAGGTCCATAAAGGCCCAAAAAATATCCTTCCCCTTTCCTATAGCTTTCTCACATATCTGTCTTACCACAAAAATCTGATCTACACAACCTCTACCTGTCCTATATCCACACTGTTCCTCACCAATTACTCCCTCTGTTCCTCTCCTAATCCTCTCAATCAAGATCCTCCCATAAGCCTTCCCAACTACACTTAACAAGGTAATCCCTCTGAAACTACTACATTCACACTTGTCCCCTTTTCCCTTGAAAAGAGGAACTATACAGGCACTCCTCCAGTCCTCTGGCACTCTATCCTCCCTCCAGCAAGCATTAAATAACTTCACCAGCCAGTCCACCATCACTGTACCTCCTTTTTTTAGACATTGTGCATGGCATCCATCCACACCAGGTGCCTTACCTGCTTTCATCATCTTAACATCTGCCTTCACTTCATTCTATCCTTATTTCTCCTCCATTTTTCTCACTCATCACTCTCATTTTCATAGCATTTTCCACTGCAGCTATCTTTCCCTCCCTATCCTCCTTCACATTTAGCAACTCCCTAAAATATTCTGCCCATCTTCCCCTTACTGCCTTCTCTTTCATTATCATCTCTCCATCTGCACCTTTTACCTTTTCTTCTCTACTTGATTCACCTCCTCTTCCTCGCTTAATTTATTTCCAAAACATCTTTTTATTACTTTCAAAATTTTCTGTCATACTCTTACCCCATTTCACATCTGCTCTCCTCTTTGCCTCCTTTACCTTGTGCTTTACTTCTCTTTTCTTTTCTTTGTACCTCTCATATGACTCCCTCATCCTATTTTGTAACCAATATGTGAAAGCTCGCTTCTTCTTTTCTACAACCTTCTTTGTTTCCTCATCGCACCATTCACTACCCTTTATTTTACTTCCTCCTGTCCTTCTTGTTCCACACACCATCTTTGCACACTTTGTGACTCCCTCCTTGAACCATCCTCATTCCTCCTCCACACCTAGCTCTACTCTATCCTTCACTCTCTCCCACTCCTCCTTCAGCTTCTTCTTGTACTCCTTCTCCTTTTCATTTTCATTTAAAGAGTTCACAGAAAGGCACTGTGGGAGGTTATGCAGATTTATGGGATAGGAGGAAAGCTTTTGGGAGCTGTCAAGTGTTTTTATGAGAGTAGTAGAGCTTGTGTCAGGATTAGAAATGGAGAGAGTGAGTGGTTTGAAGTAAAGGTGGGACTTCGTCAAGGCTGCGTTATGTCGCCCTGGCTGTTCAACTTATACATGGATGGGGTGGTGCGAGAGGTGAATGCTAGGGTAGTGGGTCAGGGATTGGAGATGGTTAAAGAAAATGGAGAAAAGTGGGAGGTGAGCCAGCTGTTGTTTGCGGACGACACTGCGCTTGTGGCAGGGTCGGAGGAGGGATTGAGGAAGCTGGTGACAGAGTTTGGGAGAGTATGTGATAGAAGAAAGCTAAAGATAAATGTGGGTAAAAGTAAGGTGATGAGATGTACAAGGGGTGAAAGTGGCAGTAGACTGGAAGTGAACATTAAGGGAGAGCGACTGGAGGAAGTGGATAGTTTTAGATACTTGGGTGCAAATGTGGCAGGAAAAGGTGGAGTGAAGGTGGAGGTAGAATGTAGATTGAGAGAAGCGAGTAAATCCCTTGGTGGATTAAAGAGTGTAATGAGGAATAGACATTTAGGAATGGATGCAAAGAGGAGACTGTATGAAGGAGTGATTGTGCCAACACCACTGTATGGGGCAGAAACGTGGAACATAAGAGAAGAAGAGAGAAGGAGTTTGAATGTGTTTCAGATGAGGTGTCTGAGAAGTATGGTGGGGGTTACTAGGCTAGATAGAGTGAGAAATGAGGAGGTGAGGAGGAGAACAGGGGTGAAAAAGGAGCTGGGAGATAGGGTTGATGAAAGAATATTAGGATGGTTTGGACACATGGAAAGAATGAGTGAAGAAAGACTAGTAAAAGAGGTATGGAAGGCAGATGTGGAGGGAGTGAACATGAGGGGACATCCTAGGATGAGGTGGATGGATGGGGTGAAGGGGGCTTTGGGGAAGAGGGGAATGTCTGTTGAGGAAGGAAGGGAGAGGACGGAAGACAGAGGTGAGTGGAGAATGGTTGTATATGGATGATGTTGTGATTGCATGATGAGGAATGGGCAGGGGGGTGGGGGGTGGGGTAGTATGTGTGAGTAAATTTTGACGCAGCCCGAAGGGATTTCTCCCCGTCCTCTCCTTATATGCAAGGGGGGACGGAGAGGGGGGGGTCGCCGATTAAATGAAGCGGCCTTGCTGTGGATGTGCTGTGTCTTGCGACACTGCTTCTGACCCTGGGCGGTGGGCAAGGTGCAGGGATGACCCGTCATCCAGGAGGTGCTCAGATGAGAGGGAGGATGGGAGGGGTGTGGAGTGTATTTAGGGATGAAATGGGTGGGAGTGTTTTTATGTCTTTCCCTTTTTGGCTACCTCCCTTGAAAGGGGGAAAAAGCCTTGGTATATGTATGTATGTACTCTAAGTACCTCCCTACCTTTTGTCCCTTTCCTCTTCCTCCATCTATCCCCCACTCTCAACTTACCTTCCACCAAAAAATGATCTGATATTTCTCCACCCTCTCCCCTTAGCACATGTACATCCTTAACTCTTCCTATCATAAACCTATTTACCACTACATAGTCCATTAACGCTCTATCTACCACCCTTCCCTCCACCACCCTCTCCCATATGTACTTATGCTTGACTTTCTTCCGAAACACTGTATTTGCTATCATCAACTCTCTTTCTAGACACATTTCCACCATCAACTCTCCACTACGATTCTTTCCTGGAACTCCACATTTCCCAACCACTCCATCAATTGGATCATTTCCTACCCTAGCATTAAGGTCTCCCAGTACTATTACATTAGTATTTCTCCCTAAATCGTCTATGCACTCATTTAAATCTATCCAAAAGGCCTCCCTTTCTTCTACACTCTTCTCACTGCCAGGTCCATATGCACTTACAAAAACCCACATCTCCTTTCCCAGTTTCACCTTCATCCACATTATCCTTGAGGAAACCTTCTTCCACTCCACTACACGTTTACCTATCTCTTCACTTACTAGTATAGCCACCCCTTCCCTCCCTCGCCCTCTCTTCACTCCTGATAACCTCCCACTTACACTCCCAAACTTACATTCACCCTTCCCTTTCAGCTTAGTTTCACTCAAAGCCAACACATCCATCTTTCTTCTCACAAACATACTACTTATCTCTTCCCTTTTACTCTCATCTGTACCACATCCACGCACATTAAAAGACCCAAACCTTAGTGTGCTGGTTGGAAAACTCCCAGACCCTCTTATGCCTTTGCTTTTTCTTTTAGGAATGTCCCCTGTGGGGCTACAAGGAGAAAGATGCTTAGTCCCAATCCCCATCCCTTTCTTCTCACCTCTTACAATCCAAGTGGAATTACTTGATGGCAGTATTCTTTTCCCCTGTCCCAGGGAATTAATCATAATTCAATAAAACAGGTTTAGTATATTTCACAAAGTGATCAGAATCACAATTTTTAACATTTTGCCAACAGGCAATCCTAAGGTGTCCTAAGTGATGGGCCATCATGTATGCAGTATTAACAAGACATACAAACATTCTTACCAGTGTCCATGATCTCCATTCAGTCTAGCTTTGATGTCACCTGCAAAAAACTATACATTAATCCCAATTCAAAATTAACTTCACAGTATGATCAGTAAAATGGTCAAAATCACATTTCTTTAGCACTTTGCCAACAGGCAATCCTAAAGTGTCCTAAGTGATGGGCCATCATGTATACAGTATTAACGAGAAGAAATAAAAACATCTTACCAGTGATCACGATCTTGTCCTTCAGTCTCGCTCCGACATCACCTGCAAACAACTGAACATTAATCCCAACTCAAAATGAACCTCACAGTATGATCAATAGAATGGTCAGAATCACATTTCTTTAGCACTTTGCCAACAGGCAATCCTAAGGTGTTCTAAGTGATGGGCCATCATGGAGATAAACACTAGCAAATATGATAAAAATGGAAAAAGTTAACTCCTTTACCACCACATTTATTTGGTCACCAGCTGCAACAAATTTCACTTCTTTGGACCAACTTCAGAAAATAGCAAACACTGAAATTCTGCAATCAACAACAATTGTGTTAGCAAACATTCCTAATGCATAACAATATCTATCTACATACCATAGGCTTCTTCCCCTTCACAAGGGAGGTAGCCAAGTCAAAACATGCTTCTTCAGTCATACTCCACTCACCTGTTTCCTTATGCGCTTTGCTTAAACTCACAGCACCTGAAAATATTCCTCATCAGTTAAATATATAATGAAAATGACCACCCATCGCCTAGGCAATCAGGGTACAAATACTATATCATTTGTTACTCATGTTGAAAGTAAGATTCTCATCATAGTACTACTCTGGCTAGCAGCCTGTAGGTATCTATACCTGTACTGAACAGATGAATGGACATTAATGTCCAAACTTGATCAAACTGGTACACTGTCCACTTGAAAACCTGTCAACGGAAAAATCAACCATAAGTACATGGGAGAGGGTGGTGGATGGAAGGGTGGTAGATAGGGCACTAATGGACTACATAGTGGTAACCAGGAGAATAATGGGAGGATTTTTGGATGTAAATGTTCTACGGGGAGAGTGGGGGAAAAGACAATTTTTTGGAAGTTGACAGTGAAGGATAGATGGAGAAAGGTAAAGGGCAGAAGGTAGGGAGGTACTTAAAGTAAACTGCTTAAATGAGAGAAAAAGAGGAGTACAAGAAGAAATGGGAGTGGGAGGGAGTGAAGGTTAGAGTATAACTAGGAGAGGAGGAATGGGGATGGTTCAAGTTGTGGAACAAGGACAACAGGAGGATATACAAGGGTAGCGAGTGGTGGGATGAAGCATTCAAAGATTGTAAAGAAGCAAGCATTCAAAGATTGATTACAAAATAGGATGAATCACAAGAATGTACAAAGAAAAGCAGAATAAAGCATAAGAGGGCAGAGGTGAGCAGAAGTGAAATGGAAAAAAAAAAAAAAAAAAAAAAAAAAAAAAAAAAAAAAATCCACTCCCTTCCCTCATCTTGGCTCCTGGCTGATGGGTCATCCCTGCATCTCACCCACTGCCCTGGGTCAGAAGCAGTTTAAGACAGTACATCCACAGTAAAGCAGTTTAAATAAACTGGCAACCCCCCTCCTCTCAGTCACCTCATGCAGATGGGGAGAAATCCCTTTATGCTGCATTTTTCACACATTGCCTCACCCCCCCCATCCACTCCCCCTCATGCCACAGCATCCATACACAGCAATTCTCCATTCAGTCCCATCTTCTGTCCAAAACAAGTACCAACCTTAATGCAGCTGAGGAATGCTCCAGGCCTTTACCTGAAAAAATACCACTTGTAAACAATGGCTCTTGATCCAATGCAAGGTGTACACTATAAGCAATGTCAGCCCTGTTGAGCTTGCCAACACAGTAATTCTGGAGATATTTTTTGTCATCATTATTTGAAGTACAACCACAATACAATAACTCGATACTTACTACTGGCTCTAAAGCACACCACCACCACAGGTCATCCTACAAACTCGAAACTGAAAATGTAAACATTACAATGCAACAAAGCCATACACCAACTGACAAACCAACAACACTCTTTACATCCGTGGTTCCCAACTGGTATGCCATGACACCAAAGGGTGAAGCAAGATCAACTGAGGGTGCCTCCAAAATTCAGGGCAAAAATTACTGTCAATTATATATTTGTATCCTCATCCATTTTTGTTCATTAAAGCAACATCAGTGTAAAGATGAGTATTTTCATATTATCCTGGGACATAATTTTGTTACACTGATGTTGAATCAACAAAATACTGACAAACTACAATTTAGATTTTCTAATAAGGGTGCTGCCGGGGACTTCTGAAAGGCTTGGCAAGGGTGCCTCCTCAAGCCATAAATGGTTGGGAGCCACTGCTCCACATCAAACTTGTCTTGGTCTTGTTTAACCTTCCTCATAAACCAAGAAATGCGTTCATAAATGTTTGCAGCCCGGTAACCTGAAGCAACATTGCAACTGGGGCATAAGGGGAGCAGACTGATCTTTGATTCACCTTAGCACCAACATAGCACATACTCAATATCAGTGACTCTGGGATCAATTATTTACTTAATCCATCAATTACTATTCTATATTCATCATGGACACTTTTCATTGCTTAACAGACATTCCTCTATCATTCAATTCACCTCTTCACCCCATTAATCTACTTCATTTTTGGTATTTGCTTCCAAGTCATTCTTTCCACCTGGCATAGTTTGGGCAACTAGATCTGTCAGCTTTCTTTCCATCCCCATAACAGACTTCATATTTCAACTCCTTACCAAGCACATTTTCAAAGTTCAAGTTCCATACATTTGTTCCCCTTCCCTCTTCCCCTGTTCAAAGATTTCCTGGCTGTTAATGATTATTTTAAAACTACCTATCCCTACTCAAACTACCTCAATATAGTACCCAACTGGTCAATCACATTATTAACCACTTCAGTACGAGTCAAACTCTCACGCGCAGCATGGCCTATCATAGGAACAATGCATCACACTATTTGCATTATAAAATAGTCACTACTGCATTACTCATTCTTTTTTACTCAGTAATAAACACTGAAAACATGATCAAACCAGTTCATAGAATCCGGGGGTAACTCGTGTACAACTACAAAGATATACGTAATCAAAACTGACACCGGCATCCTTGCGAACACATCCACGCCTCATGACACCTATGTAAGTGTCACTGTACCCAAGTGGTTAACATTGCCAACAGGTATTCCTACAGTGTCCTATATGATGGGCCATCATATTCAAAAATTCAAATGACAATGCAATCTTACCATTACCAGCTCAGGGTCATCTAAATCTGGTGCAACTTTGTAAAACCCAAGGTTGCCTAGACCTAGCAAAGATCTTGTATGGCCAGACTACTGATGAATGTGTTGACCCCTGGAGGAAGAAACCATAAATGTATTCTGCTCCATCTCTTGCTATACAGTCCTAAGAGGTCAAATATTAAGAGATCTTGGTGGTTATAGTCATCATACAACAGTCAAGAGTAGCAAATACATTCTCATCATTATTGCAAATGCAATTTCCAAGTACCATGCAGGTAAACCTACCATAGTGATGTACCGTAGTCCTGATGTGCTTTCAATCTTGATCATGTACATATACTCTTAAACAATGGCCAACATCTTTCTTTACAATTCAATACCACAAGTCTTGTCTGGAAAATTAAAACTTCTAAAACACCTTCATCACACTTCTCCTGTCTTTTCTTGATTACACCAAACGACATGCGGGTAAGCCTGTCTTAGGTCTCGTCATCTAACTCATCATTTATCAAAGTCCAAAATAATTACATTTCTTTCAAAACATCATATCTAACCAAAAAAAATTAACTGACCTGCATGTGCTAATCCAGTATCTATAAAAGAGGTTCATTTATACACCTCTTGTGCATGGACCTGTCAATTAAACAAACTTCACTTACATGCAAACAAAGTTATTATTGAAGATGTACTTTTGGTTTTCAGTAACGAGGAATTGTGTCCACAGCAGTTATTGAGACAGGGATAACAATCATCATTTCTTAAAGACCTTTTGCATTAAATAGGATCAAACTAACCTCTCCATCAGCACCTGGCAGCACCAACATCCAATCCAAGGTACCAGCATCAATTGTACAACCTCCATGACAACAGTATCCATGGTCCTGGAGCCGCAGCGTTTACGTCGTGGGACTAACCCCCAACCCCAAGAGTTGGGGGCCAAACGGCGGCAACCAGCCCTGGCCACCGGCTCTACGCAGGTGGCACCGATCCCCAAGAGGAGCTACGACTGCCTCGGGGAGTACAGTAGAAGCCCGATTTAACGAATCTCAATTTAGCGGAAGCTCAAATTAGCGAACTGCAAATAGCAATAATGAAAATGTTCAACTTAGCGGAAATGGTCCGCTAAGTTGACCATTTTCCGCTAGCTGGCCAGATGCGCGTCTACAGAAATAGCTCAATTTAGCAGGAATGGTAAGCTAAGTTGAGCATTTTCCGTCAAATGGCCACATGCGTGTCTCCGAGTCCAATGTTACCAGATGTTACCAGATTGTGGTGGTAGAGTCAAGGAATTTTTTTACAATTTAGTACTTTGGAGGTATATATATATATATATATATATATATATATATATATATATATATATATATATATACATATATTATATATATATATATACATATATATATATATATATATATATATATATATATATATATATATATATATATATATTAATCGGCGACCCCCCCTCTCCGTCCCCCCTTGCATATAAGGAGAGGACGGGGAGAAAATCCCTTCGGGCTGCGTCAAAATTTACTCACACATACTACCCCACCCTCCACCCCCCTGCCCATTCCTCCTCATGCAATCACAACATCATCCATATACAACCATTCTCCACTCACCTCTGTCTTCCGTCCTCTCCCTTCCTTCCTCAACAGACATTCCCCTCTTCCCCAAAGCCCCCTTCACCCCATCCATCCACCTCATCCTAGGACGTCCCCTCATGTTCACTCCCTCCACATCTGCCTTCCATACCTCTTTTACTAGTCTTTCTTCACTCATTCTTTCCATGTGTCCAAACCATCCTAATATTCTTTCATCAACCCTATCTCCCAAATCCTCTTTCACCCCTGCTCTCCTCCTCACCTCCTCATTTCTCACTCTATCCAGCCTAGTAACCCCCACCATACTTCTCAGACACCTCATCTCAAACACATTCAAACTCCTTCTCTCTTCTTCTCTTATGTTCCACGTTTCTGCCCCATACAGTGCTGTTGGCACAATCACTCCTTCATACAGTCTCCTCTTCGCATCCATTCCCAAATGTCTATTCCTCATTATACTCTTTAATCCACCAAGGCATTTACGGTATAATAGGAAAACAAAATAATGAAACAGTAAGTTAATGGGAAAATTCAAAATCAATAATATATAATTCAGTATATGTATAAAGTATAATTGTAGCAGAAATATATTCAAGTAGAAATAGACGGTATAATAGGAAAACAAAATAATGAAACAGTAAGTTAATGGGAAAATTCAAAATCAGTACGCAAGAGTAATCACCACGAAAAACACTTCTATAACAATGAACTATGTTTTCTGCAACAACACAACAATAATGCTCACTATCCAAAACCCAACTGCCCAGTCCTATTAATCGCTAGAATTATGTACATCGAACCAAACACGAAGCTATGACTAATATTTAGCGAAATTCACAGACAGCTCATATCATTGTTACACGACACACACATACACACACATACATGTTGCAACAAATTACTGCATATTGCTGTTCGTTTGCAATTCACGATTGTGCTGCCTATAATTCACTTACAATAATATATATACTGTATGTGTGTGTGTACACTAGGGAATTTTTAGGTACATATCATTTTTATAATCCGCTCTGGCAACACTGTTACACCAATGCTCACTCGCTCAATTTAACGGAAAATTCAATTTAGCGGACTGGACCTTGGCTGAATTAGTTCGTTAAATTGGGCTTCTACTGTACCACAATCCTTTTTCTCAACATGCAATGTTATGTTTTTTCTGCACCGAGGGGTGATTTTCCGGCGATCACCCCTCGTCTTCTACTTTTAGCCGGAGATGTAGAGAGCAATCCTGGGCCCACCACAAAATACACATGCCCAACATGCTCTAAACCCATTACTTCGAGCAGACAGACAAAGGGCTCAGTTCAGTGCAATATGTGCAAAAACTGGGCCCACCTCACTTGTACAACACTTGCTGACACAAACCAATACACAAACACTTGGACATGTTCTACCTGCCCTCCAGTAATCCCACTCCCACCTCCCCAACCACAGCCAGCACCCTTACCCACTCCCAATTTCCCTTTGCCCATATCCCCAATCAGTACTCCCCTTCCTTTGTCCCCAATCTCTCCTTGCCCCGCCTCTAACCCAGATCCTATACCTTCCCCATTAACACCCCAACCTCAACCCCAAACGGCAACATACAACACATACAGAACACACAACATCAACATATTACAACACAACATTGACGGTATTAACATGAAAAAACATGAACTCGAACACTTTCTTAAACAACACAACATGCACATTGTAATTATATAAGAAACAAAACTAAGACACTCACAAAACACCATCATTTCATAATTACACCACCATCAGACAAGACCGGACCGATGGCAATGGCAGTGAATTCATCACCCTGATCCACCATTCCATCTGTTTTGTGGACACAAGTGCCACAACCAAAATTCTCCTCCCTACCACAGATAACACTACAGAAATCCAATCCATTCGAATTCGCACAGGCAACAAATCAACACGGACAATAGTTAACATGTACATTCGCCCCCAATCATCCCCCACAGTTCCAAACGCCTTCAGGCCTCAATTTAGCCAACTAGCCTCAATCCCCAACCTGATTATGGATGGTGACTTCAACACCAAGTCGTCTGCCTGGTATGTCAACAACCCTGACACAGACAGAGGGCTTGATATACAGACTCAGTTTGACTCATTGACTATCATGAACAACACACATAATCATACACATATCCCACACCAAGCCCTCTACACTCCCTCCTCTCCTGATATCACCTTCTGCTCCCCATGCCTAACCCCAACAACATCATGGAGAGTGGTCGGAACCCTTGGTTCTGACCACCTTCCAATCATCATCACCACCAAAACAAGATGCACCCCAGTTGGCCACAGACACACACACACCAAATACAAGAGAGCTAACTGGGAAGCTTTTACTGAAGAGACAGAACAACATTTTGAAACACTTAACAGTACACCAATCACAAACATAAACAATGCTGTGCACACTTTTAATACAATCATACAAAGTGCAGACAAGAGATACATCCCTAGAGGCAACAGAAAATCACACAACCCCAACTTCACACCAGAAATCCAAGGCCTCATCAGACAACAAGACACACTTAAACACAATACCCCACACCTATTCCTCAAAACATAGCAGACCAAATACAAACACTAAACACTGTGATTGCCAATAAAATACACGAACAAAAAACACAAAATTGGCAAAACTTTATCAATACACTTGATCACAAAACAAACACCAGCAAATTGTACAAAACACTCAACAGCATTACACTATCCAACAGTAACACTACACGCTCTCACGCAGCAATAATCACAACAACAGACAATCTACCCTCAAACAGACAAGCAAACACACTCATAAATCATTTTGCACAGACAAGCCATCTCACTTCTCACCCTGACGACCGACGCACTGTTTGACGTAAGAAAGACTTTCCCACAGACTCAGACTATACACCCTTCATAGACAGTCAGACAAAACACATAATACATAATCTCAAGCACTCATCTGCCTGTGGCCCTGATAACATAAGTAACATCCACCTAAAACACATTGGACCACAAGGTATACACGCACTCACAAACATTGCAATCTACTGCTATTCACACAACACTATACCCGACATCAGGAAGCATGGTAAAATAATCACAATTCCAAAACCGAACAAAGACCCAACATCGCACCACCCAATCACACTTCTCTGCACCCCCTCTAAAGTCACTGAACGCCTAATACTTAAACTTGTCACCTGCTGACTCACAACACAGTTTTAGGCCACTACACTCCACAAACACTCTTCTGATAAACCTCACACAAAGAATTTTAGATGGCATCAATAACAAATAAAATATATAACACAGACATGCACAATAACACCAAAAGATGGCTGGCCAATTATCTGGCAGGTAGGAATGCTTACATGTCATATAATGGCCAATCATCACACATCAGAAACATTAAGAATGGAATACCACAGGGCTCTGTTCTATCCCCCACGCTCTTTAATCTATACATGCATGACTAACCCACACCAGACACCTCAGAAATACAAATCTCTTCCTACACAGACGACATAACAATCACATGCACACATCGTAACACAGACAAAGCTGCAGAAATAATCCAGCCATACCTTGATACACTGAACACATGGTTCATCACAAACAGACTCAAAATAGCTCCAACCAAATCTACAGCAACACTTCTCACCAACTGGACAAAAGAACACAAATACATACCTCATCTCTGGATCAACAACACTCTAATACCACACACAAACACACCAAAAATTCTTGGTGTAACATACGATACATCCATGTCTTTCAAACAACACATCACAAACATAAAAAACAAATGCACACCTAGACTTAACACACTTAAGTCAATCGCTGGAACAACATTTGGACAAAACAAAGAAACTAATACAACAATATACAAACAATGCATACGCTCAGTGATGAATTATGCGAGTCCTGCATGGGCTCCTAATCTCAGTGAGACACACCACAACACCCTTCAAATCATACAAAACAAAGCCCTAAAAACAATTACAGGCTGCACAAATACAACACCTACAGACCATTTACACCATGAAACAAAAGTCCTCAAAGTCAAGGACCACCTCGACATGAGAGGCACACAAACACTTGCCGCAGCCACCACAAACACATCACACCCGCTACACTACATAGCAGAATACCCACACACACCAAGAAACATTAAAACAACACCCAAAGACCTGTATCACACACAGATACTCTCTTCTCTTCCTCCACAACCACCAAATACCAGCCTCCGGAAACATATTTATAATCATATCACTCACCGCTCCATTAACACACTGAAAGACAACACACTGCTGCATGCCAGGCCCCTTGATATCCAACTTTCTGAATCCTCTCTCCCACGAAAGGACAGAGTCCACCTGGCCAGACTGCAGTGTGGCCACCACCCAGCACTTCTAAGCTACCAGAAGAGGCTGGATGACCACATTGTGAACAGCTGCCCAGGATGCAACACTTCACCCCATACCATACAACACATAATGGAAGACTGCATTATACACAATCATGCATGCAAACAACACAACATACACTCTATAAAGTATCTGTGGGATAACCCAGTTTCAGCTGTGGCATTCCTTGGGGAGACGGGACTGCTCGGACAGTCTAGGGAACGACAACAACAACAGTATCCACTGGTGTTCAATGCAACCTCTACCACTTGCAAAATGTCATGCTGAAGCAGGAAGTGATCTTCCAGTATTAGGACCTCCAATAATTAAATAATGTAGCAAAAATTGCCAACAATTAGAACGTCTTAACTAACAGTATAATCAGACAACACATTGGTCTTCATGGGATAAACCTCTGCTGGAAACCGCAAATGTGAAAGAAAGTGCTTTCATCATACAATTGAAAACCTCCAACACATACTAGTTTTTCAGCATTACAACACTTGTAGAATACAGGTCTGCATTCATATAGCCCTCCAAAGAATTGACATTACTCAAACTTACCTACCGATGGTAAAGCCCAGTCCCTTATGCACCACACATTGGGAGATTCATTTGAGGACCTAGCCAACATCACTACGATTTATTTTACCCAGCTCTTCGAACTACTTCCTGAAATAAAGAAAACACGATGTACATAAATGAATCTCAACCAGTTAAGGAGTTCAACAATCCCAGCTTCCGACAGCCTTGTGGCAGGTCAGCACAGTTCCCAGGATCCACAACAGTGGGTTCTGCCATTGCTGACTCTGTTGCAATCCTGGGGTTCACAATAGAACTTCATCATTTAGGTCAACAGCTCAACTGTGCAGCACAATCCCTTTAAATTATATATCTACCACACCTTTCCCATTCTCAAACACCTACACTTCCCTGTTCAGATGTTTAAACAGCAACACAACATGCATTCAAAGAGGTGGTCAACCTTGACAACACACTACTGTGGCCGAGGGTACAAGTCTCTTGTAAGACACCTGGACCTGAGCAAGACTGATCGTCACTCCCCCATCCCCAGCTTCATCCAAACATTGGACATACAACCTTGAAGAAAGCTTCACCAGTATTACCAAACAAGAGATTGGTTGGCAAGACTACTCACCCACAACAGGGTCTAACAGCCAAACTAGGCTCATCCTTACTGGTCCACGTGACAAATCACCTAACCTTCATCCACTGCAGATGTGAACAACCCCTCATGCATACCTGATAGGCTCATCATAGGCGACATTACTATCCCCTACATTCAGGCAGAGCTAACTATACCTTTGTCCCCCACCCACCACCCTGGTTCAGCAGCAACAATGCGGTACATCCACAGCAAGGCTGCTTCAACTGGCAACATCCCCTCCATCTCATCATGCAGCACATAAAGACAGGGATCCCCTCAGGCTGTGTCAAAACATTCAAATATTCCCTACTCAACCCCCCCCTCCTCCCATCCAAGTTTCAACTATACACAGCCATTCTCCACTCACCCCTATCTCCTGCCTCTCCCTTCCTTGCCCCCATTTACCTCATCCTCCATCATCCCCACAAGTTCACTCCATCCACAGCTTTCTACACCCATTCTTTCCACATGTCCAAACCATCCCAATACTTACATCATCCCTATCTGCTCTTCCAACCCCACTTTCCTCACCTCCAAGTAATCTTCTTCAAATCCTGGACAATTTTATCTTGGGGGTCTTCAGGTGTGCAGAAGATGGGCCAAGGAAAGAAATCCACTCAATCTGAACTTCAAACCAACAATGCTGATGTTCGATTACTGCAATTAAGAAAACTTTCAGTAAAAAAATATCACTAACAAGTACTAGTTTTCTACAACCAATTTAGCAGATACCTATATATTTCTACATTTCTTTCAGAATAGGTCTGTGGTAAAAGTCATCATTACAAATAAATACAGGTAGTCGTCGACTTATGACCGAGTTCGGTTCCGACAGACAGGTCGTAAGTCGATCTGGACGCAAATCGGACTTTATATATATACAGTATATATTACCCTTTAAATATTATTTTTGTTACTGTATACATGTATATTCTATATTATATTTAGCATACTGAAATAATCTTAGCATCTTTGAACTATGTTGTATAGTATTTTTTAAACCTTTTTTTTTATAATTTTATCTGATTTTCTTTGAGAAACGTAGCACACTGAATAAAATCCTATCATCTTTGACCTATGATATTTAATACTGTATTTTTTAACGTTTTTATTATTCTATCATCAGACTTTCTTTAGGAAACGTATGCATACTGAATAAAATCTTATCTTTGAGCTACGTTGTTTAATATTCATTATTCTTTTTATAATTGTCGTTAGGAAACATAGCCTAGGCCTACGCATACTGAATAAAGTCCTGTCATCTTTGACCTACTAATACTTTTTTGTTGGTTAAATTAAAATCATTGTACTGTATAATTTACATCTTATTAATTGCAAAACATTAAAAATACTAAATGCAAGGCAAAATTAAGAGAAAAAAATTATTTCAAAACACATTCTTTTCGTTTACATACTGTACCAAAAATATTGTTATTGACAACAGACTAGGCTTAAACAAAGTTTACTGTTACATTTTATTAATTGCAAAACATAAAAATACATAATGCATGGCAAAATTAGGAAAAAAATATTTCAAAACATTCTTTTCGTTTACGTACTGTACCGAAAATATTGCAAAACATAAAAATACAAAATGCTGTATCGAACATATTGTTATCGACAACAGACTAGGCATAAAAAAGTTTTACTGTTACATTTTATTAATTGCAAAACATATTAAAATATAAAATCCAAGGCAAAATTGAGATCCTCTCTTAGTCTTTTAAAATTAGTGACACTGTAGAATGTGATAATTGAAGTTCACGTGCTATCACATTAACTTTCTTCCCTCCTTCATAATGTTTTATCACTTTCATTTTCGTGTCAAGATCAATAACCTTTCTTTGTTTCTTGGCAGGCTTGGAAATATCGAAAGATAATTTTCTTTTAGACATCTTCATGGGGGTTTGAAGCACAAAAAAAATTAAAGATATAATTCTTGTCATAATGAAGTCAGAAATACCACATGCTCCTGAATGAGAGGGAAGCTGACGCTGCCAGTAACCTGCCAAAACTATCGTACTCGCGTCTCGCGGCATGCAAAGTAATTGTACTGCACTGCCAGGCATAACATTGCAATTCTATTACTCTATTAAATGTTAAATATTATTGCACTATCTCGTGGTCGTAAAGTCGATCAGTCGTAAGTCGCATAGGTCATAAGTCGACGACTACCTGTATATACAGGTAAACGTCGACTTACGATGGCATTAGGTTTCGATAGAGCCATCGTAAGACGATCTCATCGTAAGTCGATCCCCACTCTGTTCCGTGGTCACTGTACCTAGCCTACCTGTATATTAACCACCAGAGATACTGAATATAGCCTATTAAACATGTACAGTAGTTTATTTAATTATTTCTATCCTTTTTACCATATTCAAACACTATAATATGTATTTTCAGTACGGAACTTAAATCTCGCGGGCAGCAGCCAATGCCAGCCGTACGACGTGACGTAATAATACTCGCATCATAAAATATAGTCACCGCTTATATCGATCGTTCTCTCTTTCACCCGCGAATTTTGAAAACCACAGAGAATGGGATTTAGGGCACATTTGAGAGAATGTAAAAACACAGGGGCGACTACAATAAATATAATCAAGACGCCGATATGGCAGCGTCGCGAATCCACTTGCTCCTCATGACGCCTACGTGTGCGGCACCGTATGGAAGGGGTTAAATTATCATATCGTCATCGTCGTCGTCGTCATCGTAAAGTCGAACAATCGTAAGTCGCGGCCATCGTAAGTCGACGTTTACCTGTATATTATAGGTTATCGATGCATCTCGCCTATTGCCCTGGGTCATAAACAATGCTGTAAGACAGCACATCAACAGCAAGGCTGTTTCATTTACTCTGCAACACCCCCCCCACCACTGTCCCCTCATGCCCTATGGGCTGCATCAAAACACCATTCACATTTAACCACTCCAATGCATCACATAATCCACACCTCCACTCAAAGGATAAATTTTCTGCAGAACCTACAATGCAATACAAATAGCTTTCAAGCATCTTATCAATATATCAATCCAGTCTTCACCTAAATTCTAAGCAATCCATCAAGACATTAAGCCACATCAAGTGCAACATGGAGGGCAAAATCACAACCTTGGTGCATCCCCACATCCATCCGAGACCATTCAATCTGTCCATTACTAATCCTCGCATTTACTAGTTATTAATCCTCAATTCTATACAAAATCAATACCAATACATTGTCCATTCCTTTCATTGCTTCCACCTACATTTCTCCATGCAGTTCTCAAGTTTGCTTCCAACTACCACAGACCAACTCTCTTACAGCATTCCACTTTCACACAAACTTACCTTTTGGCCATGGTTGTCCAAGATGAGCAAAATGGAAACAAATCCACTTCACTTTGATCTCCAAGCCAAAAATATTAATGCAGAGACTGTTCTATCTCTGAAATTAAGAAAATGGTTATGTTAAAAAAAAAAAAAAAAACTTTCTATAAATTACCAATCTTCAATTATCAAAATGTCAGATACCAATATCATTCCACACTTTTTTCAGAACAGGTCTGTGGTAAAAATCATTATTACAAAAACTTGCATTAACTTTTACACCCCCCCCCCCAATTGCTAACTATTCTCCCTAGTAAACATTCAATTGCACACCTTACCACGAACAAGTCAACACATTTCCCATTTTCTTTGTGCAGGGGAACTACATCCATTACTCCACACTTCTCTACCCTAAGTACAAGTCCTCACCACCCATTACACAACTACACCCTTCCTCAGACACCTAACTGACAACTTTGCAGCTATCAATGCTTTTTCTCCTCTCCCACCTTCTACAGTGCTACCCTCCTTTCCTACCAACTACTGCCACTAAACCACCTTATCCCCTTCTAAATCTAAGAACCCCACAATACTCTATCCATCTCTCTTCACCGTCATACCTGTCCAACAGCATCCTTTACCTTCTCTCAACCCAACTTAGCCCTGTTCATTCTTCCCTCCTTTCCAAAAACAATTCAAATTCCTCACCAATGGCCCACCCTACTTCATTCTCAGCCTCCCTGTCCTCTAGTTTCACTTCCCTCATCTGTACATCTTGTATGTTATCTTAGTTCTACTCTGCCATCAAACTTAATCCCACCAACGCTCCCTCCCACTTTCAACCCATTTTAGTGTACTGTACTATCTTGAAACGTACCCATTCTTCGTCTAGCTTCTCTTATCCTTCACAGCTTCCCATATTTCTCTTGTGGTTTGTCTGGTATTTTTCCCTTAGTTGCTCACCAGCACTCTTTTGTTTCTCCAAGCAACCTGAAACAAACCAATGACAAATTGAGGCCACAGTACTAATACTTCACATAATACATTATGTAATCTTGTCAGAATCCTTTTGACTTACTCTCAGTGAAATCAAAGGATTTCAATTATCATTATTATTAGAGATGCAATAAAATTAAACCACAGCACAAGTACAAACCTTATTGCAGACTGAAGACTACCCACATTCTGAAAGGAAAAAATATGCTAGTGAAATTTGAGTGCAACTTTGGTATAAAAAGCAAATGGCCTAGTATTGCAACCTACACACATCATGTAACTATTACAATTTAGGATTTGTTCAGTGGTATCAATAGGTGTGGGGTCAACAATGGCCTACAAGGACCTAAGAGTCACTTCCCTGCTATCTTCAACTTCTTCAGACTTGTCCCAAGATCTCATCAATTTGCTCTGCATTTCTTCTACCTTTGAATGCAAGAGCCGACAGGTATCAAGAGGCCTCCTCCAATTAGCGACTAATGTAACACGCTTCTCTCTAGTATATAATCAATGGAGGTACCAAGGACCCACTGCCAGCTGCTTTGGGACTGTACAACCAACAAATTGTGGGATAATGAACTGAACGGTTTTGGGAGATCTGGAAGATTTATGAAACTCTTTATTTACTCATGTGCTATTATGTGAGGAGGGGAAAGGGTGGTGGATGAAAGCGGGTACACGCCTTTGATTTGGCTACCTCCCTTATGTGGGGGAAAAAAATATTGGCAGCGAGATTTCTATTCCATGCCTCAAGACTATTTCAAGTAAAGTTAGTGGATTCTAGTATACTTGTATTGTGTAAACTACAGATTGCTTCCCATTCTCATCACTCCAAACCTGCAGATTTCATTCTGTTAAAACTTTTACACATCCACTTCCACAATCTTACTAAATGCTAAACTTGGACTATATGCTTGGCATCATATGGTCAGACATATGCTTGTCAATACTCTCCTTATTTAAGATCAAATTGGCTCAATATTCCACAACCTTCACATATGCATAACTTGCACCAAAGGTACTTTCCCTCTTTAGAATTAGGGGCGATGGGTTAAGCACCATTTACCAATGCTTACAGATAAAGTTATCCTGCTCCCATCACTACTTGGGTTTAAGACAATGCATCAAAAGGGCAACTCCACAGCAAAACCCTCCTCACCCACTTTATTCTTGTTGGCCAGTTCCCTGTGGAACTCGACACTCCTAGCATCTCCCAACTACAACCATTCTTACAACCTTATCTTACATCAACTAGTACATGATGATGCTGACGTTAGCATAACAAGGTGCAAGTATACAAGGATGCAAGCATCCTCTTTATATTTGTAGTTGTATCTGAGGGACCCCCATATTCCATGAACAAGCTTGATTGCATTTTCTGGGGTTATCAACATACAGGGTAAAAGAATGACTTATTACATCTTGTGGATGGAGGGCCATTCTTGTCCCCAGATCACAAGCAATGCAGCAAGACCATCATTTCATCCATCAATGTCTCAATCTCTGATCATGGCACATTTGATTTTGGTTGTCTAGAGCAGTGTTTCTCAACCAGGGTTCCCCAGAACCCTAAGGGTTCCGCAAGAACAAGCGAGATAAGCTAATGCACTTTTTATTTTTTTTATTTAATTTCATATACGTAATGCAAAGGGGGCTTTGGGGAAGAGGGGAATGTCTGTTGAGAAAGGACGGGAGAGGACAGAAGACGGGTGAATGGAGAATGGTTGTATATGGATGATGTTGTGATGCATGAGGTGGATTGGGCGGGGGGATGGGGGGTGAGGTAGTATGTGTGAGCAAAATTTGATGCAGCCCGAAGGGATTTCTCCCTGTCTTCTCCTTTTATGCATGGGGGACGGAGAGGGGGGGTTGCTGATTTAATGAAGCGGGCTTGGTGTGGATGTGCTGTGTCAAAGGATTACAAAACAAAGGATTACAAAGGCGGAGCATGCCGACAGGAGACCTTTTGATCCATATCTAGGTCGGATGCAAAAAAAAAAAAAAAAAAAAAAAAAAAAAAAAAATAATAATAAATTAAAACTATAATAATGTAAAAATAACAAATAAAATACATAAATAAATGCATAGGTATAGTTGAATAACAAACAAAAAGGTAAATAGTAAATGATTATAAATTGACATATAGCTAATAATAAATGAAAATCAGACAGACAAATTATAACAAAACAAAAACAAATAATATAACATAAATCATAATCATTACAGCATCTTACTTAGGTATTTATCTAAATGATTCTTAAAGCTTCGAACTGAACTACATTGCACTACCTGTGCAGGAAGTTTATTCCATTCATTAACTACACGGTTGGCAAAGTTGTTTCTACCTACTTCCAAATTGAATCTATTTCCGGACAGTTTGAGACCAGTTTCTTGTCTGATTCTCATTCAATGTGAAAATTTGGTCACTTTTGATGTTGTCAATTCCCTTTAAAATCTTAAAGACCTGTATCAAGTCACCTCTGAGTCTACGCTTTTTTAGGGAAAACAGATTCATGTGCTTAAGTCGATTTTCGTATGATTTATTTTTGATATTTGGAATCAGTTTTGTGGCTCGCCGTTGTACTTTTTCCAGTCTTGCGACACTGCTTCTGATCCAGGGCAGTGGACAAGGTGCAGGGATGACCCGTCATCCAGGAGGTGTTAAGATAAAAGGGAGGGTGGAGGGGTGTGGAGTGTATTCAGGGATGGAATGGGTGGGAATGATTTTATGCCTTTTCCTTTTTGGCTACCTCCCTTGTAAGGGGGAAAAAGCCTTGGTATATGTATGCATATACGAAATATAATTAAACATGCACAACATATTCTTGGTTATTGTAATAATGTAATACAGACATCACCCTATCTAACCTATTATCACAATGACAATAAGATTAGAAATATATACTCTTTTTTTGGGGGGCTGGGCACAAGGGTTCCTTGAGACGTAATTTATTTTAAAGGTTACACAAGGGTAAAAAGGTTGAGAAACACCGGTCTAGAGTATACTACTCTTCCATGCCAAGAGACCAATATTCAGTACATCTACATTTAGTATAAATACTATGGGTTATGCTTACCTTGATGACATGTAGGAGTCCCAGGTTCTATTCAGAGCTGCAAAGATTACAAATGTCAAATTTCCTACACATTTGCAAACATAATTTAATCTAACACTTAACTCAGGTTAAAAATTTAGCATCATGTTATCAGACATATGCTTGTCAATATTCTCATCATATAAAATTTAGATCCAGCATTTTCTAGCTGAACCGTTTGAGACACTACGTTATGACCCATGACGTGCATGTGATGTGGATGGTATGTGAAAGCCTTTCTCAATCTGGAGAAAAGAGAATGTAAGCACAAGAGCAAGGAGAGAAGAAAAGTCTGGGGAGAAAAAAAAAAAAAAAAAAAGCAGCACATAGCCTATCAAAAAGTTTCTGCACAAAAAGGGAGTAAAAATTAATATGTTATATGCATCTCCTTAAGTGGGGGAAAGGGTGATGAAGGGAGAACACATACATACCAACAGCTTTTTCCTCCTTACAAGGGAGGTAGCCAAAAACAAAGGCACAAAATCCACTCTCACCATGTTTGACAAGAATTATGTAAGAATAAAAAATTAACAATAGACTGAATAATTTGAAAACTTGCAATGCCACTACCATAGCTGTTGCCTCATGTATCATTGTAAAACCCACTTCAGGTGGTATTTGTCCTCATTCCCAGACTTCTGTGGAATAAAATTAGTATTTCTATCCCTATTGTATTGGTGTGAAATGGTTTCTATGCCATCACAGCTAGAAGTGGAGGGGAGAGATGGCTGACAAAATGCAAGAAATACTGATGTTACAATGGACCTTGGGCCTAGGCAATAGCTTTCTAATGCAGATCAAAACTCACCTGCCACTAATAAAAGATTGTGACTATTAACCTTACATACCTCATTGTTGCAGCAACAGCAATGAGTGCATCAATCATTCCCATCTGCAAATGAAAAAGTTGAAATAAATTGCAACGGTCAATTCATAGTTTCACCCAACCAACGAATTTGATATGTGGCTTATCATGTGTTTTACACGATCTCCAAACAACTAAGAACTGCAAATTTCCACACCCTGGTTTCCAGAAATCAACAAAACGTCCTTTACAAAATAGAGCATAGAATAACAGGATGAAAGGTGGTGGTGAGGGGCATTAGCCATTACGATTATAATTATAATTATAATAGTTTTCAGGTGGTGGAAATACTGATGAAACTGATGGGCTAGTCCATACAAAAAAAAAACTGACCCAACTACTCCACAACTAATTACTAGTTTGTCAAAGTCAACTTTGTTCATAACCATCTACCAAACTAACCCATCTATGATGCACAAGTCCAGAGTTCATAGCCACAGGTGATCATTTGTGCTGTCGAATTGTAGAATTCGTCTGCTATTGTGGAAAACAAAAGTTACTGATGACGCTGTGTCGACAATTCGTAGAATATGTAGAGTAAATGTAGAATTTTATTCTTCTTCTGTTTTCTAATGAATTTAATGAAAATTAATTTATAATAAATATTAATATAGACTATTAAATGCATTATTACTATTGATATGTATATAGACAATGAAAACTTTAGATAATTGAGTTCTTTACTATGCGCATCAGTTCGAAGTGAACGGAATCTAATATTCATATATATATTTTGTCCGTCTGCAATATTGGCTGCTTGTTATTGTGGCAAAGTGGCATGCAGTTGATACTTTAGGGTCTATATGGGGCGCCCCTACGGACCAGAGCCACACATAATTTTGTCTATGATAGAGGAAAACTCTGTTCATAGAGAAATGATGACACTTTTATACTACGACTGTCCCCCAACCCCTTGTTGCTGTCCTGTACCATTTCTCTGAGTATTATTTTTCTATAACGGGGGAATTCCCTGTGGTGGGGGAAAAGAATACTGCCACCAAGCATTCCCACTTGGATCGTAAGAGGCGAGAAGAAAGGGACGGGGATTGGGACTAGGCATCCTTCTCCTTGTAGCCCAACAGGGGATATTCCTAAACAAAAAAGAGAAGGCATAAGAGGGTCTGGAAGTTCTCGAACCAGCACCCTAAGGTTTGGGTCTTTTAATGTGCGTGGATGTGGTACAGATGAGAGTAAAAGGGAAGAGATAGGTAGTATGTTTGTGAGAAGAAAGATGGATGTGTTGGCTTTGAGTGAAACTAACCTGAAAGGGAAGGGTGAGTGTAAGTTTGGGAGTGTAAGTGGGAGGTTATCAGGAGTGAAGAGAGGGCGAGGGAGGGAAGGGGTGGCTATTCTACTAAGTGAAGAGATAGGTAAACGGGTCGTGGAGCGGAAGGAGGTTTCCTCAAGGATAATATGCATGAAGGTGAAACTGGGAAAGGAGATGTGGGTTTTTGTAAGTGCATATGGGCCTGGCAGTGAGAAGAGTGTAGAAGAAAGGGAGGCCTTTTGGATAGATTTAAATGAGTGCATAGAGGATTTAGGAAGAAATGTCAATGTAATAGTACTGGGAGACCTTAATGCTTGGGTAGGAAATGATCCAATCGATGGAATGGTTGGGAAATGTGGAGTTCCAGGAAAGAATCGTAGTGGAGAGTTGATGGTGGAAATGTGTCTAGAAAAAGAGTTGATGATAGCAAATACAGTGTTTCGGAAGAAAGTCAAGCATAAGTACACATGGGAGAGGGTGGTGGATGGAAGGGTGGTAGACAGAGCGCTAATGGACTATGTAGTGGTAAATAGGATTATGATAGGAAGAGTTAAGGATGTACATGTGCTAAGGGGAGAGGGTGGGGGAATATCAGATCATTTTTTGGTGGAAGGTAAGTTGAGAGTGGAGGATAGATGGAGAAAGAGGAAAGGGACAAAAGGTAAGGAGGTTCTTAGAGTGAACTCTTTGAATGGAAAGGAAAAGGAGAAGGAGTACAAGAAGAAGCTGAAGGAGGAGTGGGAGGGAGTAAAGGATAGAGTAGAGCTGGGTGTGGAGGACGAATGGGGATGGTTCAAGGAGGGAGTCATAAAGTGTGCAAGGATGGTGTGTGGAACAAGAAGGACAGGGGGAAATAGAAGAAAGGGTAGTGAATGGTGGGATGAGGAAACAAAGAAGGTTGTAGAAGAGAAGAAGCGAGCTTACACAGATTGGTTACAAAATAGGATGAGGGAGACATATGAGAGGTACAAAGAAAAGAAAAGAGAAGTAAACCAAAAGGTAAAGGAGGCAAAGAGGAGAGCAGATGTGAAATGGGGTAAGAGTATGACAGAAAATTTTGAAAGTAATAAAAAGATGTTTTGGAAAGAAATTAGGAGAGGAAGAGGAGGCGAATCAAGTAGAGAAGAAAAGGTAAAAGGTGCAGATGGAGAGATGATAATGGAAGAGAAGGCAGTAAGGGGAAGATGGGCAGAATATTTTAGGGAGTTGCTAAATGTGAAGGAGGATAGGGAGGGAAAGATAGTTGCACTGGGAAATGCTATGAAAATGAGAGTGATAAGTGAGGAAAATGGAGGAAAAATAAGGAAGGATGAAGTGAACGCAGTTGTTAAGATGATGAAAGTAGGTAAGGCACCTGGTCTGGATGGATGCCATGCAGAATGTCTAAAAAAAGGAGGTACAGTGATGGTGGACTGGCTGGTGAGGTTATTTAATGTTTGCTGGAGAAAGGGTAGAGTGCCGGAGGACTGGAGGAGTACCTGTATAGTTCCACTTTACAAGGGAAAAGGGGACAAGTGTGAATGTAGTAGTTTCAGAGGGATTACCTTGTTAAGTGTAGTTGGGAAGGCTTATGGGAGGATCTTGATTGAGAGGATTAGGAGAGGAATAGAGGGAGTAATTGGTGAGGAACAGTGTGGATTTAGGACAGGAAGAGGTTGTGTAGATCAGATCTTTGTGGTAAGACAGATATGTGAGAAAGCTATAGGAAAGGGGAAGGATGTTTTTTGGGCTTTTATGGATCTGGAAAAGGCTTATGATAGGGTAGACAGAAAGGCACTGTGGGAGGTTATGCAGATATACGGGATAGGAGGAAAGCTTCTGGAAGCTGTCAAGAGTTTTTATGAGAGTAGTAGAGCTTGTGTCAGGATTAGAAATGGAGAGAGTGAGTGGTTCGAGGTAAAGGTGGGACTTCGTCAAGGATGCGTTATGTCACCCTGGCTGTTCAACTTATACATGGATGGGGTGGTGTGAGAGGTAAATGCAAGGGTAGTGGGCAAGGGATTGGAGATGGTTAAAGAAAATGGAGAAAAGTGGGAGGTGAACCAGCTGTTGTTTGCGAACGACACTGCACTTGTGGCAGAATCGGAGGAGGGATTGAGGAAGCTGGTGGCAGAGTTTGGGAGAGTATGTGATAGATGAAAGTTAAGATAAATGTGGGTAAAAGTAAGGTGATGAGATGTACAAGGGGTGAAAGTGGCAGTAGACTGGAAGTAAGCATTAAGGGAGAGCGACTGGAGGAAGTGGATAGTTTTAGATACGTGGGTGTAAATGTGGCAGGAAAAGGTGGAGTGAAGGTTGAGGTAGAATGTAGATTGAGAGAAGCGAGTAAATGCCTTGGTGGATTAAAGAGTGTAATGAGGAATAGACATTTGGGAATGTATGCTAAGAGGAGACTGTATGAAGGAGTGATTGTGCCAACAACACTGTATGGGGCAGAAACATGGAACATAAGAGAAGAAGAGAGAAGGAGTTTGAATGTGTTTGAGATGAGGTGTCTGAGAAGTATGATGGGGGTTACTAGGCTAGATAGAGTGAGAAATGAGGAGGTGAGGAGGAGAACAGGGGTGGAAAAGGAGCTGGGAGATAGGGTTGATGAAAGAATATTAGGATGGTTTGGACACATGGAAAGAATGAATGAAGAAAGACTAGTAAAAGAGGTATGGAAGGCAGATGTGGAGGGAGTGAACATGAGGGGACGTCCTAGGATGAGGTGGATGGATGGGGTGAAGGGGGCTTTGGGGAAGAGGGGAATGTCTGTTGAGGAAGGACGAGAGAGGACAGAAGACAGGTGTGAATGGAGAATGGTTGTATATGGATGATGTTGTGATTGCATGAGGTGGAATGGGCGGGGGTGTGTGGGGTGAGGTAGTATGTGTGAGGAAAATTTGACGCAGCCCGAAGGGATTTCTCCCCGGCCTCTCCTTTTATGCAATGGGAGGACGGAGAGGGGGGGTCGCCGATTTAATGAAGCGGCCTTGCTGTGGATGTGCTGTGTCTTGCGACACTGCTTCTGACCCAGGGCAGTGGACAAGGTGCAGGGATGACCCGTCATCCAGGAGGTGCTCAGATGAGAGGGAGGGTGGAGGGGTGTGGAGTGTATTCAGGGATGGAATGGGTGGAAATTATTTTATGCCTTTCCCTTTTTGGCTGCCTCCCTTGTAAGGGGGAAAAAGCATTGGTATACGTATGTATGTATTTCGTCTGTATTTTTTATTTTTTTTTATTTTTTTAAGATTTCAAGAATATAACAATTTATCGTGACATAGATGGCGTATTAAACATGACGTCATATTTTGGCGGGGTTTTGTTTTCTTCGTCACCATTCTCTACCATGGCTGTTATTACACCCACGTCCACTGACCAGGTAAGTCTTTGTTTTCTTTTCAGTAATAACTCTACCTTTGTTGCATTAAAACGTGTTCATTTTAGACGTAATCTCTATATTAGGTGGGTATTGTAGTTAATTATTATTTTTACGTAATTTTCAGATTGATATGGCTCCTAAGAGGAAATTTAGAGATGTCTGGATGGCTGACCCTGCTTTCTAACCATGGTTGTCTTCCGTAATAGAAGACCCTGAGAAGGCAAGCTGCGTATTCTGCAAGAGACAGTTTGGGGCCCATTTGACAGCCATAACAAGGCACAAGGAGACAAAGATGCATATCCTCAATGCGCAAAAATTCGAAGATCTACCCAAGCAAGAGACTTCATCATCTCCTGTAGGGTTATATATAATTTCCTATTTACTTATCTGTTTGATATGAATAGAGAGCAAGTTTAAGGATAAATGTTAACTCAAAAATTATACATATAATGAGTCAAAAATACGTGTATAACATAGTTGAAATCCTTTTCAGGTTGGTGCCAGCGTTGCTGTAGTTGTGGCTCTCCTGATGGCATTCATTGCAGAGCAAAATCTTTCATTCTCCATCATTGACCATATGGTGGAGTTAATGAAAGTTATGTTTCCTGACTCTGGAATTGCCCAGGGGATTCACATGCATAAGACAAAATGTACCGAGACCATGAAGTCACTGGCCAACGTCATCACAGAAGATCTCGTGAAGAAGCTGAGGATATACAAATTCTCAATCATAATAGATGAGACAACCGATGTCAGTTGCACCAAAACATGTGCTGTACTCGTAAGGTATTTTGACTTGACTAGCCACAAAACAAACACGTGTTTCTTCTCTTTGATCAACCTTTATAGCAGTAGTTCTGTGGGATCAACAGTGGAGAACTTATATGAAAAGTTAATGGAAACACTAGATAGTCATAACATCCCAAGGAGTAATTTTATTGGATTTGCAGCGGGCGGTGCCTCAAACACAATGGGAGAAAATAACACTTTAACCAACCGCCTCAAAGATAGTTTGCCTGGCATAACAGTATTTCGCTGTATATGTCATTCCATCCACCTTGCAGCATCAGAGGCAGCTAAACAACTTCCTCGTAAATGTGAAGATCTGCTAAGAGATATATATTCCTTCTTTTCTCATAGTGCCAAAAGGAAGCACGAGTTAAAGATTTTTCAAAATTTTTGCAATGTCAAGCCACATAAGATCCTGCACCCCTATCAAACACGCTGGCTATCATACCATGAAGCTGTAGCTCGCATCTTGGAGCAGTGGCAACCTCTAAGGCTTTACTTCATCGAAAAAGAATCAGAACTAAGGTTACTTTCAATTCAAAATATAATTGAAAAGATGCGAGATCCCTCAGTGAAAATGTATCTTACATTCTTAAATTATATTCTTCCTAAATTTAAGAAAATAAATTTAATGTTTCAAAGTAATGAGCCAACTATTCACTTATTGCAAGAATCCATCACTGAACTACTCGGAAGTTTTTTGAGACCCTTGGACCCTTGGACCCGTGGATCCGTGAACCCGAGGGCCCGTGGAGCCGTGGAGCCGTAGAGAAATGGAGCCGTGGAACCGTGGAGCCGTGGAGCCGTGGATCTCTGGAGAAGTTGAGTCGAGGAGCCATGGAGCCATGGAGCCGTGGAGCAGTGGAGCCGTGGAGCCGTGGAGCCGTGGAGCCGTGGAGCCGTGGAGCCGTGGAGCCGTGGAGTCGTGGAGTCGTGGAGCCGTGGAGCCGTGGAAAAGTGAAGTCGTGGATCTCTGCAGAAGTGGAGTCGAGGAGCCATGGAGCCGTGGAGCAGTGGAGCCGTGGAGCAGTGGAGCCGTGGAGGCGTGGAGCCGTCGAGTCGTGGAGCCGTGGAGCCGTGGAGCTTTGGACCCGTGGAGCCGTGGAGAAGTGAAGCCGTGGAGCCGTGGAGAAGTGGAGTCGTGGAGCAGTGGAGCCGTAGAACCGTGGACAAGTGGAGCTGTGGAGTCGCGGAGTCGTGGAGTCGTGGAGCTGTGGAGTCGTGGAGCCGTGGAGCCGTGGAGTCGTGGAGCCGTTGAGCCGTGGAGGCGTGGAGCCTCGGACCTGTGGACCCGTAGAGCCGTGGAGCCGTGGACCCGTGGAGTCGTGGAGCCGTGGAGCCGTGGAGACATGCAGCCGTGGAGAAGTGGAGCCGTGGAGCCATGGAGCCGTGGAGAAGTGGAGTTGTTGAGCAGTGGAGCCGTGGACCCGTGGAGCCGTGGAGCTGTTGAGAAGTGGAGCCGTGGAGAAGTGGAGCCGTGGAGCCGTGGAGAAGTTCAGCCTTGGAGCCGTGGAGCCGTGGAGCCGTGGAGCCGTGGAGCCGTGGAGCCGTGAAGCCGTGGAGAAGTGGAGCCTTGGAGCCGTAAAGAAGTGAAGTCATGGAGAAGTGGAGCCGTGGAACCGTGGAACCATAGAGCCGTGGGGCCGTGGAGCCGTGGAGCCGTGGAGAGGTGGAGCCGTGGAGCCGTGGAGCCGTGGAGCCGTGGAGCCGTGGAGCCGTGTAGAAGTGGAGCCGTGGAGCCATAGACCCGATGACCCGTGGAACCGTGTACCCGTGGAGGCATGGACCCGTGGACCCGTGGACCCGTGGATCCGTGGACCCGTGGATCCGTAGATCCGTGTAGCAGTGGAGCCGTGGACCCGTGGTACCGCGGAGCCGTGGAGCCGCGGTCCCGTGGAGAAGTTGAGTCGTGGAGCAGTGGAGCCTTGGACACGTGGAGCCGTGGAGCCGTGGAGCCGTGGAGCCGTGGAGCCTTGCAGCCGTGGACCCGTGGACTCGTGGAGCCGTGGAGCCGCGGAGCCGTGGAGCCGTGGAGCAGTGGACCCGTGGAGCCGTAGAGTCGTGGAGCCGTGTAACCGTGGACCCGTGGACCAGTAGAGCCGTGATCCCGTTGACCCGTGGAGCCGTGGACCCGTGGACCAGTGGAGCTGTGGAGAATTGGAGTCGTGGAGCCGTGGAGCCGTGCAGCCGTGGAGCCGTGGAGGAATGGAGTCGTGGAGCCGTGGAGCCGTGGACCCGTGGAGGCGTGGTACCGTGGAGCCGTGGAGCCGAGGAGAAGTGGAGCCGTGGAGCCGTGAAGCCGTGGAGCTGTGGAGCCATGGAGAAGTGGAGCTGTGAAGCCGTGGAGCCGTGGAGCCGTGGAGCCGTGGAGCCGTGGAGCCATGGAGCCGTGGAGCCGTGGAGCCGTGGAGCTGTGGAGCCGTGGGGCCGTGGAGCCGTGAAGAGGTTAAGCCGTGGAGTCGTGGACCCGTGGACCATGCACCCGTAGACCCATAGAAAAGTGGAGCCATGGAGCTGTGGAGAAGTGGAGCCGTGGAGTCGTGGAGCCATGGAGCCGTGGAACCGTGGACCCATGGACCCGTGGACCCGTGGACCTGTTGACCCGTGGACCCGTGGACCCGTGGACCCGTGGAGCCGTGTAGAACTGGAGTCGTAGAGCCGTGGAGCCGTGGAGCCGTGAAGCCGTGGAGCCTTGGAGCCGTGGAGAAGTGGAGCCGTGGAGAACTGGAGAAGTGGGGCCGTGGAGCCTTGCAGCCGTGGAGCTTTGGAGTCGTGGAGCTGTGAAGCCGTGGAGCAGTGGAATCATGTAGCCGTGGAGCCGTGGTGCCTTGGAGCCGTGGAGCCGTGGAGCCGGGGAGCCATGGAGAAGTGGAGCCGTGGAGCCGTGGAGCCGTGGAGCCGTGGAGCCGTTGAACAGTGGAGCCGTTGAGCCGTGGAGCCTTGAAGTCGTACAGTCCGGGAGTGAGAAGATGCTGGAAAAAAACACACACCCACTCTCTCTCCTCTCTATATCTCTCTCCTAGTGTCTCTATGTGTGTATCTATGCATCTCCATCTTGCCTATTTACATCTCTTTCACTCTCTCTCTTTTCCTCTTTTTCTTATATTTTCTTTATCTAAATATGCTTGTGTATATATATATATATATATATATATATATATATATACATATATATATACATATATATATATATATATATATACATATATATATGTATGTATGTATATATATATATATGTATATATTCATTTCAAATATTTTTATTTTAAAAAGAAATTCGGATGTTCCATGGGCTCTAATCTCACGCCAGTTCTAGCCAATTTATATATGGATTATTTTGAATCAGTGCTACTACCGGTAATTAAACCACCCGCAGTGTTGTGGCACAGATATGTTGATGACATCTTGAATGAATGGGGTTCCTTCCAAGAATTCTACAGCAAACTCAATCACCTAACGAACAACACCAAATTCAAGGTGGAATGGGAAATAGATCATAAATTACCTTTTTTAGACATCTTAATAATTAGAAATGCGGAGTCTTTATCGTTCACAGTTTATAGGAAGCCCACCCATACAGGGGGCATTGAATACACATTGAACCTATGGATAAAGGGAAAAGAAAAAAAAAAGCAGATACAGAAACAATGAGGAACCTTCGAAACTGGATCTAGTACTCACATCGGAACCCAAAATTGTAGACAGAACAGAATACAAAACATCATTAGGAAAGTGTGACCATGTGCAAAACGAATTTGAATTAAAAGAGCAAATGGACCTAAGAAGAAATGAGAAACATAGAATAGCAAGACCAATGTATAGCAAAACGAATTTGAGAAACTTAAAGATTTTTTTTGAAACACAAACTGGGAAAAATTCCTTAGTGAAGAAACAAGGATCGAAGAGAAATGGAATATACTAAAGGAAATTTATAATGAAGGTGTGTTCAAATGTGTTCCACAACAAAAGCTAGAAAGAATATACATAAAAAACTGGTGCGACAAAAAATGTAGTGAAGCCAAGGATGAAAGAGTGAAAGCCTGGGAAAAATGGAAAAAAGAAATAAAAAAGAGCAAATGGAAACATACATCAAACTAAGAAACGATTATGTAAAAATAGGCAGGGAGGAAAAGAGGAATTATGAAAAGGAAATTATAGAAATATGTAACCCAGCCAGCAAGACTAATCTGGCCCAGACCTGATTTACTTCTGGCTTGATCTGGCAAGATCTGGCCAGATGATGCCAGGTCTGGAACATGATCTGATTTATATCTGGTTCCACAGCAAATTTTGACATGTTTGTAGCGATACTAAATGCTTCAAAATTGATTTATTTGGGTTACTGCCCAGTTTTTATAAGAGAAAAATATAAAATAATTTTTTTTAAAAAGTTCTAGTTGCCTGCCATGCCAGATATGAAATCGACCTGGCACAGATCTGGTCACCAGATTTATTTCTTCACAACTATAGCAAGCCTGAAAAAATATGCCAATGCACCAAAATGGCTTATATCGTCAAACAGGAAGTTGGGCGGTGTGTTTCAGAAGGATAAATATGGCCCTGGCGCAAGGCAAACATCTGATTTGGCATGCCTGATATGGATCAGATCTGGGCCTGATCGGAAAGTATAAAAAAAATGGGCCTTTAGGCCAGAAAAACCTGTCTGTCTGCATAAATGCTCAATCCGTCCCAATAGCCATTATATTTAAGTTGTAGGCCGTTGTCGACCAAACCTAATATTAAGACCAAATGATCAGTCACAAGAATTCACTTTCTCAGACTTGATAAATTGCATGTTT
This sequence comes from Oratosquilla oratoria, assembly GCF_046742065.1. NCBI lineage: Eukaryota > Metazoa > Arthropoda > Malacostraca > Stomatopoda > Squillidae > Oratosquilla > Oratosquilla oratoria. The sequence goes on along the minus strand of NC_134783.1, from coordinate 33,707,040 downwards.
AGATTCAAATGTCCCGCCAAAAATACTTTCTGGTACGGTAGGGGAATTTGCCAGCAGCGCAAAACTTAACAAAGTTTAATTTGTTGTTATATTTTTACTTTATTTTAAATTATTTTATTTACCATTAAAAGCCTACCAAGTGAAATGTTTTAAAATAATACTTTACAACATTTTTGCTGCGGATGACCCACACAAAGCATTGACGGCCATTTTATCATTTCCACCATGATTGTGTTTGCAAAATATCCGTGAATTTCTGTGCAATCCTGTGTTCGTGTATTTATAATTTTGTAGATTTAGATAGTATATATGTGCTTCAACTTACTTTTTGCATTATTTCTGATTAAGTGTAACAATATTAGATTTTTTGCGTATTGTGTGCTCGGTCTGATTACACTTATGGCCAAGAAAAGTGGTAAAGACATCAGTGGGCTGAATGGACGCATCATAATTACTCCCATCACATCAATTTGTTTTGGACCACACCCTACCATATTGATAGGTTACAAAATGCAAAATTATCATCCATTTACCCCTTCAAGATCTTGTTTATCTCTTTTTCCAGATGCCCTGAGGAGATCCCACCCTAACGCCACTGACAAAGACTACCGAACTGCCCTCACCAGCTGGTTTGATCAGGCAAAGGATCGTGATGGTGGCAGAAAAGAACGGGGCACACGTAGATTGGAGACCCGAGTGGATCAGCCAGAGGCAGCTGAAAATGCCGGCGGAGAGCAGATCGAAAGGGACTAGGTTTCTATTTGAAGTGAGTTTGGAGCATTTTGTGTACCCAGGTTTTTGGCGTAAAGGGGCTGAGCAGAAATAATGGATTGGTGCAATTTGTGTAGCACATTGAAACTACAAATGGATCGTCCACAGGAAATTGTATGCTGCAATTGATTATTTAGTTAGTTTTCGGTCCCCGGAATTTTCTCCCAATTTATTGCAAACAATCATCAAATTAGGCAACCTGTGTTTTTGCAGTTCTACGCTAATTCTATAAATCCTTATTTTTGCCCATCCCCATTGACCATTTTCCTAGGCATCAACACTTATCATGTGATGTTAAAATGGAAACCTGATCAAGTAGGCCTATTTCAAAACAAAATTTAAACGTTAATTATTCAATTTCTGTCAAAACAACATCTGTGTAATAATGAAATGTGGTGGTGGTGGCAGGAAATCAAATCCAAGTGTGGCGCTGACAGAAAAAGTACATGTAGACACCAGGGGCACAGTTGCAGAGCCTCCTTTGTGTCAGTACTACTTGCATATAAGCGCCAGTCTCGGGTTAGTTTCGCCAGTATCACATTGTCTCATTTACATAAATTCTATCGACTGTGAATTAATTTACATGTATATTGTACTAGGTCGATTTTTTTTATCTTTTTCTTAATTTTCATGCAATGCCATGCCATTCCATATTTGTGAGAAAAATTGTTTTTTAGTGTAATTAGGCCTATTATACTGCAAGGAAGGTTTAGCTTTTATGGAAATTCCAAATTAAGGTACCGGTAGCAATACTCTGTACATGTAACGAAAATTTTTAACTGGTCCTGTTTTATTAAATGTGTTATGAATAAAATATATTTTTGATTAAAATATATTTTTTTGTTTCATTGACAACTCATATCATCGCCCCTCCCTCTTCCATCGCTACTACTGGAATGCGACTTTCTCAACTCAATTTTGGATACAAATCATTGATGGTCTGGATTAGAACAGATGCGACATGGAACTCCACATCTGGGCCAGGTCTGGTGGCCACTGTGGAAGATCAGAACCATACCTGGCACCACCTGGTGTAGACCTGGTGAGATTATAATGCCAGATCATTGCCAGACCTGGATGACTTGATCATAGCCAGATCAGATGGAGTGTGCAAGACCAGAACTGCCCCAGATCTGGATGCCACATCTGGTCAAGATCTGTTTTTCTGTGTCAACAGATCTGGTTGAGATCTGGACCAGATTAACTTTGCTGGCTGGGAAGGATCAGCCGAAGCTATTTTACAGATATGTGAATGGTAAACTGAAAAACAAGCGAGAAATAGACAAACTACGCCAAGGAAGTCATAAATACACAGAAGAACAAGAAATGGCAGAAGTTATGATTAACCACTTCTAATCGGTTTTCACAATTGAGAACTCACCTATCTGTGAAAGAATAGAGAAGTAGAAATACCCCCAAATAAAGGAAATAACCGTAACAAAAAAAGAAATCAATGACCAAAAAAAAAAAAAAATAGATGTTAGAAAATCGCATGGTCGGATGGAATTGGAAATTGGATACTGAAGGAATGCGTGGAGGAACTAAAAGGTAATATACACTCTATAATCAAAAGCTCGCTTAAAGAAGGAAAAGTGCCACAAGACTGGAAAAATGAAAACATTGTACCAGTATATAAAGGGAAAAAAGAACGAAAACAAGAAGAAAAACAAAAATAAAAGAAGAAAAAGAAAAACGCCAACAGGAGGAGCGCCAAGAACACCAAAAAGAAGAAGAACGTGAAGAACGCGAAGAAGGAGAAGAAGAAAAAGAAGAAGAAGAAGAAGAAGAAGAAGAAGAAGAAGAAGAAGAAGGAGAAGAAGAAGAAGAAGAAGAAGAAGAAGAAGAAGAAGAAGAAGAAGAAGAAGAAGAAGAAGAAGAAGAAGAAGAAGAAGAAGAAGAAGAAAAAGAAGAAGAAGAAAAAGAAGAAGAAGAAACACACACACACACACACACACACACACACACACACACACACACACACACACACACACACACACACACCACACACACACACACACACACACACACCACACACACACATACACACACACACACACACACACACACACACACACACATACACACACACACACACACACACACACACACACGCACGCACGCACGCACGCAAAAATTTGTGAAAGAATTGTCAAAAGTAGATGGGTAAAATATTTAGAAAAAAAACAACGTGTTAAATCCAAGGCAATTTGGATTCAGACAAGGACGATCATGCGTCACTAATTTAATATGTTTCTATTCAAGGCTAATAGATATAATACAAGAAAGAGATGGATGGGCTGATTGTGCATTTCTAGACCTAAAAAAAACTTTTGACAAAGTACCACAGTAGAAGTTGCTTAAGAAATTAGAAACTGAAGGAGGAATACAGGGCAAACTGCTTAATTGGATGGAAGACTTTTTGCAAGAAAGGAAAATGAGAGTAGTGATGAGAGACAAACACTCAAAATGGGATGAAGTAATAAGCGGTGTTCCGCAAGGAACAATTCTGGCCCCAATAATGTTTGCTATATATATTAATGATATGGATGAAGGAATTGAAAGCTCTATGAGCTTCTTTGCAGATGATGCAAAACTACTGAAAAGAGTGAACACGGAAGACGATTGTGAATCACTACAGAGTGGCCTAAATAAAGTACAGGAATGGAGTAGGAAGTGGGAGATGGAGTTCAATACAAAAAAGTGTTGTATAATGGAATTTGGAAAAAGCAAAAACAGAATAACAAGATCATATAAATTGGGAGAAGAAGGAATAAAAAAAGTAGAAAATGAGAAGGACCTGGGAGTCATTGTTATGAATAATATGTCACCTGAGAAACATATGAATAAGATTTTTGGAGAAACTCATAATTTAATAAGAACAATCAAAGTTGCATTTACATACCTGGATGAAGAAATTGTGAAGAAAATTCTAATCACCCTGATAAGACCAAGATTGGAATATGCAGCAACGATATGGTCACCAAGTACAAAAAAATGTATAAAAAAATTGAAAGAATACAAAGAGCAATTACAAAATTGGCACCAACACTCTCAAAACTATCATATGAAGAGAGACTAGCAAAACTTGAACTACAGATACTAGAGCAAAGAAGAGAGAGAGAAGATTTGATAGCTATTTACAGAATCATGAAAGGCATAGAAATTACTGATAGAGATAATCTGATAAAATGGGATGATAGAAATACAAGAGGACACGGAAAAAAAGGCAGCTATAGAAGAGATCTGAAAAAGAACAGCTTTCCTCACAGAGTAATAGACAGTTGGAACAAGTTAGATGAGAAAGTGGTGTGTGCAAAAACAATACAAGAATTTAAAAATAGTTTTGATAAAATGAGATATGAAGACGGGACACCACGAGCATAGCTCCCCTTCCCGTAAAATACAACTAGGTAAATACAACTAGGTAAATACACACACACACACACACACACACACACACACACACACACACACACACACACACACACACACACACACACACACACACACAGAAGAGATTTGAAAAAGAACAGCTTTCCTCACAGAGTAATAAACAGTTGGAACAAGTTAGATGAGAAAGTGGTGTGTGCAAAAACAATACATGAATTTAAAAATAGTTTAGATAAAATGAGATATGAAGACGGGACACCACGAGCATAGCTCCCCTTCCCGTAAAATACAACTAGGTAAATACAAGTAGGTAAATACACACACACACTTACATATATATATATATATATATATATATATAAATATACATATATATATATATATATATATATATATATATATATACATATATATGTATATATATTCTGGTTGAAATCAACCTCACGACGAGGCGAAAAACTATAGTTTCCGTGGAGTCAATAGTTGTTCAATACTATTACTATGCAAAAATATACCAGTTGGCAATCACTGCGTATATCCTTTTGAGAGTCATGAATGACTACTTTCAGTCCCTCTCAGTTGCTAATAGGAGAGTATTCTCCAAATTAAAGAATACAGTCTTGAAGATTGTTAAAGCAACTAGTGCAGTTGATTTCAACCAGAATTGCCTAAGAGAAAACCGGTGCCCCAGAAATATATATATATATATATATATATATGTATATGAATATATATATATAAATATATATATATATATATATATATATATATATATATATATGCGGAAAAACCACCAAGGAAAAAGAAAAACTGATGACCAAGCGCTTTCGTCTATTCAGACATCCTCAGGGTACATAGAAAAGAAAAAGTACACAAGAATATATACAAAGAGTATGAGGTCAGGGAGGGAACCAGGAGAGGTTGCGAGGATCTAATGTCAACCTGACCCGTTCGCGGCAGCGGACGTTTGGGCTACTACTTTTTTCACAATAAAATTGTCTAATTTATACATACCATGACTTAAATTTAAGTTATTGACAAATGTATCTTTGATCAGACTGGATTCTATTATATTTCTCGTCAAATATGACTTATCTTTAACAATTTCTTTAGCACCCTCCCAATTGGGAGGGTGCTAAAGAATCCAGTCTGATCAAAGATACATTTGTCAATAACTTAAATTTAAGTCATGGTATGTATAAATTAGACAATTTTATTGTGAAAAAAGTAGTAGCCCAAACGTCCGCTGCCGCGAACGGGTCAGGTTGACATTAGATCCTCGCAACCTCTCCTGGTTCCCTCCCTGACCTCATACTCTTTGTATATATTCTTGTGTACTTTTTCTTTTCTATGCACGTCACAGTAGTCACGTCACAGCCGCACACTCATCACACTCGAGAGAGCTACGTGCAGCGACCACACCACCAACTCATCGTCCAACCTACGAAGTGTTTTCTTCATACATGCACAGTTCGTGGTCTTCATCCATCGTCGCACATCCTCATGGCTAGAGTGATGGAGTTAGCGACTACAAGTGTCGGGAAGAGGGGCAGGGAATGCTTTCCCACAGAGGCCCCAGAAGAGCTCTCCACGCCCAAGAAGGCGGCCCGAGCCAGGCCCAGTATCAGCTACGCGCCCTCCCTGCAAGAGGACGACAGCAGCAGCGACACTTCCTTACTAATGTTTGTCAGCAACAACGACGCGCCTTCCTCACCGGAAGACACCCAGAGAAACGCGAACGACGCCGCCCTACTTGAGCAGCTACTCAGGAGTGACGAGGAGCAACCAGGAGACGACGAAGGCGAAGGATGGACCACCGTCGTCAGAAATCGCAGAGCCCGCCACCAGCTTCCTCCGAGGCCCAAGTTCAAACTGGGCCACCTAGGGGACCACGACAGCGCCTACCAGGCCATCACCGCTCTCGAGAGGGAGAACCCCAGCCTGAAAATGGAGGTGAGACTCAACCTCCAGGGTGAACACATCCTCAAGGCCAGGGACGAAGCCTCCGCAGTACTCCTCCGTCGCCTCGCGGAGGAGGGGAACACTGTGATTCTCCTCGACCCCAATTTGAGACGGCACAAGGTAGTGCTGGAACGCTACCCATTGGACCTGCCCCTGAAAGCGGTAGAGGCTCACCCAAAGGTGATCTCAGCCGAGCGACTGCGCTCCCGCACGGATAAGCTCCCCACAAGGCAAGTGCTGGTGGTGTTGGAGGGACAGCCGCCCCCCAAACTGGACCTCGGCTGTTGGGGGAGGTACTCTCTGCGCCCTCATCGGGGGGAACCGGTGAGATGCTATAAATGCCAGAGATACAACCATCTCCAGGTACGGTGTGAACACGCCGTCAGATGCGGCGTGTGCAGCTTGCCACACCCGACGGAGGATTGCATCGCAAAGCACAAATCCAATCAGACCACCTCCGCAAAATGCCCCAACTGCGGAAATAAACATCACGCCTGGAACCCTCGGTGCCCCGAGAGGGTCCGCAGGCTCCCCAGGCTTCCCCAGAAACCCCAGCAGCAACAGCGGCAGCCCCAGGGACCACCACAACGGCAGCAACAGCGGCAGCCCCAGGGGCCTCCGCAACGGCAGCAACGACGCCGTTCGAGGACATCACGTAGCCAGTCGCAGCAACAGAAGAACTTCGTCGCTGGAGCATCACGGCACCAGGACACAAAGCACCAGCACCCACCACGAAGCCAGCCTAAACCGCAGCAGCAGCGTCGGCAAGCCTTCCAGCCTGCATCACCACCAACCAGGTCAGCGTGGGGTTGGCGGCGGGCCCTCGCGGTCCCCACCCCCCCAGCCCAGGCCGCACCAGAGCCGGAGGAAGGGATTAGCCGACCGGCCCCCAGGGATCACACCCCCTATCGCCAACCCAGGACGCGGAGTCGGGAGCAGCGGCCGCGGGCCGCAGCCTTGGAGACTGGCGGCAGCGCCCCCTCGGCCCGGCGCAGCGCAACCAGACCTCGCCAACCAGGAGGTGGTGCACGGAACCCTCCCCCCAGCACTCCCGCGACGTCGGCGAGGAGACCCTCCATGGGCCTAACCGACCTTTCCCACGACCTGCCACGCACCATGAGCGAGGAAATACGCACAGTCGTCAGCTGCATCATGACAAGGATGATGCAATTTCTGGTGAAGCTGCTCACCAACCCCAACCATGACAGCGACAAGCAGGGGACCCTGAGCGAGCTCCTGCAGGAGACTGTCTCAGTCTTCACAGAATGTGGTTTCCAGCCACCCCCCGACCTGAAGGACACGCATCTCCGCTCCCTCTACCCAGCCGACCCCAACCACCAGAATGGAGAGTCGACGAGCTGAGGCAGACGCCGATAAGGACCAGCTTGCTGGCCCTCCCAGGCTCCGAATCCTGCAGTGGAACGTGCAAGGTCTCCGACCTAAGAAGCACCAAGTACTGCAGGCTATCTTCGCGGAAAACCTTGACGTGGTGCTGCTCCAGGAGACCTTGACGCGTGCCGACTTTGAGTGGAGGGTGGCGGGTTTTTCCCTTCACTCGCTCCCTGCCACAGAGAACACCCGCGGCTGTGCGGCGCTGGTGAGGAGCACCATCCCTCACCGCAGAGTATCCGCCCCAGTCCACTGCGGGGAGGGCGTGGAGGTCCTGGGACTAGAGCTGCAGGTCGGGGGCATCCCGCTTCTGGTGTACAACATATACAGGAGCCAACGATACCATCTGGAAGCAGGCGAGCTGTTCTCCCTCGCCGCCCACACCAGCCTCCTCGTGGCGGGCGACCTGAACGCCCACCACCCCATGCTGCAGTCACCATCTCCAACCAACGAAACGGGCCGCCACCTGGCCGTGTTACTCGAGGACATTCCCCATATCCGCCTCCTCAACACAGGGGAGGCTACCCACACCCGGGGGGGGAGGCTTGACCTCACACTCGCCTCGAGCGACCTGGCCGCCGGTGCTACATGGCAAGTACATCCTACCCTCACCAGCGACCACTTTGCCACTCTCACCACCCTCCCAGTGGCACCCCCAGCGCCCTCCCTCCCCCCTCCACGTTGGAACATCGGGAGAGCAGACTGGGCCAGCTTCCAGGCCTCCCTCGACGAATGGTGGGCCGCCTACCAGCCACCCGTGGACCTTCACCAGCGGGAGAGGGACCTGACTGCTGCTATTGAGAGGGCTGCTAACGCAGCCATCCCCAGGAAAGCCCCGAGCCGTCGTCACCGGCCAAATTGGTGGTTCTACAACGAGGAGGTGCGGGAGCATAACCACAGAGTGAACATTCACAGGAAGCTCTACAAGAGACGCCCCAACCCAACCAACTTGAGGCTACTTCAGGACGTGGTGGCCCGCGCACGGGAGGTGTCCCTGAAGGCCAGGGAGGCCAAGTGGTTGGAGTGGTGCTCCTCCTTCAGCCAACACACGTCTCTAAGCCAGCTGTGGAAAAGCGTGAAGACCGCCTCCGGCGCCGCCCCGCCTCGCCCCGCCGCCCACCCGTACCCACGCCAGGAGGCTGAGAGGCTCGTAGCCGAATTCACCACCCGCGGCTCCAGTGACCAGCTTCCGGGTAGCACGCGCCGTCTCCAGCAGCAGCTTCGGCCGCTCCGCGACACGGCCATCGAGGAGGCGACTAAAGAAGCTGATGCAACAGACCATCCCTTCACTCCTCAGGAGCTGGAGCAGGCCAAGAAACGGAGTCGTGACACAGCAGCAGGGGCCGACGGCGTGACGTACTCCATGATCGCTCACGCCGGACCAGCTGGGGACGCCGCCCTGCTGGCCACAGTCAACGAGTCGTGGACGGCGGGATGCCTGCCTCCTTCGTGGAAGGAGGCTGACATCCAACCAATCCCCAAACCAAGGGAGCCCACTAAGCTAAGGCCTATCTCCCTCCTCAGCTGCACGGCCAAAACGGCTGAGAGAATGGTGCTTGCTCGCCTTCAGTGGCGTGTGGGGCCACTACACCCTCACATTTTCGGCTACACCCGCGGCAGGAGCACGGCGGACAGCATCCTGACACTGCTGAATCAAGTTAACCATCGCCCCGCCATCGTTGTCTTCCTCGACTTGGAAAAGGCATTCGAGCTGGCCAGCCCTCACGCCATCCTCGCCGCCCTCGTAAGGAAGGGCGTGATGGGAAGGATGCTGGCCTGGCTCCGCGACTATCTCCAGCATCGCCGCGCCAGGGTAAAATTCCAGGGCCTAAAGTCCAGCTTCCAGAGGTTGGAGAACGGGACGCCCCAGGGTGGTATCCTCAGCCCCTTCCTCTTCAACCTGCTGATGGAGCAGCTGGTGGCCCTGCCCTTCCACAATGGCACCATCCTCCTCAGCTACGCCGATGACCTCGCCCTCGTGGTCACCGGGAGGGGCAACAAGCTCAGGAAGGCGCAGCAGGCGCTCGACATTATCAGCGGGAAATGCGAGGAGCTGGGACTCAAAATCTCTGCAGAGAAGTCCCGCGCCATGATGGTGAGGGCTGCCGACCCGGCAGGTCAGCTCTGCGTCCAGGGCGTCAGACTGGCTTGGGCTAACTCATACCAGTACCTCGGTGTATGGGTGGACAAGTGGCTGTCCTTTACAGCCCACGCCACCTACCTGAGGGAAAGGGCCCAGGCTAGGCTGAACGTAATGCGAGCCATGACACGACCCACAGCGGGGACTACTTTCTCCGTCCTCCGACTGTACTTCATATTTGCAGTGCGCTCCCTGGTGGACTACAGCGCCCCAGTCCTCATATCGCTCTCCCGTAGCCAACAGGAGCGGCTCGAGGTGCTGCAAAACACCGCCATGAGGACGATGCTGGGAGCTCCGAGATGGACCAGTGCGTGCGTCATGCAGAACGAGACCCGCCTGGTGCCACTCACCACCAGAGTAGAACAGATCGTAGCCTGCCGCGTGGCCAGGGTCCTGCAGCGCGACTCCGAAGGAGTAGCACAGAAAAGACTACGGCTTGCAATGACGCAAGGGAACGATGTCCTCCACCGCAACCCGTGGCTACTCCAGTCCACCCTGGCCACCCGCAGCCTCGCCCACATTAACAGCTGGCGCTGGCCACACGCCGACCTCCCGGCCCCCACCTACCGAGCCCCACCCCCGTGGGAGCCCCCCACAGCAGAGTTCTCCACCACCCGGCTACCGGCCAGCAAGGCGCTCTGCACCACCGAGGAGCTGCGGCATCACACCCTCATGGCGGTGGCGCAGGTGTCTGAGCCGGGCGGTGCCATACACTACACCGACGGCTCAGTCAACCCCGAGAGTAGCAGGACGGGCGCCGCTGCCATCACCGTTGGGACCGAACTGCTCGAGAGGACGCCGGATTACTGTTCCACCCTACAGACAGAGCTTGTGGCCATCCACCTGGCCCTGGAGCACGCCCAGAACCGCCAGGAGGCTACTGTGGTCCTACTTACAGACTCCAGAACGGCGTGGCAGGTCCTCCAGCAGCCGTGCCCCAGCGACAACGTGGGACTCGTCACCGCCATCCTGGGCAGCCTGCAGAGCCTCGCCGCACAGGGACGTCGGGTAAGGATGCACTGGATGCCCAGCCACGTTGGCGTGCGAGGCAATGAGTCCGCCGACGTTGCTGCAAAAAGAGCCGCTGGCGCTCCCCACGTGACCAGGCACGTGCCACCTAGTCTGTCGTACGTGAAGGCACGAGCCAGGCGTGCCGCAGCCCGCCGCGCCCACCAGACTCACCGGCAGTTAGAAGGAGCAAAAAGACTAGCTGCTTGGTACGCCGCCACCACCGATTATCAGACGTTGAGCGCCTTCCATCAACAGCCCAGGGCGGACGGCGTACTGTTGCAAAGGGTTAGGCTGGGCTACTGCACCAGGGAGGAGCTGTATGACGGCTTCCAAGGGCAACAGTGCGATCACTGCGGTAGGCACAGCCGCCACCCGCTGCTGCACTACCTACTGTCCTGCCCGGCCACGGAGGCCCTCCGACCAGCGCCGCAGACCCCCGCCCACCCTGCAGAAGGCAGCCTCCTCAGCAGTCGGGCAACGAGAGCTGCCCTCCTTGTCCGCCACACGCCCATGGACGTAATGCTTGGGGTGCTCAGGGCGGCGCCCCCCCCTCGCTGACCTCCCTAAGCCCTCACCTTCCACCCACTAGGGCACAACAACTCCCCCACTGGCGGGCTGTTGCCCGCATTGTATGTCAATGTATGTAAAACTGTACATATTTATACAATAAACCTTTATTAACTTAACTTCTTTTCTATGTACCCTGAGGATGTCTGAATAGACGAAAGTGCTTGGTCATCAGTTTTTCTTTTTCCTTGGTGTTTTTTCCGCATATTTAGAATCACGAGTTTATGTGATTTCTCATGCATATATATATATATATATATTTATACATATATATACAATACACACACACATATATATATATATATATATGTATATGCAAAGAAATCACAAAACACACGTGATAGAATATTTTTGCAGAAACCACCGGGAAATTGAAAAAACAGATACCGAACGTTTTCGTCTATTTAGACATTTTCAAAGGTACCTTTGAAAATGTCTAAATAGACGAAAACGTTCGGTATCTGTTTTTTCAATTTCCCGGTGGTTTCTGAAAAAAAATATATATATATATGTATATATATATATATGTATATATATATATATATGTATGTGTGTGTGTATATGTATATATATATACATATATATAAATATATACATATATATATACATATATATAAATCCATGTGAACAAGTTGTATAGACACCTCCAGTCCATGTTTCCTTTACCGTGTCTATACATACATATATATATATAAATATATATATACATATGTATATACATTCAAATACATATATATATGTATATATATATATATATATATTAATATATATATACATATATATATGTATATATATACATATATATGCATACATATTTATATATATGTATATATATATATATATTTATATCTGTATATATATATATATATCTTTATTATATATATATGTATGTATATATATATATGTATATATATATGTATATATACATACATACACACATATATATATATATTTATATATATATATATACTGTATATATATATATATATGATTGTGTGTGTGTGTGTGTATTTTATATATGTATATATATATATATATGTATTATATATATATGTATGTATATATATATATATATATGTATATATATATGTATATATACATACATACACACATATATATATATATATTTATATATATATATATATACTGTATATATATATATATATATATATATGTGTGTGTGTGTGTGTGTGTGTGTGTGTGTGTGTGTGTGTGTGTGTGTGTGTGTGTGTGTGTGTGTGTGTGTGTGTGTGTGTGTGTGTGTGTGTGTGTGTATTTGTACAACACTAAATGGGTGCCAGTGATTGGAGATACATTTTAACAACCACAATGCACTTTAATTCTAAGCCATCAACATCGGGAGACTCAATGAAGGCCACAAGCAGAAATTGAAATGCGGCACTGCCGAGGACTCGAACTCAGCTATCACATGACAAGTGACGCAGTGACTTACCAACTACGCTATCACGAGAGATATAAGTTGAGCGCAATTTTTCTTATATATTTGTATGCTCGAGTTACATACACATACATAAAATTTTAAGATCAACCCATCTCCACTATAATAGTATAATTGGAAGTATACAAACGCGGGAAAGTATTTGTACAACACAGAATGGATCCCAGTGATTAGAGATACATTTCAACAACCACGATGCACTTTAATTTAAAGCCATCAAAATCGGGAGGCAACCACATTTCAATTTCTACTTGTGGCTTCCATTGGGTCTTACGATGCTGATGGCTTAGAATTAAAGTGCATTGTGGTTGTTAAAATGTATGGGAGGAAGGATGGCAGATAGAGCGTTAATGGACTATATAGTGGTGACCAGGAGTATGGTAGGAAGAGTTAAGGATGTACTTGTTCTAAGGGGAGAGAGTGGGGGAATATCAGATCATTTTCTGGTGGAAGGTAAATTGAGAGTGGAGAAAAGGTGGGGAAAGAGGAAAAGGGCAGAAGGTAGGGAGGTACTTATAGTGAACTGCTTAAATGAGAAAAAAAAAAGGAGAATGAGTATAAGAAGAAGATGAAGGAGGAGTGGGGGGAGTAAAGGATAGAGTAGAGTTAGGAGTAGAGGAGGAATGGGGATGGTTCAAGGAGGGAGTCATAAGGCGTGCAAAGATGGTGTGTGGAACAAGGAGGGCGGGAGGAAATAGAAGGAAGGGTAGTGAGTGGTGGAATGAGGAAACAAAGGTGTAGAAGAGAAGAAGCAGGCCTTCATAGATTGGCTACAAATTAGGACGAGGGAATTGTATGAGAGGTACAAAGTAAAGAGAAGGGAAGTTAAGCAGAAGATAAAGGAATCAAAGAGGAGAGCAGATGTGGGGTAAGAGTATGGCAGAAAATTTTGAAAGTAATAAAAAAATGTTTTGGAAGAAAATTAAAAGAGAAAGAGGAGGCGAATCAAGTAGAGAAGAAAAGGTAAAAGGTGCAGATGCAGAGATGATAATGGAAGAAAAGGCAGTGAGAGGAAGGTGGGCAGAGTATTTTACGGTGTTGCTAAATGTGAAGGAGGATAGGGAGGGAAAGGTAGTCGCAGTGGGAAGTGCTAAGGAAATGACTGGGATGAGTGAGGAAAATAGAGGAGAAATAGGGAAGGATGAAGTGAAAGTAGCTGTTAAGATGATGAGAGCAGGTAAGGCACCTGGTCTGGATGGATGCCATGCAGAATGTCTGAGGAAAGGAGGTGCAGTTATAGTGGACTGGCTGGGGAGGTTATCTAATGTTTCTTTAAGAGACGGTAGAGTGCCAGAGGACTAGATGAGTGCCTGTATAGTTCCGCTTTACAAAGGAAAAGGGGACAAGTGTGAGTGTAGTAGTTTCAGAGGGATCAGCTTGTTGAGTGTAGTTGGGAAGGTTTATGGGAGGATCTTGATTGAGAGAATTAGAAGAGGAACAGAGGGAGTAATCGGTGAGAAACAGTGTGGGTTTAGGACAGGTAGGGGTTGTGTAGATCAGATTTCTGTGGTAAGACAGATATGTGAGAAAGCTTTAGGAAAAGGTAAGGATGTTTTTTGGGCTTTTATGGATCTGGAAAAGGCTTACGAGAGGGTAGACGGGAAGGCACTGTGGAAGGTACTGTAGATATATGGGATAGGAGGAAAGCTGTTAAGAGCAGTCAAGAGTTTTTATGAGAGTAGTAGAGCTTGTGTTAGGATTAGAAATGGAGAGAGTGAATGGTTTGAGGTAAAGGTGGGACTTCGTCAGGGATGTGTTATGTCGCCCTGGCTGTTCACTCTTTACATGGATGGGGTAGTGCGAGAGGTGAATGCAAGGGTAGTGGGTCAGGGGCTGGAGATGACTAAAGAAAATGGAGAAAAGTGGGAAGTGAGCCATTTGTTGTTTGCTGACGACACTGCGCTTGTAGCAGGATCAGAGGAGGGATTGAGGACGTTAGTGACAGAGTTTGAGAAGGTGTGTGAAAGAAGGAAGCTGAAGATAAATATGGGCAAAAGTAAGATGATGAGATGTACAAGGGGAGAGAGTGACAGCAGGATGGAGGTGAGCCTTATGGGTGACAGACTGGAGGAAGTGGATAGTTTTAGATACTTGTGTGCGAATGTGGCAGGAAAGGGAGCAGTGGGTTGGTGAAGGTAGAATGTTGATTGAGAGAAGCGAGTAAATGCCTTGGAGGATTAAAAAGTGTAATGAGGAATAGACATCAGGGAATGGATGCTAAGAGGAGGTTGTATGAAGGAGTGATTGTGCCAACAGCACTGTATGGGGCAGAAACATTGAACATAAGAGAGGAAGAGAGAAGGAGTTTGAATTTGTTTGAGATGAAATGCCTGGGAAGTATGATAGGGGTTACTGGGCTAGATAGAGTGAGAAATGAGGAGGTGAGGAGGAGAACAGGGGTGGAAAAGGAGTTAGGAGATAGGGTTGATGAAAGAGTATTAGGATGATTTGGACACATGGAAAGAATGAGTGAAGAAAGATTAGTAAAAGAAGTGTTGAAGGCAGAGGTGGAAGGAGTGAATATGAGGGGGCATCCTAGGATGAGATGGATGGATGGGGTGAAAGGGGCATTACAAAAGAGAGGAATGTCTGTGGAGGAAGAGTTGGAGAGGACAGAAGATAAGGGTGAATGGAGAGGGATTATGTATAGATGATGCTGTGATGCATGAGGGGGAGTGGGTGGAGGATGGGGGTGAGGAAGTATGTATGAGAAAAAAAAAATTGACGCAGCCCGAAGGGATTTCTCCCCGTCTTTTCCTTTTCTGCATGAGGGGACGGAAAGGGAGGGGGGGTCGCCGCATATATGAAGCGGCCTTGCTGTGGATGTGTTGCATCTTGCGACACTGCTTCTGACCCAGGGCAGTGGACAGGATGCAGGGATGACGCGTCATCCAGGAGGTGCCAAGATAAGAGGGAGGGAGGAGGGTGGAGGGAAGTAGAATATATAGGAAATGGAATGGGTGAGAGTGTTTTCTATGCCTTTTTTTTTAGCTACCCCCCCGTGTAGGGGAAAAAAGCATTTGTTATATGTATGTATGTACATATTATATATATATATATATA
>NC_134783.1:33678788-33681288 GCF_046742065.1 Oratosquilla oratoria | reverse complement strand
GTATTGAAAGGCTCATCTTGTTGTTTGGCGAGTATGTCCAGGAATGGTATTGCTCCTTCAACGCAGTCCTCAATGGTGAAGTTAAGCTCTGATGTTTGCTGGAGGTGAAGTCGGAGTTGTCCTACTTCTGCTCTAGTCTTGGTCATGATGAATATGTCGTCTAAATATCGGCAGTATATATATATTGTTTCTCATTGGCCTTAAAAACTTCTTCCACGCAGCCCATAAAGAAATTGGACATTAGAACACCTAATGGAGAGCCCATAGCAACGCAGTCAATTTGGCAATATTTGTTTCCTTGTGGACAAATGAAAAGGGCTTCTTTGATGCAACACTCCAGTAGTTTGCGGAGCACTTGTTCAGGGATGTTAAGGTTCGGGGGTGGCTTCATTGTGGTATATTCTATCGATGATGTAATTAATAGGGCGGTCTAGAGGGACCGTACTATTAGCTATATATATATATATATATATATATATATATATATATATATATATATATATATATATATATATATATATATGTCTGTGTGTATGTGTATTTACCTAGTTGTATTATACGAGAAGGGAGCTATGCTCGTGGTGACCCGTCTTTGTATCTCTCAGCATCAAGTTTTTTCTTAAAATATTGAATAGTGTTTGCACACACTGTTTCTATGTCCAATTTGTTTCAAGTATCTATCACTCTGTGTAGGAAGCTTTTTTTCAGATCGCTTCTGTAATTATCTTTTTTTAGTTTTTTTTTTTCGTGTGCTCTTGTTTTTCCATTGTCCCATTTCAATAAGTCATTCTTATCTAAGAATTCCATTCCCTTCATAATTCTACAGATAGTGAGTCTCCATTGTTATTCACAAGTGTTTATTGTTTCTATTGTTCTGGTTGCTTTTTGTGCTAACATTTGTTTATGCCTTTTGTGTTTGGGTATGTGATTACTTATGTTAGGTCATCTGCAAATTGTATGTGTGTGACTCCGTGTGTTGGGTTGGGGGTGTCATGTGTGTAGATGTTGAATAGGGTTGGTGAATGGATGCTTCCTTGGTGAACTCCACTGTGTATGTTGAAGGGTCGCCCTGTATAACGGTGTCATATTAGTGCTTTTCTGGTTTCGAGGTAATTGCAAAGTATTTTTGTTAGTATGTCTAGGTGTGTTTGGTGCATTTTATGTCCTGTGTGCCATATTTTGTCAAATGCTTTTATGTTACAACCGCGTTTGTGTTGCTGGTTTATGGCTATTGTTTCGTAAGTTGTAGCCATGGCTGTGTGTGTTCCTCTTCTTCTTGTGAATCCGTGTTTATTTTCGTTTATTAGGTTATTGTTATACAAGTGTTTGAGGAGTCTTTGTAGTATGAGTTTTTCTAGTATTTTTCCTGGGACTTCAAGTAGTGATATTGGTCTGTAGTTATTTATGTCTGTGAGGTTTTTTCCGTGTTTGGGTATGAATGTTAGCGTAGCTGTTTTGAATGTGTCGGGGAAGTATCCCATGCTGAATGTTCCATTGAAGATTGTTGTGAGTAATTGTAGTGTTGAGGAATGTTAGATAATGTTATTTTGTTTATTTGTGATTGTTGGGTGTTTTGTGTTTGAAGTTTTTTATTATTTGTTTGGTGTCATTGAGTATAAAAGGTTTTGTGAGTGTGTTATCTGGGTTGAGTCGTCTCATGTCAGCTAAGTTCTTAGGGGTAATGTCTTCTAGTATATCTTGTACTCGTGCTGTGATTGTAACGAATCGCACTCTTCGGCCAAGCAGCAGTGGGGGTCAACCCTCGGTTAGTCTGTCAAAAAGCAATGAAGGGCAATCATAGGCACGCATTCGCACACACACACACACACACACACACACACACACACACACACACACACACACACACACACACACACACACACACACACACACACACGCACGCACACACACGCACGCACGCACACACACACACACACACACACACACACACACACACACACACACACACACACACACACACACACACACACACACACACACACACACACACACACACACACACACACACACACACACACACACACACACACACACACACACACACCACAGGTAATTTGTTATAGTCTTTCTAATATGTCCAATTGTGGAGCATATAGGTACATTCCCCTACTTACGGGGGTGGCCGAGTCAGAGCAGGGCCAACAGACCCCTCCCCGCAGTAGAAGGTCGCCGCCGCCGCCGCTCCGGGTCGTCACGTCAAGCTTTCCGCCACCCGATACCATTGGTGTGTGAGGCAGACATTGTCATCAGGGCGGCCATGCCACTGGGTAGCGTTGCCCCCTCCCGCTGTCCTCCAACACGCGATATGACTGGTGCCCGTTGTGGGGAAGGGAGGGACTGGCCGAGAGTAAAAGATACTGTCAACAGGGTGGCCCCTCCCCTGGTCTGTGTGGCTCCGCCCATTGTCCTCCACACACGATATGATTGGTGCCCCTTGTGGGGAGGGAGGGCCAGGCTGAGACCAGAAGACACTGTCCAC
>NC_134783.1:33648788-33673788 GCF_046742065.1 Oratosquilla oratoria | reverse complement strand
AGTCCAATGGTAAAATTTTTACTGAGAAAAGCCCCTCTCAACAAAAGATAAAGGCTCATTTTTACAAAGTTAAAGTTAGGAAATTCAATCCAGGTGATGAGGTACTTCTTCTCTTACCGGTCCCAGGGGCCTCCCCTCTTTCTCTCAAATTCCAGGGCCCTTATGTAGTTTCTCATCGGCTGGATAAGCAAAATGACGTAGTCCTCAACTCCTGGCCGTCGTAAAGACTCTATACTCATACACCTCAATCTCATGAAAGAGTACTGATGCGCTTGAGAGGCCAGTATCCTACCTTGTAAAACCCCCCCTTACCGATGAACCTAACATACGAGAAGTCGATACGACTGCTCTCAAGTCCAACGCTGCTCTCCTTGCAAACCCTATTCAGTGCCTTGGGCACCTAGGCCTAGTATAGTACTGTACTTAATTACCCTTGCTCAGAGATGTAGTACTGTGCATAGATATTTGTGATTGGTGCCAGTCTTATTTTCTAAACTGTACTAAATTTCTGTACATTATTTTATATTGCAGTAGACCAGTGGCTGAGTGAGGTATCAGGAAGATGTGATTGCTGTTGCAGCGCTCGACTCTCTCTACTACCAAGTTTTCATTCCACTTATAGTCAAAAGTGAAAGATAAAATGAACTGAAACATATACAGCTTATAAAATAATATTATCTGTATTTTTTTCCTTTACATACATGCTACAGTACATAATCTTGTGAATCTCATGAAGGTTGTCCACCCCAAGCGCGTTAGGGTGGACAATCTTCAGCTGACAACCCGACCATTCCCTAACCTAACCTAACCTAAACTTTGGTGTTGGATGCCGCGATCTGTGCTGTCGAATTGTAGAATTCGTCTGCTATTGTGGAAAACAAAAGCTACTGATGACGCTGTGTCGACAATTCGTAGAATATGTAGAATAAATGTAGAATTTTATTCTTCTTCTATTTTTTAATGAATTTAATGAAAATTAATTTATAATAAATATGAATATAGACTATAAAAGACATTATTACTATTGATATGTAGATAGACAATAAAAACGTAAAGATAATTGAGTTCTTTACTATGCGCATCAGTTCGAAGTGAACGGAATCTGATATTTATATACATATTTTGTCTGTATTTTGTTAGTATTTCTTTTAAGATTTCAAGAATACAACAATTTATCGTAAGTGACATAGATGGCGTATTAAACATGACGTCGTATTTTGGCGGGGTTTTTGTTTTCTTCGTCACCATTCTCTACCATGGCTGTCATTACACCCACGTCCACTGACCAGGTAAGTCTTTCTTTTCAATAATAACTCTACCTTTGTTGCATTAAAACGTGTTCATTTTAGACGTAATCTCTATATTATGTGGGTGTTGTAGTTAATTATTATTTCTACGTAATTTTTAGATTGATATGGCTCCTAAGAGCCATATGGTTGTCTTCCGTAATAGAAGACCCTGAGAGGGCAAGCTGCGTATTCTGCAAGAGAGAGACAGTTTGGGGCTCATTTGACAGCCATAACAAGGCACAAGGAGACAAAGATGCATCTCCTCAATGCGCAAAAATTCGAGGATCTACCCAAGCAGGAGACTTCACCTTCTCCTGTGTGGTAATTGTTACGGGAATGACGTTGTTTACCCTTGAGCTTCGGCAATTTCCCGGAAGCTCGTTTAATTTTTGAATTGGGAATCTTCTTGTAACTTCGTACCACACTATTGTAATTTTAATTAATATTATTAAACTCCCCTCCCTCTTTATTAACTATTTAAACCTATGTCATAATTTGATTCTCAAATCGGGAACTTGAGAACTTACGTCAAGTGTGTTGTCCCGTGACTTCGAGACCGTTTCGAAGGTTCATAACTCCTGCCGAAGGAGACGAATTTTCTGTCGCGATTGAGCAGACCAGCTGCAACCCTCGCGAGACTAGCTACAAGCCTCGTCCTAGTGAAGAGGTACCGTGACAAACTTTAAACCGCGTCTCCAAAGGACTATTAATTACCTCGGCAAGGAAGTAGCCTCCGAAGTCAGCATTTTCACATTTCTAACCAATATGTTAGAGAACTCATACAGGTAAGTTCTCTAACGCCCCTTTGTTCATCAATTACGACACCTGTAAGGTTATATATCATTTCCTATTTACTTATTTATTTGATATGAATAGAGAGCAAGCAAGTTTTAGCATAAATGTTACCTCAAAAATTATACATCTAATAAGTCAAAAATACGTGTATAACATAGTTGAAATCCTTTTCAGGTTGGTGCCAGCGTTGCTGTAGATGTGGCTCTCCTGATGGCATTCATTGCAGAGCACAATCTTTCATTCTCCATCATCGACCATATGGTGGAGTTAATGAAAGTTATGTTTCCTGATTGCAATTGCCCAGGGGATTCACATGCACAAGGCAAAATGTACCGAGACCATGAAGTCACTGGCCAACGCCATCACAGAAGATCTCATGAAGAAGAAGCTGAGGATATACAAATTCTCAATCATAATAGATGAGACAACTAATGTCAGTTGCACCAAAACGTGTGCTGTACTCGTAAGGTATTTTGACTTGACCAGCCACAAAATAAACACGTGTTTCTTCTCTTTGATCAACCTTTATAGCAGTAGTTCTGTGGGATCAACAGTGGAGAACTTATATGAAAAGTTAATGGAGACACTAGATAGTCATAACATCCCAAGGAGTAATTTCATTGGATTTGCAGCGGACGGTGCCTCAAACATAATGGGAGAAAATAACTTTAACCAGCCGCCTCAAAGATAGTTTGCTTGGCATAACAGTATTTCGCTGTATATGTCATTCCATCCACCTTGCAGCATCAGAGGCAGCTAAATAACTTCCTCGTAAATGTGAAGATCTGCTAAGATATATATATTCCTTTTTTTCTCATAGTGACAAAAGGAAGCACGAGTTAAAGATTTTTCCCAATTTTTGCAATGTCAAGCCACATAAGATCCTGCACCCCTGTCAAACACGCTGGCTCTCATGCCACGAAGCTGTAGCTCGCATCTTGGAGCAGTGGCGGCAACCTCTAAGGCTTTACTTCATCGAAAAAGAATCAGAACTAAGGTTACTTTCAATTCAAAATATAATTGAAAAGATGCGAGATCCCTCAGTGACAATGTACCTTACATTCTTAAATTATATTCTTCCTAAATTTAAGAAAATAAATCTAATGTTTCAAAGTAATGAGCCCACTATTCACTTACTGTAAGAATACAGCACTGAACTACTCGGAAGTTTATTGAGATCTTATTGTAGTGCTGAATATTTTAGAAACATCAGTTTAGCAGATATAGATCCTACAGATGATAAGATTTTCTTGCCAACCAATCAAATTTATTTGGGACCCGAAATGCACCAATCATTCCAGGACCAATCAACCTTAATCAAAACATCCTACATCAATAACATATGTGAAAACAAGATGTAGGGATTTCCTCACCCAAAAAAATAATGGACAAACGTACGAGGGATGAAATGAATACGCTTGTAGATTTTACAAAAGCTGTACCACGACTGTTTTCAGGAAATATAAATGAGCTCGATGATGAATGGGGCAAACTTGATTTTGTAAATTTTCCTGAAGAATGGAAACGCCTCAGTGCAGAAGATTTTTTTCATAACAAAAAAAAAAAAAAAAAAAAAAAAAAAAAAACAATTTTGCACTCCTCGCTGTACAAGTCCTCGCACTGCCTACATCAAATGCTGACGCCGAAAGACTTTTTTCAATTGTCGGAAATATCAAAACAAAAATTCGAAATTCTTTACAGATCACCTCACTCACTCACTCACTCACTCACTGCTTTAATAAAGTTATCTGAAGCGGTCAAGGCTGATGGGGGATACATTAAATTTAATCCTAGTAATGCTTTGTCATCAGTGTGCCAATAGATTCTAAGATAAAATGTAACCTTAGTTAAAAAAAGTTACCATTACCCCTTATTAACTGAATTAACCTAGTATTCATTTAATTTAAAGATTTGGAGCAAAATAAATAGTAGAAATTAAAGTTACAACAATTATATAGCGAGGTGTCCTAAAACAACATCGTTTTCTCTTATACAAGGTAAATAGAAAACGTGTCTTATGTAGAAAAGCGACAGCATTGGCCGCGATCAGTGGGGCATACGAGCTCTGTTGTGGTAGACAATCCTCATGAGAGCGCGGCTGGACAACGTTCAGTTGGGTACTCGGGTGGACAATCTTCATTTGATCCAATCTTGTATAAACAAATAATTAATTCATATTTCATATACAGTATAGGCAAGCTACAGTACTCCAATATACTGTATAATCTTAATAAATAAAACAATATATTTTTATTTCCTCGGCATAAATTTCTACTGTACCAATGTAGTTAATAAGTACTCCTAAAAAAACATACATACGATATGTATGTGCTATCATGATACTCTATTAATAAATTCTGAACAACTGCATTAATAACATTGTTTTATGTGTGCAAATTTTAATAATACGCCCATTTACATGCTCATAAGCTGCTAACTTCAGCATTGTTTAGCGGGACTTGACAAACAACTGCTTACCAGCTAACATTTGTTAGTTAAGCATTGGTGCATAACTTTTTGTGATTTTCTGTTAGCTAGCAGAGATTGTTAAGCCCAAATAAAAAGGTTTTGTGTATACAGCCCCTGGAGATTATCTGCACAGGGTTACAAACTCCTGTCTCAGCCAATCTCTTCACTTCTGTTTTAGCCTTGCCTGCCTACTTTCACTGTTGAATCGTGCGATAGTTACATGGTTGTGTTCTCCAGTGTCTCTTGGTTGATTCAACTCTAAATCTGTAACCACCACACACCCTTGGCATTTCTCTCTTCGGTTCTTTGCACAGCACCATCTTATCTGGGAATTTCTTACAAAGGATTACAAAGGCGGAGCATGATGCTGACAGGAGACCTTTTGGTCCATAACTAGGTCGGATGCGAAAAATATAATAATAAAAAAAAGTGATATAAATAGCGATAAATATAATAAAACAAAAAATGTAATAACGACAAATAGAATAGATAAATGCATAAGTATAGTGAAATAATAAAGATACAAGTAAATAGTAAATAACATATTGGCAGAGAAACAATAATAAATGAAAAACAAGCAAATAACAAATAATCAAATAATATGAAATAAATGGCAGCAGTCATTACAGGATCTTGCTTAGATGTTTGTCTAAACGAATCTGAAAGCTTCGAACTGAACTACATTGCACTGCCTTTGCAGGAAGTTTATTCCGTTCATTAACTACATGGTTGGCGAAGTTGTTTCTACCCACTTCCAAATCAAATCTATTTCCTGACAGTTTGAGACGACTATTTCTTGTCGGATTCTCAATGTAAGAATTTTGTCACTTTTGATGTCAATCCCCTTTATAATCTTAAATACCTGTATCAAGTCACCTCTGAGTCTACGCTTTTTTTTTGGGGGGGGGGGACAGATTAATTTTAGTCGATTTTCGTATGATTTATTTTTTATTTTTTGAATCAGTTTTGTGGCTCGCCGTTGTATTTGTTCCAATCTGTCAATGTCTTTAATGAGATTCGGTGACCATTCGGAAACAGCATATTCTAAATGTGGACGAACTAACGATTTACATAGCTTGTTAATGAGAGATGGACTTTTGAAGCCAAAAGATCGCGCAATCAGTCCTAGAATCTTATTTGTTTTCTCTGAAATACACTGCTTAGATGATTTGAGATCGTTACTGATAATTACGCCGAGATCCCTCTCACTATCCACTTTTGTTAACGAATTTCTAAATAACTTGCAATCGTGCTTACTGTTATTTTTATCTCTGTGCATAACTTTGCATTTACTTGTCTTAAATTCCATTAGCCACTTTTTCAGATCATTGCTGTAATTTATCTAAATCTTCTTGAATATCTAATTGATTTAAGTGATCATTTGCAATTCCGCACAATTTTGTATCATCAGCAAATTTGGAGACAGCGATCTTAGTCTGTGGTCTATATCATTTGTATACACTATGAATAGAAGTGGCCCAAAAACGGAACCTGAGGAACTCCACTAGTAAAAAAAAATCATCTAGTAGTTTTGCCATTTAAAACCACTCTCTGTTTTCGATCATTCAACCAATTTCTAGTCCAACTTATCAGGCTACACTTGTCTGTGTGAAGCTAATTCAGTAAGTAGTCTTTCGTGGGGGATGGTATCAAAAGCTTTTACAAAGTTTAAATGTATTAAATCTATATTGTTTCTTTACTCATGAATTGAGATGACTGTGTAGTACAATCTGAGTTAGTCTCGCAAGAACGTTTCCGTCTGAACCCATGCATGTGGCTATCATTTATCAGTTACTTTCTTATAGGCCTGTACTTATTTGGTTTCTTTTTGTCACTTTTTTTTTTTTTTTTTTTTTTTTTTTTTTTTTTTTTTTAATATTGGAAAATGATAGCTAGCTTCCATTCTCTTTGGACATTTCCGGATATGATGGATTTTTATATATATATATATTTATGTAAATTTCTAATGGAACAATATTCTCATTTTTCGTTTCCTTTAAGATTTTTGGTGTTTTATCTATTTTGAGTTTCTCTATACACTTTTTAATTTTTTCTTTTATATTGACCGTAGTAAGTTTACCCAGTTTGGAGTTCACTTTGAGGTGTTTAGTTTACGAATACTGAGCTACAATTCGTTTAAAATATCACACATTACTTTGTTTGAATGCTCAAGTTGACCGTCAGCAGATAATAGTGGGCCAATGTGATTCCTAATGACCTATTTATCTCCAATGTAACTATAGAATTTTTTGGTGATTCTCTTTGGGTCTATCAGCGATATTCATTTCGTATTGTCGTTTTCGTTTTTTATTGCCTTTTTTAAATTTCTGTATTTTGACAAGTACTAAACCCATCCAAGTATAACTTCAGGCCACCTCTTGATATGACTCTTTTTTTATGAGTACATCATACATACAAACTATCACATTTTTTTATTCTATCAAATCATTCAATAGACCTATTCATATATTTACTGATACAGGATCAATAGTAAGTTTTACAACCAGTAAAGTGCTTAAGGTTGAAACCAGGAATGAAGTTATTGGAACTTAATAAAATACAAAAATTAATATAGTCGCTATGCCGTAATAATCTGCCGATTGTTGTCGAAGCAGGATATTCAATCTAGTCCCAGTGCATGCGATAATCTATTAGGGGTAAGAATCTTTTTATGTCACATTTTTTTTTTTTATCAAATCATTTCATATAGTACATGCAAAATTTCACATTTTTTGTTTTATCAATATTTATATAGAACATACATATATGGACACCTGGACTGCCTGCATGGGTGGAATTCTCGAGATTATTCCAAACAATAATAGTGTAAAGACTGGTGAAAAGGTGGAGGAGAAAGATCGTTGGCCCACGTATGTAAGATCACGCCCTTTGGTGAGGACCTTAAACCACTGAACCAAGGAAGTCACCACGTCACTGCAAAGCTCACGTAAGATCTTGTATAAATCATCTCGGGGGGATTCCTGGACATACATACATACATATACCAAGGCTTTTTCCCCCTTCCAAGGGAGGTAGCCAAAAAGGGAAAGGCATAAAAACACACCCACCCATTTCATCCCTAAATACACTCCACACCCCTCCCACCCTCCCTCTCATCTGAGCACCTCCTGGATGACGGGTCATCCCTGCACCCTGCCCACCGCCCTGGGTCAGAAGCAGTGTCGCAAGACACAGCACATCCACAGCAAGGCCGCTTCATTTAATCGGCGACCCTCCCTTGCATATAAGGAGAGGACGGGGAGAAATCCCTTCGGGCTGTGTCAAAATTTACTCACACATACTACCCCCCCCCCCGCCCATTCCTCCTCATGCAATCACAACATCATCCATATACAACCATTCTCCACTCACCTCTGTCTTCCGTCCTCTCCCTTCCTTCCTCAACAGACATTCCCCTCTTCCCCAAAGCCCCCTTCACCCCATCCATCCACCTCATCCTAGGACGTCCCCTCATGTTCACTCCCTCCACATCTGCTTTCCATATCTCTTTTACTAGTCTTTCTTCACTCATTCTTTCCATGTGTCCAAACCATCCTAATATTCTTTCATCAACCCTATCTCCCAGCTCCCTTTCCACCCCTGTTCTCCTCCTCACCTCCTCATTTCTCACTCTATCCAGCCTAGTAACCCCCATCATACTTCTCAGACACCTCATCTCAAACACATTCAAACTCCTTCTCTCTTCTTCTCTTATGTTCCACGTTTCTGCCCCATACAGTGCTGTTGGCACAATCACTCCTTCATACAGTCTCCTCTTCGCATCCATTCCCAAATGTCTATTCCTCATTACACTCTTTAATCCACCAAGGCATTTACTCGCTTCTCTCAATCTACATTCTACCTCCACCTTCACTCCACCTTTTCCTGCTACACTTGCACCCAAGTATCTAAAACTATCCACTTCCTCCAGTCGCTCTCCCTTAATGTTCACTTCCAGTCTACTGCCACTTTCACCCCTTGTACATCTCATCACCTTACTTTTACCCACATTTATCATTAGCTTTCTTCTATCACATACTCTCCCAAACTCTGCCACCAGCTTCCTCAATCCCTCCTCTGACCCTGCCACAAGCGCAGTGTCGTCCGCAAACAACAGCTGGCTCACCTCCCACTTTTCTCCATTTTCTTTAACCATCTCCAATCCCTGACCCACGACCCTAGCATTCACCTCTCGCACTACCCCATCCATGTATAAGTTGAACAGCCAGGGCGACATAACGCATCCTTGACGAAGTCCCACCTTTACTTCAAACCACTCACTCTCTCCATTTCTAATCCTGACACAAGCTCTACTACTCTCATAAAAACTCTTGACAGCTCCCAGAAGCTTTCCTCCTATCCCATAAATCTGCAAAACCTCCCACAGTGCCTTTCTGTCTACCCTATCATAAGCCTTTTCCAGATCCATAAAAGCCCCAAAAACATCCTTCCCCTTACCTATAGCTTTCTCACATATCTCTCTTACCACAAAGATCTGATCTACACAACCTCTACCTGTCCTAAATCCACACTGTTCCTCACCAATTACTCCTTCTGTTCCTCTCCTAGTCCTCTCAATTAAGATCCTCCCATAAGCCTTCCCTACTACACTTAACAGGCTAATCCCTCTGAAACTACTACATTCACACTTGTCCCCTTTTCCCTTGTAAAGAGGAACTATACAGGCACTTCTCCAGTCCTCCGGTACTCTACCCTCTCTCCACCAAACATTAAATAACCTCACCAACCAGTCCACCATCACTGAACCTCCCTTTTTCAGACATTCTGCATGGCATCCATCCAGACCAGGTGCCTTACCTGCTTTCATCATCTTTACAACTGCCTTCACCTCATCCTTCCTTATTTCTCCTCCATTCTCCTCACTCATCACTTTCATCTTCTTCGCATTTCCCACTGCAGCTATCTTTCCTTCCCTATCCTCCTTCACATTTAGCAACTCCCTAAAATATTCTGCCCATCTTCCCCTTACTGCCATCTCTTCCATTATCATCTCTCCATCTGCACCTTTTACCTTTTCTTCCCTACTTGATTCGCCTCCTCTTCCTCTCTTAATTTCTTTCCAAAACATCTTATTATTACTTTCAAAATTTTCTGTCATACTCCTACCCCATTTCACATCTGCTCTCCTCTTTGCCTCCTTTACCTTTTTCTTTACTTCTCTTTTCTTTTCTTTGTACGTCTCATATGACTCCCCCGTCCTCTTTTGTAACCAATCTGTGAATGCTCGCTTCTTCTCTTCTACAACCTTCTTTGTTTCCTCATCCCACCATTCACTACCCTTTCTTCTATTTCCCCCTGTCCTTCTTGTTCCACACACCATCCTTGCACACTTTATGACTCCCTCCTTGAACCATCCCCATTCCTCCTCCACACCCATCTCTGCTCTATCCTTTACTCCCTCCCACTCCTCCTTCAGCTTCTTTTCGTACTCCTTCTCCTTTTCCTTTTCATTCAAGGAGTTCACTCTAAGAACCTCCCTACCTTTTGTCCCTTTCCTCTTCTTCCATCTATCCTCCACTCTCAGCTTACCTTCCACCAGAAAATGATCTGATATTCCCCCACCCTCTCCCCTTAGCACATGTACATCCTTAACTGTTCCTATCATAATCCTATTAACCACTACATAATCCATTAGCGCTCTATCTACCACCCTTCCCTCCACCACCCTCTCCCATGTGTACTTATGCTTGACTCTCTTCCGAAACACTGTATTTCCTATCATCAACTCTCTTTCTAGATACATTTCCACCATAAACTCTCCACTACGATTCTTTCCTGGAACTCCACACTTCCCAACCACTCCATCGATTGGACCATTTCCCACCCTAGCATTAAGGTCTCCCAGTACTATTACATTGACATTTCTTCCTAAACCCTCTATGCACTCATTTAAATCTATCCAAAAGGCCTCCCTTTCTTCCACGCTCTTCTCACTGCCAGGCCCATATGCACTTACAAAGACCCACATCTCCTTTCCCAGTTTCACCTTCATCCACATTATCCCTGAGGAAACCTCCTTCCACTCCACTACCTGTTTACCTATCTCCTCACTTACTAGAATAGCCACCCCTTCCCTCCCTCGCCCTCTCTTCACTCCTGATAACCTCCCACTTACACTCCCAAACTTACACTCACCCTTCCCCTTCAACTTAGTTTCACTCAAAGCCAACACATCCATCTTTCTTCTCACAAACATACTACTTATCTCTTCCCTTTTACTCTCATCTGTACCACATCCACGCACATTAAAAGACCCAAACCTTAGGGTGCTGGCCCGAGGCCCTCCAGCACCCCTTATGCCTTCACTTTTCTTTTTAAGATATATGCCCCGTGGGGCTACAGGGAGAAGGATGCCTAGTCCCTCTCCCCGTCCCTTTCTTCTCGCCTCTTACGATCCAAGTGGGATTCCTGGACAGGAGATTATAACTAATAGAAGTGAGTCGCCATATCCATGAGAGAGGATTACAAGGGCGGCGACAGTTACATCTATATTTTTATCTATTTTCAACCACATTAACTTATTACTTTTAATTCCATGTCATCACGAGCGAGACTGACAATGCGCTCAACGGAGACATATGCGGAAACTGATACGCAGTGAGGCCAAGGACTCGAACCCAGCTCAGACATACCAAAGTGAACAGTGACTAACCACTGCGCCAACAAGAGAGATATAAGTTGAGCACAATTTCTTATATTTGTATGCTCGAGTTACATATATATACAGCACGAATCTTATGCTCAACCCATCCCCGCTATGATGGTGCAATGGTAGTACGTGCGCGTGGGCAAGTGTTATACACACACACACTGAATGGTCCCCAGTGCAGATATTTATCTATTTTCAACCACATTAATTTTTCATGTCTTCGTTGAGCGCATTGTCAGTCTCGATCGTGATGACATGGAATTGAAAGTGAAAAGTTAATGTGGTTGAAAATAGATTAATATTTGCACTGGGTATAATACTCTACCTGCATGAATGAAATTCCCAACATAGTCTGGATACCGCTTCCTATAATTGATCGCCATCCCATGACTCAACCTTGACAACGGCTTCGTCCATCCCTTGTAGGTCGTCACCCATCCTAATTGAATTACTCACATCGGGCATTCCTAATTATCTATATTTCCGATGTTATGGGATTATTCAAACTCTCCCAGTTTCTCCTTTAAAAATGCCGACTCCGTTGGTATGTGAACGGCACATACCAAATAGGTAGAAATGACAAGGAGAGGGGAGTATACTTTACCACCTACGTCTGATTATATCTACGATTGCCTTCATTCCTGACATGTTCCCGAGAACCCTTAAACATAGATAATGGAATCAGGAGTGCCAGTATTACCCTATGAACTTCAAGTTCTTATCTCGTGTGAGTTACCATGTGATATTTGAAAGCATCTCTTGCGAGAAAGCTGCATCGCACAAGTCAGACAATCAAGTCTTCTCATCTGTGTTGATTACCATATGCTGTTAGATACTTACTGCTCCTTCAAGCTGTTGGAAAGGCCTTTTTTTGTTCCGGAGTGGGTCATCAAGTGACATTTCAAATCGTCCTTATTATATCAGAAAGCTACATTCCACAGGTTACACCGTAAAAGGCTCAATCATGCGTGGATCACCGTGTGACATTTGAGAAAAAAAAAAAAAAAAAAAAAAAAAAATCGGGGAAAATGTTTATGGCGCAGGTTGTTACACTGACTGCAATGGGTTCTCTCCTGTATGGGTAATCATGTGACGTGACGTTTGAAAAGACCCTTACGTAAAAAAAAAAAAAAAAAAAAAGTTTATTGCACAGGTCACACTGCAATGACTTCTTTTCAGCGTGGGTAATAATGTGACATTTAAGATCGCTCTTTAGTGTCACACTGGAAAGAGCGACTCTCTAGTGTGGATCATCGGGGTTCGGAAAAAAATGCCCCAACAGAAAAAAGCCCCAAAAATTCCTAGGAAAAAAGCCCCACTTAAGAAATTCCCTGGCGGAAAAAAACCCCACCTTGAAAATACCCAGGCGGAAAAAGCCCCAAATTCTAGAAAAGCCCCAATTTAGGAAAACAAGGTCACAATTTAAGAATAAAACTATGTGTTTATTGCTTAAAAGATAAGTTTACTTGACACTATATGAAAATAATACAATATACTAAATACTAATAAAACAATCGGAAATTACTTCAATCCAACACAAATAATACATGACAATAGAAAATCAATAGTATAATTGAGGCTAGCTATGCAGTATAAAGTATGAAAGTATCAAGTATAAAATAATACAGTCAGCACCAGTTTACATGATATTATATGAAAATACTACAATATACTAAATATTATGAATAGCAGATTTTTATTATAGAAAAATACAAAGTCAGCACTAAGTTATGAAATAGTACATTTGAAAGTTAGCACTACTTTAAGTAAATCTAAATCGAATTAAAACCGGATGCAGTGGGCACAGCCTTTAAGAAACGCTTCAATGTCTTTCTGGCCTGCTTGGAAGTCTTTGCAGAGAGTGGGAAGCCTTTTCTGAAGGTCTTTTGTATGTCTCCCCTGCCCTGGTCTTTTCGTAGAGCCTCGATCGCGATCCACACGGAAGGATGGTCGGTCGGTCGTGGCCGATCATCTGTGTGAAGGCTTGATTTCACGCCTCACAATGCTTGTTCGCACGATGCCCGCCAGAAAAGGTTACTTGGTGTACGTTCCAAAGTTCGGGCGGAAAAAGGGGTGGCGTTGGGCGCATACGAAGCGGCGGTCGGTAGCACATCATCTGGGCGTTCGGCAGGCATCTAGATACGACGATATCCTCCACACACGTAGGTCGCATCGAAATAATCTACCAGACAACTGAGTTGCTCCGGAATAACATTCTTAAAAATTCCATCCCCTCCGAAACTCTGTCACATGGCAGAAAATCCAAGGCATCTAACAAGGAACAAAATAATCTACTTTCTTCGTCTGTCTTGCCCAGTGTCACAAGGCCTAATTCCTGTATCTTCCTCCAGGTGTTCTGCGTTAAGTGGAAAAAACAACAACCGTGGCACTGAACGTGATCCCCGAATACAGTCCGGATAGCATTCACAGTCGCGAGTTCGAAATCGGTTGGGATTGTCGTAGGATCAAGGTTGAATCCTAGTGTGGCACACTGTTCAACAATGGCTTGGAACACTTCTTCGTATATGCTCTGAGTTTTGCAAGAAAGAGAGGCGTGGACACATGTTATCTTCGACTCGCCTAAAGGGCAACGAATTAAATAGAGTTGATGAACGAGTTTCGGAGCAGTCCGGAATGTGCCATCCATAAACCATTGAGTGGAACGAGCAAGATAACGCAATCCCTCTTCAGTTGTAAAGACAATAACCCGTCTACTGCTATCAGCACCACTATCATAGAACATGAACTCCTGACCATCAAATATAGTCCATGAATCGTCCAGTTTTCAATCTTGCAGACAAGCGGGATCTTTCGGAGGAGCGTGGCACTTATGGTTGCGAATCGTGCGATTCACAGACTCTGAGTTTCCAATCTCAGCACGCGCTGCGACAGGAAGATTAACAACAGTATCGGCAATAATCTGACTTGGCTTTCCTCTGGTGGCAGAAGCGTGCTCATTCAGTTGAACTCTGGCCTTCGTGGCATCTACTTTAGCAGTATTAGAATTATGACTATGTTTTTGTACCTTTGATTTCAATAGATATATCCAAGTCCGTGTACAGTGTTGCACTGCAACACTCCCATCGTATAGACGTTTTGTTCACACTCTTCTTCGTGTACATATAACCATCGTAACAAAGTTTCTCTCCACCTTTGTTGTTTTTTATCATTTCCATGTTGAAATATATATATCCACACAGATAAGTACACACTAATGATATGAATGATACTGTAATGAATGTGAGACTTATATACCCACATCATTAGGGAAGTCTACTTCACACCTTTAATGCAATTAAACACCTCAACCTCACGGAATGTGAAACCAACTCACCGGGCCCTTTGAACTAGGTTTTATTTAAAACAAGTATTACTGTTTTTGATAATAAGTATTATTATCTATAAATTGTTTTTTTTTTCCGGTGGGGCTTCTTTCCGTCCAGGGATCTTCCTATGTGGGGCTTTTTCCGCTGGGTCTTTTTTTCCGGGATTCGTGGATCATCATGTGACATTTGAGGTGACCCTTTTGTGAAAAAAGTGGAATCGCATAGGTCACACCGAAATAGCTTCTCTCATGTGTGAGTCACCATGTGACGTTTGAGACCACCCTTTTGTGAGAAAGCAGAATCACACAAGTTACACTGGAAAGGCTTCTCTCCTGTGTGGGTCATCATGTGATATTTGAGATGACCCTTTTGTGACAAAGCAGAATCACACAAGTTACACTGGAATGGCTTCTCTCCTTTGTGGGTCATCATGTGATGTTTGAGATTACTCTTTTGTGAGAAAGCAGAATAACACAAGTCACACTGGAAAGGTTTCTCTCCTGTGTGGGTCATCATGTGATCTTTGAGATGACCCTTACGTGAGAAAGCAGAATCACACAAGTTACACTGGAATGGCTTCTCTCCTGTGTGGGTCACCATGTGATATTTGAGACTACTCTTTTGTGAGAAAGCAGAATCACACAAGTTACACTGGAATGGCTTCTCTCCTGTGTGGGTCACCATGTGATATTTGAGACTACTCTTTTGTGAGAAAGCAGAATCACACAAGTTACACTGGAAAGGCTTCTCTCCTGTGTGGGTCATCATGTGATCTTTGAGACTACCCTTTTGTGAGAAAACAGAATCACACAAGTTACAATGGAATGGCTTTCTCTCTCTCTCTCTCTCTCTCTCTCTCTCTCTCTCTCTCTCTCTCTCTCTCTCTCTCTCTCTCTTAGAGAGAACAGCAAGGGATTCGCCTCCATCGGATTGGAAGCAGAAATGAACCCCAGGGAAACCCTCCCAGAACAATGATGATGATGATGATGATGATGATGATAATGATGATGATAATGATGGTGATGGTAATGATGATGATGATGATGATGATGATAATGATGATGATAATGATGGTGATGGTAATGATGATGATGATAATGATGATGATGATAATAATAATGATGATAGTGATGATGATAGTGATGATTATGATGATGATGATGATGATGATGATGATGATGATGATGATGATGATGATGATGATGATGATGATGATGATGATGATGATGATGATGATGATGATGATGATGATGATGGTGATGGTAATGATGATGATGATAATGATGATGATGATAATAATAATGAAGATAGTGATGATGATAATGATGATGGTAATGATGATGATAATGATGATAATAACAATAATGATGATAAGAATGATGATAATAATGATGATGATGATGATAATGATTATGATGATGATAATAATGATGATAATGATGATAATGATGATTATGATTATTATGATGATGATAATTATGATGATAATTTTGATGGTGATGATGATGATGATAATGATGATAATGATGATGATGATAATAATGATGGTTATGATAATAATAATTATGATAATAATGATGATGATAATGATGATGATAATAATAATGATGATGGTGATAATAATGATGATAATGATGATAGTAATGATGATAATAATGATAATACTGATGATGATGATAATAATGATAATAATGATGTTAATTATAATGATGATAATGATGATAATGATGCTGATGATAATGATGCTGATAATGATGCTGATGATAATAATAATGAATGATGATAATAATAATGATAATGATAATGATGATGATAATGATAATAATGATGATAATGATTATAATGACAATAATAATGATAATAATAATGATGATGATAATGACAATAATGATAATGAAAATAATGGTGATAATAATTATGATAATGATAATAATGATGATAATAATGATGGTGATAATAATGATGGTAATGATAATGATGATAATGATGGTGATAATGATACATACATACATACATACATACATACATACATACATACATACATACATACATATAGCAAGGCTTTTTTCCCCTTACAAAGGAGGTAGCCAAAAAGGAAAAGGCATAAAATCATTCCCACCCATCTTCATATATTTGTTTGTTCTGCATAACGTTACACCCGGTTGTCGACATTTTCTGTAAGCGGAGTCAATATTTCATTTCGTATCGTTATCACAGTTTGTTTGCAAAACCACAATAAGATATTTCTTCTCTCTATTTTATTTTGCAGACAGACAAGGCTTAGAAACAAATGTCGTCGATAAAACTCGATAGATTTCTCAGCACCTGAGCTGTGGAGCGAACTGTTAATTAAGCACATCCAGAGGTGTGTGTATTTACCTAGTTGTATTTTACGGGAAGGGGAGCTATGCTTGCGGTGTCTCGTCTTCATATCTCATTTTATCTAAACTGTTTTTAAATTCATGTATTGTTTTTACACACACCACTTTCTCATCTAACTTGTTCCAACTGTATAGTGTGTGTGTGTATGTGTGTGTGTGTGTGTGTGTGTGTGTGTGTGTGTATGTATGTATGTATGTGTGTGTGTGTGTGTGTGTGTGTGTGTGTGTGTGTGTGTGTGTGTGTGTGTGTGTGTGTGTGTGTGTGTGTGTGTGTGTGTGTGTGTGTGTGTGTGTGTGTGTTTTTCACCAAGGTCTTGTATCACGTGTTGGACTCGTGATCGACAGCTATTTCCCTCCCCAAAAAAGAGCTCAGAGCTCATGTATGACCGATGTATGGGTAATGTTGTGACCTTACACGCACACACACACACAACTCCCAGCCCACAAGAGTTGGAGTAACGACTCGCAGCACAGCGATACTGAAATTGTTTCAGCCCTGGGCGGGAATCGAGAATTTAGGTAATAATGGCACAGGTAAAAATGGCACAGGTAAAAATGGCACGGTAAAAAAGGCACAGGTAAAAACGGCACAGGTAAAAATGGCACAAGTGAAAAAATAGGTAAAATGGGCACAAGTGATTTTTTTTGTGTGAAAAAAAGGCAGTTTAGAAAGTGTTTTTGAATATTTTTTCGTAAAATAATAAAATAAATAATATATCACATACCTGTAACAAGTAAGATTTCTTTCAGCTTGATGTACTTTGGGAAATTCATTGGAACAGCTTGATGAACTTTGGAAAGTACTTCAAGCTCTCCCAGTGGTTCCTTAACAAAAGAAATACCTTACTCCTGGTTCACTACACACCATTGATCTAAGTGGCTCTTCAACAACCCCATCATGGAAGTCATAGTGAGTAACAAAGGAAAAGAGAAGATTTGCTTCCAAGGATACATGTATACGAAACAGATTGTAAGATCAACTACTATCAGATGGAGAAGCGTTAGGAGAACGTTTTTTTGTAAAGGCACCATGACCACCAGCCTTGATATGACTGATCCTGTACCAGCTAATGACCACAACTACACTCCTGATTCTGCAGCTATTTCAGCCACAAAATGCATCAACAACATGAAGAGAAAAGCAGCAGAAACAGAAGATAGACCTAGCCAGATTTACAGCAATAACCTGGATAACTTATCGGCTGAAGGAAAGGCGTTACTTCCAAGTGAGGACATCATAAAGAGAACATTGCGTAACCAAAGATCAAAACGATGTCCACAAGTACCAGAACGACTCGAGGATCTGAAACTTACTGGAGAATGGACAACTACTGCAGCTTCCGAGCCCAAATCATTTTTGTTCTTCGAGAATGGACCAGACACTGGCAACCGCATCATTGCGTTTGGTTCTGATGAATCCCTGCGGTTACTTAATTGCTTCTGCTGATACATGACTGATGGATGGCAATTATGCAATGGCTCCAGCAGGATTTCTACAGCTTTATGTAATACGCGTCCCAATTGGTAATACTGCAATTTCTGCTGTTTTTGCTTGTCTGCAGACTAAAACACAAGATACATATGAAAGCCTGCTACAAGCAATCATGGATCACTGCCACGAGATTGAGCTCTACCCAAACCCAACAGTCATTATTGTTGACTTCGAGCAGGCGATCATCCAAGCTATCAGCAATGTTTTTGGACCGGAAACACGCACGCACACAAGGTTGTTTCTACCACCTGACTCAGACAGAGTACCTGGTTTCAGAAAAATACAGGACCTTGGCCTCACCAACTACTACAAAGAGAGTGAAAACTTTCGTCGTCATTTCTGTGGACAGATCGACTCATTGGCATTTATACCAGTTGAAGATGTTCCAGCGGGATTGCAGTTACTCAAGGCTAGACGTCCTGATGAAGCAGCTCCCCTGCTAGAGTACTTCGACCAAACTTATGTTTCTGGTACATATGTTCAGAGAAGAAGACGGAACTTCCAGTCAGGCATTCCAGCAGTAAACCTTCGGCGTATTCCAGCAAGATTTCCTCCAGAACTTTGGAACGTACATCAAACTACCATGAATGACTGTCCAAGAACCAACAACCTATGTGAAGGCTGGAACAACAAGTTTTATAATCTTGTAGGCTACCAGCACCCATCTATCTGGAAACTTATAAGAACAATTAAGAATGAAGAAGCTGTTGTGAGTGCAGTGATAGCAAGAAACTCAGTTGGTGAACCACCCAGGAAGAAAACAAAGAGAGTATATGTCGATCTACAACAAAGACTAAAGAATTTATGCAAAAACTACACAGAAGGAAGGAAAAACCTTGATCAAATGTTACGTGGATTTGGTCACAACATAAGATTCTAGTTATCAAAACGGTGTTCTCATGTCTAAACATATTTCATTTTACTATAATTGGTTTTCATAAAATTTAAACGTATAAACCTATAAAATGGAGGTAAAACTTTTTTTTACCAATATAGTAAATGTAAATAAAAGGTTATATGTGATATATTAATGAAATATATTTGATTCAAAACTGGTTTTCACTTGTGCCATTTTTACCTATTTTTTCATTTGTGCCATTATTACCTGTGCCGTTTTTACCTGTGCCATTTTTACCTGTGCCGGTTTTACCTGTGCCATTATTACCGTGCACCGGGAATCGAGCCCAAACCGCCGCAGTGGCTGCCGGGAACCCTACCACTGCGCCATTGAGTCTCGTGTGTGTATGTGTGTGTGTGTGTGTGTTCACCTTGGATCTGCTGCAGTCTCTGTCGAGACAGCCAGACACCACCCTACGGCAGTGAGCTCAGAACTCATTATTTGCCGATCTCTGGGTAGGTCTGAGACCACTCACACACCACACATCGGGACGGCAAGGTCACAACTCCTTGACTAACGTCCCGTATCTACTCACTGCTAGGTGAACAGGGGTTACACGTGAAAGGAGACAAACCCAACTTATCTCCGCCCGGACGGGGAATCGAACCCCGGTTCTCTGGCTTGTGAGGCCAGTGCTTTACCAATCCACCACCGAGCCGTGTGTGTGTGTGTGTGTGTGCGCGCGCTTGTGTAAGGAATAATGTGTTCACAATGGATGAAGTGCATCTGTAAATGTATTGCAATATCCTATTATTCATTTTACTTTAATATATCATTATCACAATTTCTAGAGAAAAAATTCAAAGTATATAACTTGCATTTATTATTACTATTATTATTATTAATTATCATTCTGGCCAATCCATCTACTCCACATTCATCGTCTTGACATTGTGTGACGACTCCCCACAGCTGCTGCTGCTTCCAAATGCTGCCTCTATCATCTCACTCCACAGTGCAATAATAACCTAACAATACTGATCATATTGATAGAGATGCCGATGTTAACTATTAATTATCGACATTATCATATTTACCAAAACTGTCATTATGTTCACGTCGTTCAGTTCTCCAACTGGCAAGATTTAGAAATGGATTAACCGGCCCCCTCCTGGGGGGAATGGCTAGCCTATTCAGCGCCAAACCCAAACATTACTATGATAACGGCATCTTGGTCACATTCTTGAAAAGTAACGAGTCATTCGTTAAAATAGGACATTTATTGTTGTAAACAATGAATGTGAAGACTATAATATATAGAAGAGAGAAACTCGTTCTAACGGAAAATGTTGTAGACTGACGTGACAGCGCTGGTGCATGCCCAATGGCAAGCACTCCAGTTATTTCACATTGTTTTAAACAAACTTATTTGTGAAGATATCTGTAGCATATTTAGTGCATAGTATGACAATGAGTCGAGAATTTAATAGATGAACCCGAGGAAATTGTGCAACAGCCAAATTGCCGACGGGGGGCAAATGAACACTTGTAGGACGAAGCCGTGGCGAGCGAACCAACTTGGGCCATTTGGGCCGCCTTCCTGCCTTGTTCTACTGACTGCGCCCTCCCTCGACCCATGCTGCAGTACTGATGTGTGGTACACGGAGTTCCCCACATGTGCTTCTACGCAGTATTTCGGCTTGTAATATCGCCGTTGCAGTAAGGGGCGAGACAATGAGTGGAAATGTAGAGCACAGACAGCTGGCCTTCGGCCTCATAGTACGTATGTGTAGGTTAAGGAAATGTTACGGCTGTACTACATGCATTTTGTATCCGTAGGAAAGCACAATTACGGGCTACGCACGGCAACCCTGCCTCAGCCAGAGGGGCGCTACTTTTCAGTACGCCCCGCGGGTACTTAAGGCGGGTGTGAGGTCAGGTCAAGGAAAAATAATTGCACTACAGTCCTCACTGAAACGTCCCCGCCTTCTGCCGGCTCTGCCAGGATACCACTGCCCTCCGTTTGTAGGGACTGATGATTCAGGAATGGTGCGCGTCGCCACTTATGTTTGTCAAGGATTGGCTGCTAAGTCCGGGTCGCTACCTGGCTTCTCCCTGGACGAGGGTCACGATGTGGTCACTTCCATCACAGTGGAGGAGGACCGGAGCGTGCACGTCCTGAACTATTATAACCCTGAAACGTCTCGTCACTTCGAGTGGCTTGGAGCCCTTCCTGACAACTGGGTAGTGGTAGGCGATTTAAATCGCCGCGACGCCTTATGGGAAGAGGGTTATCCCCATTCCTCCCCAGAAATTGTCTCCCACCTAGACAAAGCAGATATGGTGCTCCTCAACGACGGCGGTCACACCAGGATTCCTGACAACCCGGTACACAGAAAGTCCGCCATTGACCTGTCCTTCGTGTCCTCCAATCTAGCGGGGATCACGGATTGGTCAACTCTGAATGACCCAATGTCACCTGATCACCTCCCCATTAAGGTCACCGTCCATCTCACCCCCATTGTCCACCTCCCTCCACCGCAGGGTAAATTCAAACTGGAAAGGGCAGATTGGACTGCGTATCAAACCTTCCTAGTAGACACGAACTTCTACCCTGACCTTTCCAGCTCGGTGGAAGAACTAAACACACTCCTCACCCAAACAGT
This sequence comes from Oratosquilla oratoria, assembly GCF_046742065.1. Classification (NCBI taxonomy): domain Eukaryota; kingdom Metazoa; phylum Arthropoda; class Malacostraca; order Stomatopoda; family Squillidae; genus Oratosquilla; species Oratosquilla oratoria. The sequence continues at coordinate 33,651,862 of NC_134783.1, read as the reverse complement.
GCTCGAGGCAGCTCGACATGCCATCCCCGTGACCAGCGCAGGACGCGGAAGGCGAGGTCAACCCTGGTGGAATGACGACTACAAGATAGCCGTGGAAAGAAAGAAGCGGGCCTACCAACGCTACATGACGGACGACTCCGATGAAGCATACACTGCCATGAAGGAGACGAAGGCTCAGTGCAAGAAGGCCATTGCCAGGGCCAAACTTGCTTACTGGAGCAACAGCAAGGCCGACCATCAAGATCTCACTGCAGCCTGGAAGCAGTTCAAGGAACTGAAGAGCCGTTACAATCCCTCCAACGGGGACCTTACTACCCCTGACGGTAGGATTCTGTGCACCCCCGAAGAAAGAGCAGAGGGCTTCTTACACCAGTTTGCTAGTGCAAGCTCCACAGCCAGCCTCCATCCCAGAAGCACAACGTCGCTTCCGCGAGGGTCAAGACGCCCAAGCAGACCTATCGCCCCCTACGTGGAGAAAAACGGACTTCCTCACGCTCTTCGAGTTACGTTGGGCCCTGCGGGCAACCAGAGCCACCAGGAAGTCCCCAGGTGCCGACAACGTCACCTACCCACTCCTGAGACACCTTACCCATCCCCTGCAAGAGGCCTTGCTTGACATATACAATAAGTGCTGGAGGGAGGGTGTAGTGCCGAAGGCCTGGAAGCACGCTGTTGTGGTCCCCATCCCCAAGGCAGGCAAGCGTAGGAACCAGATTGCCAACTAAAGGCCCGTGTCCCTCACCACTCATATAGGTAAGATATATGAGAGGATTGTTCTAAGCCGCCTCCAGCACCATGTTGAAACCAGAGGAGAGCTACCAAAGCCTCAAGCTGGCCTCAGGAAGAGAAAGAGCATCATCGATCACGTCGTGCGACTCTCGGAGCACGTCCACAGGGCCCAAAAACAAACAAAGAAGAGTCCTACACACATGTTTTCTTGATATTGCCAAAGCTTTTGACACTGTTTGGCACACGAAACTGCTCTGCAAGCTAAAAGCCATCGGGGTCTCTCCAGAGGTTTACAACTTCACCAGAACGTTCCTCTCCGACCGTTCCATAGCGGTACGATGGAGAGGAACACTCAGCTCCCAAGCAAAAATTGACATGGGGGTCCCACAAGGCTCTGTTGTGGCCCCTCTCCTCTTCACTCTGCTACTGGCAGACGTGGGAAGAGGGGTGCACAGTGACACCATCATCACAGCGTACGCAGATGACATAGCCATGTGGAGGAAATCAAGACATCGGCGGCCCAAAAAGGACTCTGCCCAACACCGAGCAGAACTTCGGCTCTTCCAGAGGCAAGTGGACATGGTTGTGTCTCACCTTGTGGACCTCGGCTTCACACTCTCTGCGGCCGAGACGGTGTATATGCCAATTCACAGCATTGGATACAACAGAGGGGACTACCCGGACTGGAACCAACTTACACTCTGTGGCACCCGCGACGTCCGTTCGCTACCTTGGTGTCATCTTTCAGCGAGACGGACGGTGGACCAGACACATCCAACAAGTTTGTCTGAATGCTCGAAGGGCCCTCAACCTAGTCAGAGTCATCCAACGTGAGCCCTGGGGCCAGCGAAGAGAAACTCTGATCCCCATTGTTCGGAGCCTCGTACGATCCCGACTCCTCTTCGGCTCTCCTACCCTCCACGATCTCTCCCCGGAGAGCACGTACAAAATGGTCCAGATAGAGTGTCAAAAACTCCGTCTAGGACTTGACCTGCCACACTCAGTGCCACACGAACAAGTGTATAATGAGGCTGGCGTCCTCCCACTCCAGTACCGCTTAAAAAAGGATACCTCTTCGGCTCAGCAAGGGTGCCAAACTCGACAGAAATGAAATGTACGAGGAATGGATTTCAGCCCCGCCCACAGCACCCATCCATGGATTGCCCAGCTCTGTGAGGGATCTCTGCCTCAGAGCCGGACTCCAGCCCAGTGACCGTCGACGGGTCGCCAAATACTAAGTAGACCCCTTTCCTCCCTGGACAATTTCTCCAGCCGAGGTCGAGCTTGACATCTCCGGGCTAGGACGACACGACAACCCTCACCTCTTGGCTGCACGCACCCGGGAGCTGCTGGCTCTCAAGTATCAAGAAGAATTCCTGGTGTACACGGACGGGTCAGCACTTGAAGATGGTCGCACAGGGGCGGGCATTTTTTTTAGAAGCCACAAGGGAGTCCTTTTCCGTGAAGCTTACCCCCACCCCCCACAATCCTCACGGCTGAGCTTGTCGCCATCAAGGAAGCGCTAAACAAAATCATCGCCTTTCCCGATCCACCATCGCGTGTCACAGTGCTATCAGACTCTAGATCCAGTCTGGTAGTCATCCAAAGAGGCCACTGCCCCTCGAGTCCAGAAATCCTCAACGATATCCTGCACCTTTCTGACGAGGCTGCCAAAATGGGAATCCGTCTCCGGTACCAATGGGTTCCCTCTCATGTGGGACTCCACGGCAATGAGATGGCGGACAAAGCAGCCAAACACGGTGCCCTAGCACCTAAAGATAGTGAGACTCCTATTCACCTCACAGCTAGTGACGCCATCAGAAGAATCGGCCGTGCCGCCTGGGCCCAATGGGAGACGGATTACGCTGCCACGGCCTCCGCCCGTGGATGGCCCACGTCCTACCTTAGACCAAACCCTCCCACCCTAGCTTCACTGCCCTCACACATCTCCTCCACAATAAGTAGGATACGGGTAGATCACTGGCGTACCCAGTACACCGGTACCTACTGGGTTCTAGGACAGTTTGATATTGGACACTTTGATACCGGACATTTTGATACCGGGCATTTCGCTACCGGACATTTTGTGACTAGGATTTTTCACTACCGGGAATTTCGATACCACTATACACACACACACACACACACACACACACACACACACACACACACACACACACACACACACACACACACACACACACACACACACACACACACACACACACACACACACACACACACACACACACACACACACACACACACACACACATATATATATATATATATATATATGTGTGTGTGTATGTGTGTGTGTATATGTATGTATATATATATATATA
>NC_134783.1:33638788-33643788 GCF_046742065.1 Oratosquilla oratoria | reverse complement strand
TCATCATAATTCTTGTCAAAATCTTGGAGGCTACTACCAAAAGAGAGATTCCTCTGCTGTTTTCACAATGTGCTCGATCGCCTTTCTTTTTGTATATTGTTATGATGTCTGATTTCAGAAATTCAGCTGGAACTATTTCTGAGTTCCAAATGAGCAGCATGAGCTCATGTATCTTTAGATGTAGGAAATAACCGCCTTCTTTGTACAATTCTGAGGGCAGGCCGTCCGGGCCGGGCGCTTTATTATTCTTTAAGGATTTAATGGCATCTGTAATTTCTTTAAAGGTGGGTGGTACATCCATCTCATTTGCTAGAGGTGCCAGAGGAATTTCATCCAAGATATTTGGTGTTATAGGGTTTCTGTGATTTAATAGGGTTTGGAAGTGCTGCGCCCATCGGTTAAGAATGGCGGATTTATCTTTTAGAAGGTTACACACACACACACCAGTGGTAGTGGTAGAGTTCCGATCGCCACTACAGCGGTCCGGGTTCGAATCCCGTCCAGGGCTGAAATAATTTCAGTATCGCTGCGCTGCGAGTCGTTACTCCAACTCTCGTGGGCGGGGAGTTGGTTGTGTGTGTGCATGTAAGGTCACAGCGTTACCCATAGGTCGGTCATATATGAGCTCTGAGCTCTCCTCCGAGAGGTTAGTAGCTGTCGATCACGAGTCCAACACGTGATCCAAGACCAATAGGTGGAGGTACTTTAACTAAAGAAAATCGGCAGCCAAAGGAAAGATACAAATCGTCGTAAGAACCTACGAATGGAGGAGACTGCAAGAGACCATAAGGCCTACACTAGGTAGTTTCATGCCCTTTACCACCTGTCATCCGCGACCATAAAGTTAATCTTTTCTTAAAACAACCGATAGTTTCAGCGCTCACTAACTACGTGGTTACCAAGTCTATTCCATTCGTTAACTAATCGATTGGTAAGCTAGTTCTTGCCTATTTCCCTCTTTGACCTAAATTTGTCCGATTCAAACCCATTTCTACGAGTCCTGCCCTGCTGTCTTAATATGGTGACCATGCCTGCATCACCCTTGTTAGAGCCCCTGACCCATTTGAATACCTCTATTAGATCACCCCGCACTCTTCGTCTTTTTTATACAGGTTGAATTGGATTGGAGGGGAGATTTCCTCGGCTGAATAAAATCGCCTGAAGACAGCTGAAGAACCAATCTTGGATATCAATGAGTGAAAGGCTCAAGATGGCGGCACACTAGGCATTTCTCGCTAGCATGCTACTTGCTTTTGCTACTTCGTTTGGGTAGGAACGACTTCGGTGACGATCTTTTGTTTTTCGAAATTTCCAAAAGTCAAATTACTCTTTGCGTCATATTATGGTGAGAACCTGAATGACGATCTAAGAGAAGTTAAACCTAAAATACGAATGTTAGACACATTGTCGAGATGTTCTTATGTCTAGAACAATGTAACCGAAGTAGTTTCTACTCAAAGTGAGTAGCAAAACCAAGTAGCATGCTAGCCTAGTGTGCCGCCACGTTTAGGGTTATCGCGTCAGAGGCTTTCCTCCTAAATCTTGCTGAGCTTTGGTCATCAATTTCCTCCTCCTGTCGATATCGACGTTAACCTTCGTTGGACGTGAATAACACGACATTGCACGGAAAATGAGGGAAGGGAGGCTCGTTTTACTCGCTCCGACTTTATGCCGTGCGCCGTCCACGACACGACGTCGTGCTCTCAAATTACCGTGGGTGCCTATTGACGCTTTCACGTTGTGACGTCCATAGACACCCATGGTTATTGAGAGCACGATGTCGTGTCGTGGACGGCACACGGCGAAAAGTCGTTACGTGTGAAACGAACCGAAGGGGAGTTCTCGTCCCTCACGAACTAAATATTGGTTGGTAAATGTTTGTCAAGATATGTGTATATATATGTATATATATATATATATATATATATATATATATATATATATATATATATATATATATGTACATATATATATATATCTTTGTATATATATGATTGTATATGTATATATATGTATATATATATATATACATATACATATGTAAATATATTGATATATATGTATGTATATATATGTATATACATAGGTATATATCTGTATATCTATATATGTATATATATAAATACATATATACATATATATATATATATATATATGTATATATATTAATATATATGTATGTATGTATGTATATGAATATACATATGCATATATCTGTACATCTATATATGTATATATATGTATATAGCTATGTATATATATGTATATATCTGTGTATATATATGTATATATATACATATGAGCTAGTTTTTGGGTTGGAGTACAATACGTCCACGTGAATTTCCTTCTCTTTAGAGACTGGGTGGCAGTTTTTAGTGACGATATTTTTTATGATTTTTTCATCTTTTTTTGTAAACCTTGGTGAAGATGTTATGATAGTAGATGTTAATGAATTGGGGCTTAGAGAAGGAAATCCTTGTGATTGTATTCTACTCCAACCCAAAATGGGGCTATTAAACATCATTTGAAGAAATATCATAACCAAACAGCCACCCGTGAATAACTATTTAAGAACACCAGGATTATAGCAAGCAATATGGATGCACATAAGCTTAAACTTTTAGAAGCTATATCTATAACGGAATATAGCCCTATTATGAATATTCAATGCAACATGATTTTTATCATTAGCTTGTTTAACAATGCACTCACTCTAGCAGTGGAGCCGCCACCATCACCACCACGACCTCTGACCACACCCTATGTCAATACGCCCCAACTCTCAACCCCCCTCCATCTCTCCCCACCCATTCCATCCATCCTCCCCCCAACCGACCTCGCAACCCCCAACCCCCCAACCCCCTCCTTGCCGACATGATGGGTCATCAACCCCTGCCACTACCCCTTCCACCACCCAAGCTGGCTAGGCTCACATATATAAGTCACCACCCGACGATTTCCTCCGTCATTTCTTTGGACCTTTAATTTTGTAAGTATTGTTCCCCAACGGCCCATCTATCGGGATAGGATTTAATTTATTGTTGTCTATTTTTTTTTTTTATTGATGTCTATTTCCATGATTGTGAATTTTTGTTCTTTATTTCTGTATGTCGGTAATCTATATGTTACAGATTTTCCTGAATATATATCCTTGCAGACGAAACGTTGAATAAATGAATCATTTAGGCAATCTGGTTTATGCCCACCCTCCAAATAGCAGAGTACTTGTTAGAAAGCTTGAGAATACCCATAAAAAGATTAATAACCTCCTTAATGCTGTGGACTTTAATAACGCATGCCTACAATAGAATCTGCTCCCTCGATATTCAAATATATATATATATATATATATATGTATATATGTGTGTGTGTGTGTGTGTGTATACATATACATATGTTTATGTATAAATATACATATATATATATATATATATATACATAAAAAATAAAGTTTTTCAGTTTTGAAAATTTCCTGATCCGGAAATGAGCATCACCGGAAACACTAACTCCTGGGGACACATCTGACTCAGACGCCTGTAAGCATTCATAGAGGGTAGACGTGTCTTTAAGCTGCTCTCCGTGTGTTAATCTAATACGTTAATAATATTACCATGGAAAAAGAAAGTGGTGCTAACAAGAAAAAGAGAATCTTTACGGAATTCTGACAAAAGAATCTTTACGAAATATTAATGAGAAAATATTTACGAAATATTGCCAAGAGAATCTTTGACAAATGTTAACAAGAGAATCTTTACGAAATATTGCCAAGAGAATCTATATACATAAAAAAATAAAGTTTTTCAGTTTTGAAAATTTCCTGGCGTTTTTATGACCACCTTCCGAAATTTTATTGCCTTTATGATTGACCTAACGAGAAAGAGAAACAGAGAGAGAGACGAGGGGAAAATTTGACGACAACGTCAGTAGACTTTGACGACTCCTTTTGGAGACTGAAGACTCCTTCGGGAGATTTTGAAGACTCCTTCGTAAATCCCGTGGAATTTCCATTTATTCAAAGCTTAACGTGTGACGTTATGTCGCGTTGCTTTCTGAGCTCCTAACAGAACTTCACGAAAATAAGGAGATAAATAAATAAATACACAAATAATAAACAGTATTCAAACGTCTATACAAGTTTAATCATAGGTTACATGAAGATAATCAAACGTCTATAAATGTTTATTGTGACATGACATAAACGATTCAAAAATCTTTATTGCCTTTATGATTGACCTAACGAAAAAGAGAAGGAGAGAGAGAGAGAAAGAGAGAGAGAGAGAGAAAGAGAGAGAGAGAGAGAGAGAGAGAGAGAGAGAGAGAGAGAGAGAGAGAGAGAGAGAGAGAGAGAGAATTTGACGACAACGTCGGGAGACTTTGACGACAACGTCGGGAGACTTTGACGACTCCTTTTGGAGGCTGAAGGCTCCTTTAGGAGATTTTGAAGACTCCTTCGTAATACTTCAAAGTTGAATAACCGCGGAATTTCCGCGGGTCCTATGTGACATAACATAAACGATAAAAAAAATGTATTGCCTTTATGATTGACCTAACGAGAAAGAAAGAGAGAGAGAGAGAGAAAGAGAGAGAGAGAGAGAGAGAGAGAGAGAGAGAGAGAGAGAGAGAGAGAGAGAGAGAGAGAGAGAGAGAGAGAGAGAGAGAGAGAGAGAGAGAGAGAGAGAGAGAGAGAGAGAGAGAGAGAGAGAGAGAGAGAGAGAGAGAGAGAGAGGGAGACACGACGGGAGAATTTGACGTCGGGAGACTTTGACGACTACTTCTGGAGACTGGAGACTCCTTCGGGAGATTTTGAAGACTCCTTTGTAATATGCTACGAAATAACAAAAATTATATGTACTCTGATGAAGAGTACGGTCTCATAATATATTTCGACGGAGAAATTAAAGAGGAAGAATCGGAAAAGTTTATGAAACATTATTTTGCAGGATACAAGAATTTTACTATGAGTGGGGGTAAAAGCCGTCTCGAGGAATACCAAAAATATT
>NC_134783.1:33626288-33633788 GCF_046742065.1 Oratosquilla oratoria | reverse complement strand
TTGTGTCAAATTCTCTAGCATCGGAGTTACTTTCGGCGTCGTGTTTAGATCCCAAATCTCTGGACTATAATTATGACACCTTTAGGTCTAACTTCCTTAAACTTTTTTCAGATACCCCTGGTGGTGGTTCGTTCCATTGGTGCTTCAAACTGGCTGATACTCTCGTATCCCGACTGGGCACTCTTGATTATAGACGGGCGCAAGCTCAGGCCAGTATCCTTGTTGTTGACGCTTTAGAGTCACTTTCACATTCAGATTGGGTAGATAATGGCAATATCACTTTAGATAGATTTCGTCTTATCTTAGAATTTCTCTTATATATCCTTTTTGGTGCCTTCTGAGAGAAGAGCAGCATCTTCTCTCATGTATAAGCCTGATGAGACTCTATTGTCTTTTGCGTCACAGCTTTCTCGTAAACTAGGGGAAATACCGTCTAGTTCCTTGTGTATTAGCAATGCTCATCAACATGGTCATGTCCCTTGTTCTCCTCAGTTCTCTCAGTCTACAGTTCCTACTCATAGTTCCCCTCAATCTACGGTTACCCCCCTCCCCTGTTATGTACCTTTTGTAACAGGTCTGGTCATTCGAGCGACATTTGTTACCGCCGTAGGCGCCAGGTACACAAGTCAAGACTGTCCCCTGTTCGCAGGAGTGTACCTCCTGTTTCTTCTAATCTGTCGCATGACCTTTCCAGAGTAGAACCTCCAGGTAGACTCAGTTATTGCCATATCCATGGTCATTGTAAACACTCGACTGATCAATGTTTCAAGGTTTTGAAACTTAGGGATGAGACTTCTCGCCAGCCTCGTCAATCCCATTTTCCCCAGCGCGTGTTTCACAACCCAAAGAGTTGACAAGCAATGTTCGGTCTCAAATAATTCCCTTTGTGGCTGTTGAGTCTTCTCAATTACTTACCTTTCAATTTCTTACTAGGGATACGCCTCTTTCTGTCACTGTAGATACTGGTGCAGAATATAATCTCTTAAGTAGAAAGGCTTACTTTGCTCTACGGGAATTGTATAATCTCCCCTTATCTCCCTTTTGTAATAATTTGCATTCTGTGCAAGGTTCTCCCTTGCTTGTTCTTGGATCTGTTTGTCTTCCCATAGTTTCCCTCGCTTGCTACAGTCTTCAATGTCACTTTTGCTGTTGTCTCTGGCATTGCCCTTAAGTGTGATTGTCTCTTGGGTATTGATGCTCTTACAGCTCATAGCATAGATATTTCTCCTAGTGGCCGTGTAGTGACTTTCTGCAATTTTGATATCTCTGCTTCGGATAGGCCAGTTTCTGTTTGTGATTCTCCTGTGCTTGATCAGTCCGCACATGTGCCTGTCCCAACTTCTAAGCGCTCTATCCCTGTTGCTCATTGTGCTGCTGTTGTTGTAGGAGAGCATCTTATTGAACCTTCAAGTTCTGTTTGAGTTCCGGTGCGCGTCTCAGGTGCCCCGATAGGGTCTGACGTTCTCTCTTTGCCTGACTCTATTCGTATTCGTCGGCTTGCCCTAGAAGGAACTATCTCCACTATTCGCGAGGATCATGTTACCACAGCGATGGTAACCAATGTCACGGGTGCTCCTATTCCTCTCTCTCCTGGCAGTCACTTAGGCTCCTTTGAGGTGGTACACGTTGCTGCTTTCCAGGATTCGCCTATTATAGCAGCTTCTGTACTACAGTCTCCTCCAACACGTGACCCTGCTCACTTAGCTTCTAAGCTTGCCACATTTGTAGGCGAGATTGATTTTCCTGAAGAGACGCCTCGTCTCCTTGACCTGGTAGTTATCCACCGTCAGGCTTTGGCTTTACCAGGTGATCCGTTAGGGGTTACGGACCGTGTGGTTCATAGAACTGATCTTCAGCCAGGTACTCGTCCTGTTTACGTCCCCTCTTACAGGCTACCTCACTCTCGTCGGCTTATAGCCCAGTTCTTGGTTGACGATTTATTGAATGAAGGTGTTGTACAGGAGTCCCACTCAGAGTGGAACTCGCCTCTTCTCCTGGTGCCTAAGAAAGATGGATCTTTTCGTCCTGTCATTAATTACAGGAAAGTCAATGAGGTCACTCTTCCAGATCATTATCCTCTGCCTATCTTAAGCGAGCTTCTTCAGTCCATTGGCACTGGTAATACGGTGTTCACCACCTTAGATTTAAAAGCAGGTTTTTGGCAGATACCCCTGGAGGAGAAGTCTCGTAAGATCACGGCCTTCTCGACTCCCAGTGGGCACTATGAATGGCTTCATTGCCCCATGGGTTTGCGGAATGCTCCTTTGACTTGCCAGCGTTTAGTTAACTCCATTTTTCATGGCTTAGTTGGGAATGGACTTTTTGTTTACCTGGATGATTTGATTCTAGTTTTCAAATATGTGGAAAGCCACTTTTCTAAGTTGTCCATGGTCTTGCAACGTTTTGCTGAAGCTGGGTTGAAACTCAACTTACCCAAGTGTTCCTTTTTCAAGGCTAGTATCCAGTTCCTAGGTCATGTTGTAGACAAACATGGTATCCATACCACAGGTGAAAAGATCAGGGCAGTCAAGGACTTCCCTATACCAAAGTCAGTTGAAAATGTACGTTCCTTCCTTGGACTTGCAGGATACTATCGTGCATTCATTAAAGACTTTGCTTCAATTGCTTCCCCTCTCACTCGCCTTCTCAAGAAGGACTCTTCCTTCCAGTGGCGTGATGTCCATCAGACAAGTTTTGATTCCTTGAAGCTTGCTCTTACTGAAGCACCTGTGTTGGCTTTCCCTGATTATAGTATCCCCTTTACCATTTGTACAGATGCTACTGGTACAGGTATTGGAGCTGTACTCATGCAACAAGTAGACCTCATGTTATTGCATATGCTAGTCGCATTCTTAATAAGCCTGAGTCCCGTTACTCTGTTACTCATTTAGAGGCCCTGGCAGTGGTGTGGACTTTAAAGCACTTCCGTGATATCGTTTCTGGATATCCTATTACAGTCTACACGGATCACACTGCTGTCACTCAGCTTTTTAAGGACAAGAATCTGTCAGGCCGCCTAGCCAGATGGTTCCTCACGATCGAGGAATTCGATCCAACCCTAAAGCATATCCCCGGGAGTGCGAACCACGTTGCTGATGCACTTTCATGGAATATCCCTGTTGCTGCTGTTACCGTGATTCATAACTTTTCCCTGCAGGATCTGGTCAAAGCTCAGCGTGAAGACCCTGTTTGGTCTGCTGTCATTTATGCTTTGGAGTCTGGTGATGATTCCACCTTACCAGCTTTACCAGTACCTCTGTCCCAATTTTCCCTGCAGGACAAGGTTCTCATTCGTAATGTGGAAGTGTTTGAGCAAGATGTGGCACAGCTAGTGATCCCTGAGTCTCTAGTTCCCGTTGTTTTGTCCCTTGCTCATGATGCCCCTCAGGCTGGTCACCCAGGTCGTGACAAAACTCTGGCTATGGCACGGAAGAAGTATTATTGGCCTAAAAAGCGACTAGACATTACCTCTCATGTAGCCCGGTGTAGTTCTTGTGCCCAGAACAAAGGTTCTACGAGCACTGCTCCCATCTTAGAGTACCCTACTCCTTCTCGCCCTTTTCAGACTGTGGCTATAGACCTTTTGCAACTGCCTCGTAGCACGCAGGGCTCTGTGTATGTCCTTGTGTGCGTGGATCACTTCAGTCGTTTTGTGGTCTTAGCTCCCTTACGTAACAAATCTGCACCAGTTGTAGCACATGCTTTAGTTTCCCATGTGTTGTGTCCATACACCACTCCTTCGGTGCTCCTTAGTGATAATGGGACTGAGTTTAGGAACGAGGTTTTGGCAGGTATTTGTGAACGTTATGGTATCAAACAAACATTCGTGACTGCTTATCATCCAGCGTCCAATGGTCTTGTGGAGAGGACGAACAGGAAAGTTTTAGAGATCCTACGTCACCTTGCTACTAATTTTCATGAGTCTTGTTGGGAGGATTGGCTTCCCCATGTTAGTGCTTGTATCAATAGCACCATTAATGTTTCCACGGGCAAAACGCCTCATTATGTTATCTTTGGAGTTGAGAAACGGCTCCCATATGATGTGCTTGACAGCCCTGCTCGTCCCCTCTACAATTTAGATGACTATAGTAAACTACAGAGTCATGTCTTACATGCCATTTATACTTCTGTTAGAGATAAACTGGATGTTTCAAAGGCCGACATGTTGAAACAACAACATGCTCGTGCAAAACCTGTGACCATCGGTGTTGGTGATCATGTTTTCAAAAGCATGCCTGATCGCCAGTCAAAATTGAATTGTAAATTTGAGGGCCCCCTTTTGGTGACTGAACGCCTCCACCCTAACAAGTTCAGGATTTTTGACCCCTCTACGGGCCTTAGCGAGATTTCACACTCTGATAGGCTCAAGAAGACTCAAGTGCCTATCCCTACCTTTACCCGGCCTCCTCCTGGGCCAACAGTAAGAACTATGCCTTGTTTATCTCCCCCTCATTGTTATGACCTTAGGTCAAGGGGTCCTGTAATTACCTAAAATTTCATTGTGTAGTATTATGTATTCTTGTGATGTTTCCCATTTATGTATTCTTGTGATGTTTCCCATTTATGTATTCTTGTGATGTTTCCCATTCATGTATTCTTGTGATGTTTCCCATTTTTTGTGTTCTTTTCTTGGTTAAGTGTACATATTGTTTAGCTCTTAAGTGTACTATCTTGTATTGTGTTTTGTCGTGTTTAGATATTAAGTATCATGTCCCGGACGTCCGGCAATTGCTGTATTTGTATTTTTGTTAACTGGCGCAAGTCTTATGTCACTTTTTGTGTTTGTATGTATGTCTTTGTGCATATATGTATGTGTTTATTTAATATATTTGGGTGTGCTATTATATCCATTCGTCTGCAACTGTTGTGTATGTGGTATGTGTGTGGTTTGTCTTTGTGTAATCTCGATTCTCCTTGCCTCGGTCAGTCTTTTCTTGTTTGCTCGGTGAGGTCACCAAGTGGCGCGGGCCGAGCGATGTGTTGGCATGGTGTGTAGTAAAATTATATTGTATTGTTTTATTATTTATTGTAATATTTATATTATGTATAAAATTTATTTGTATAAGATATCGCAGATGCGATGCACGTTCCCGCGCAAAAATAGAGCTGGGCGCATCAGTATTGAAGACAGCCTTGTAGCGAGTGCACGCGTTTGTTGTCAGTGTAACCAAATATATTAAACTTTGACAATTTAATTGCGCACTCATTTAGCCACCCAAGACATTTGTGTGTGTGTGTGTGTGTGTGTGTGTGTGTGTGTGTTTCTATCAGTTAGTCCATGAACGTGCCTAAACATCTTTCTAACTCGACATACCGATCTTATACACGCAACTGCTCTACGCTTATTTCCAATACACCAGACATGTCCCATCCTTCTACTAACAACTATTCGGAAAATTCACCTGCTACTCAAAACACCATCACAACACAAAATCTTATCACCGTAGTCAAGGATGAGACCACATTACCTCTCTTGAACGGCGAGAACATCCCTGTACACAATATCCTCTCTGACGTTGAATCAGAGATAACACGAAGGAACATCAAAGACGACAAAGGTAAAATATCCATTCTTACATCCAAAATTGACAAGAATAACACATTAGCTGGTAACGTCATTCAGTCTTATCAGCTTGAGGAAACCAAATGCTATCGTGATTTCGTACAGAACTTTAAAGTCCTTTGGATCATCTGAGCCACTTGGATTATTTTCCCACATATAGTATTTGGCTAGAATTTACAATCATGGTCCACACTACACTAAAAAGAAAGCTGTCAAAATGGCTTCAACATTTAAAAGTAAACTCTGAAAAAGCCTCAAAAACTCAGACTGAGTCACAGAAGACAAGATTTCATCGGAACACGTAGTCTCACTCATGGTATACTTTCGACTACTATCCCAATTACACCCAGACACTCAAGAAACTTGGTACTATTCCATTCACATCAGGTATCACACTAGGCGAATTCTCGAGGAAATTCTCTGACATGGACAAAGCTATCACCCATATCCAGAGCCAGTCAGTACCCATTGTACCCACCCACACAATAGCCAAGGTCTCATGGTCCTCCTCACATAACACGAGATCAAGACATACATCTCGTATTCGGCATCGCTCACGCCAACGCTCTCCATCAATAACACAACTGCTTTGTACATACTGCCATAAACCAGGGCACCTTGCAAACACATGTATAGAAACCCTTCATAATCAAATCGACACTGCAATCATTACGGTACCATATTTCCACACGAGTGATCGTTGCCGTGTGCTGCCAGCACGGAGGCAACACAGACCAACCTCCCCAGATCACTCTCTTGCAAGGCATTCACGTAACACATCTCCTTCATGACTACAGAATACCATGATTCAGTGCACATCAATGACAGTTACTCCATACCCGGAAATACACCCATCAACTCTACCTGTACATACCCTGGGTATCTCAGACATGTCTTCCTATTCCTTAACATTCAATGCTACGTCTAGCAACACCAAAGTGACAATCTTTCTCGACACGGGTTCCCCAGCTAACATAATGTCTGCACACTACAACTAAACGTGTCACCATTTTGGAACCCCCAGAAGTCACCCTTTGCAATGTAGATGGTGTACCATTCTCGATAATTGGTAAATTCTCCCTAGACATTAGTTTCAAAGATCAGTGCCAATCTTTCCCAGTTACCGCCTACGTAGCTGACGTTTACTTTCCTGTTAATATCCTCATAGGTTTAACGTTGATGAAGCAACATAACACAGTCATTTACCCTGCTCAAAATTATATTATTTTTGCAAATCATTTCCTCTCTGCATTGCCATCAGCAACTTCTCACAAAATAAACCACATTCACGTGACCGTGCAGGCAGGCAGAATATGACTCCGCGTCAGTTACTTGTATTCCCTCCATTCAAATTCACTCCTGCTTCATCACACGAGGATGCACCAGTTGCTAGTACAAATTGTTCCACCACCTTTATACAACAGAGTTCCCAGTGCTCAATCACTCCCCAGGACTCTAACTGTTCTACTTTACTGACAGCTGTGGACATGTGATCTAAACGTAACAGACACACTAATTCCTCCCGCATGTCCAAATCAGCAAAACTCAAGACAAAACACTCATTAAATATCGTAGGTTTTTCACCACCTGAGGAGACATTCTTGCCCCTCTGAGAGGAAGGAATTCAACATAAAATCCACCCCAGTCTCAGAAGTGTTATCTACATTCAAACACACTCACGCAGTTCTTATCAGCCCAAAGACGCTGTTCTCTCGTGAGTATACAAAGATAAACCTTCGAGTTTTTCAAGCACAAGAAACTTGCCGTACCAATGGTATTTCCCTCTTTTCAACCATCAACTCTAAGTCAAAGAAATGACACTAACGCACCCTTCCATCTCACAGCAGGTACAAACATTTGCGATTTCGAAGTATATCCCTCACGCATGAACGTCATGGATGACCAACTCCCTACTTCTCAAGTTTGTACCACAATAT
>NC_134783.1:33608788-33621288 GCF_046742065.1 Oratosquilla oratoria | reverse complement strand
ACTGCGCCACCGAGTCGAGTGTGTGTGTGTGTGTGTGTGTGTGTGTGTAGTCGTGTGTGTGTGTGTGAGCTGTAGTTTGCCAGTCCTTGTGGACAATTTCGCGCTATGTATATTTCACCGACATAGACTATAGTATGAAATTTAATTGATTAAATTTGTCATTGATATTGAAGAAGATTTAGACAAAATAGACCAGTGATCAAAAAAGTAGTAACGAAATATAGTTCAAGTAAGTGTAAAGATATACACAGAGGTAAAGATAATACTAAGTACTAATAAAAAGCTAAGGTGCTTGTTGGTCGGGAGGTTTAAAGCATCAATACTTGGACGCTAGTTCGAAGTGAAAGCAGATTGAGTCCTATCGGCAGAATGCGAGTTCATATTAAAGGCATACTCTATTGAACTACCTGCTTTAAAAAAACCTCCGCAAGGTGACAACTTTCTAACTACTCTGAGAGGGGGACGTCATGATTTTGAACCAAAACTACTAAGATTTATTTGGATTTTTTTTTAAGTTGAGGTTGAAAATTATTTCGGTGTAATGATCAGTAACGACCTTAAATGTGGAAGTATTTAATTTTTACTTCAGATAAAGCAAACAAGGTCCAGGAGTGATAGCAAGATCCTTTGACTTCAAGAACTCAATTGTCAACAACCATTTGGAATATTCTGTTTCTGTATAGTAGTAATATCTCATTGAAGCTACTGGCAGATTGGAAAGGGTACAGAGGTGAGCCATAAAATTGACTCAAAATATAAAAAGAGATCATGCAAAAAATGTCAAAAACATTTCAGTATATTTTACTTAAAAAAAGAATCTTAAGGGGGAACTGGTACAGGTCTTCAAGACTTTAAACGGGACTGATATAATCAGAAATTATAGAATTTTCATGTTAGATAGTAAGAAAATCATGTCAGATAATATTTTCTGGACAAATGATTTTATAGTCTCAGGGGCCAACCAGAAGAATCTTAAAACTGTAGGAAACTTGAATGGATTTTTGAAAGAAGGTGCATAGTTTACATACTGACGAAGGCTTTTGGTTAGATATACTAGAAGAGGTGGTAGAAGTGGTGATGGTGGTAGTGGTAGTACATGTATAACGTAGGGAAACCTCTTACCAAAGACCACATGACCTCCGTGAGTACTACAGTCGTTTATGTACTCTGATTCCATGTACATCTTACAATATGATTGTTGGCAGGGCAGACAAGCGCACATGTACCTCACACAGGCCTCACGGTATGCCGTCAGGTTAAGACGTGCTTGGTGGCATTCGATGGAATCCTGGAACAAGAAGTCCGATCGTGAATACTTTTTGTCTTTACTTTACCGATCCTATTTCATGCTGTCGCTACAATTGCAATTATCTAACTCTTGCCTGAAGAAACAGGTGATGAGCGTGTTTGTATGTTTGCGGTCGGGTAAAGGACATACATCTCTATGGGAAGTGACTTTGGACTGATGTCTGTGTTATATTAGTATAGGAGCAGCTACTAGTTGGCAGATCTTCTTGTTGGAAAAGGCAGAAAAAATATAGTTGAAGTTGATAGAGACATCTTAAGCCCGGGTCCTGGGATTGAGTGTCAACCCCTTGGTGCTGCATCTCCAGATCGTCGTCGTCGTCGTCGTCGTCGTCGTCATCATCATCATCATCGTCATCGTCATCAACTGGGGGCATACATGAGGGAACGAGTTGCTTCACTCACACTACGGCTCCAGTCTCCATGGTCTCTCCGAGCAAACTCCAATGCAGAGACTCTTCCCACTCCAAAGAAATCTCGACATGTTCAATCAACTTGCCCTAGCCATGAAATCCGTGGGCGTCCATTTCACCTCCTCCATCGAGGGTTGTCTCTTGTGGAGACAGCCCTGTGAGTAGAATCAACATCAAGGAAATGTGCCACATGCCCACATAGCTGGAGTTGACATTCACGAATTGTGCTTGTAACTGATATAGACTGTGTCTCACAGTACAGTCTTTGGTTTCATATGAAGTAATTTCAGCGATACCCCATGATCCTCCGAAGGCACTTAGTACCAAAGTACATCGGGGCACCTCTTCATTTCAGCATTCAATGTCCACGTCTCACAGCTGTACAACAAAATAGGAGGTACAAGTGACCTCAAGATTCAAATGTTAGTCCTCCTGCATAAATAATGACAACACCATATGCTCTAGTTGAACAAATCCATAACATCATGGACAATGCCAATCCTTCGAAGTACTTCCTGATATAACCCACCACTGTTATGCACTACACTACCAAGTTATGTAAATCTTTCCAAGACCCCCCAATGTCCTCGCCACATGCATAAACAAACTGAACTGTGTCATTCAGTTAACCCATAAACTCCTGGACCTTGGTCTTGGTCCAGGAGACCTCAATTCCAAGCTGTCTCTCCTCCTTATGCAGTGACTTGAGGGCTCTAATCAGAACATCCAACGACTCCGCAAGAAGGACAGCATCATCAGAAAACAAAAGGTCAGTTACCTTGGTGTTGCTAATATATACTCCATGCAGGTGTTGAACAGAGTTGAGGCGAGGACACACCCTTGCCTCACTCATGAATTAACAGGAAATAAGCTAGACAGACATTATCCATACTTTACAGAACTTTCTGCTCCAGAGTGTAAACCAGATATCAAGTCAATAATCCTGCCAGGAATCCTACGGATCTGCAGATCTCAGAGTACTCCACGATGTACCAAGTCAAAGGTCTTCTTGAGATCAACATAAACTGCAAGAAACCCCTTACGTCGGCGCTCCACAAGAATACGAAAAACTAGGATCCGATCAGTTGTTGACTTACCTGGTGTGAGCTGTTCCGGCATCTGAAACCTTAGCAGATGTGAACGAACCCGTGTCAGCAATAGATGTGCAAGTACCTTAACTAGCACACTGAGCAGTGTAATGCCGCGGTAGTTGTTGCAGTCCTACCGGTCTCTTTTCCCCTTCCAGATAGGGACGACCAGATCCTTTGTTTCCAGTCAGAGGGAATGGTACCAGACTGCCAGACAGCAGACAGTACCGTATGCAACCCACGGATCATGGCCTCATCTCCAGCTTTCAGCAGCTTCGCACTGATGTTGAACATGCCAGCTACCTCTCCACCCATCAACTCTGTCACAGCCCCTTTTGACCTCTTTCAGAGAGGGCGGAGATTCGTTTATCAGTGGATCAGAAACCAGCACCTAAACATCATCTACGCGAAGCTGTCCACTTAGAGGGTCATTCATGAGCAACTGCTCAAAGTATTCGGCAAAGGGGCTACACCCCTGCACACCTGACACTAGTTTGCCATCAGCTGTTCAGATTGTGCTCCTCTAGGTCACAGATTTGGAGCATAGTTTTTTCAGGGCACGGTAAGGCCTGAGATCATTTGCACTAAAATGGACCACGACATCCTCAGCTTTTCCCCTGACGTACCTCTCCTTATCCATTCTCATGAAAGCTCGAGTTCGCCGCTTCTGAGTTCTATATTGGTCCAGGTCCTCAGCCATTATGGCAGGACAGCCCAACACTCCAAGGTCTCCCGCGACCCCACACAACTCTTCGACCTTGGACGTTCTCTAATACATTCCTCAGTAGCTTTTAGTTTCATGTTTAAAAGTGTCCCGCAGTTCTTCGGGATCCTCAAGAAAGGTAAGTACTCCAAACCGATTAGATACTCCTCGGCACACGTATCATTCCCGAGTGTCTCCAGATGAAAGCCAGGTGGGTTAAATCATGGGATTCTCCTGGGTTTGATACGTAGTTTGAATGTTGCGACCACACCTCTCTGATAGGTCCCATAGATATTGGCACTTCGATCAACTCTGCAGTTCTGTAGGATCTTCCAACGAGTACTAACAAGTATGTGATCGACCTCCTTGGCCACTCCTCCGGCATTACTATACCATGTCCATAGGTGTGAGTCTCGTCTCTGGAACCGAGAACCGCCATTCCTCAGCCCTCATGCTTTTACAAAGTTTAGAAGGAGAGAGCTGCTGATGTTCCTGGTTCCAGACCCATGGGGGTCAATACATACTTCATAGCCAACTCTGTTGTTGCCGGTAATCACGGTGGAGTCGCCCAAAACAATAAACGTGTCTCGTGGTGGGCACTGGTCAACTACAGATTCAAGCTTGGGATCGAAGATCTCCCTCGCTTCAAGGTTATATGCCTCAGTAGGAGTATATCCTGCAATAAGAGAGTTGAAACACAAGGTATGCTTCAGCTTCGTTAGCATCATATGTTCATCAACCGGGAAATTTTAGCAATGGCGTGTTGTTAGTTGGCCAGATATGGCTACAGCTACTCCTGTGAGGTGGGTCCCATTGATTTGGCCCGAACAGAAGTAGGTGAAAACCTCACCACTAATTTCGCCGCTGCCTGGTCTTCTCACTTCTGAGAGCCACTGTAGCTTCCTGAGCTCCGCCGATAAGGAGGATAGTCGGTCGTCCTGGGAGAGAAAAAGAATGTTTCAGGCGCGCACACGGAGAGCCCAACGGAGGTTCACCCGGGGTCTGGCTCGACGTGTTCGTGCCTTATTTGCAACACCCCGGTACCCCGTGCAGCGGGTTTGGTAATTTTGAAGGGGATAGGTTGCAAGCCCATCCCCATCATGTGTTCAGTATAGTTGCCATGAACATATGGCTCACTCTCCCATGCCTCCATCCACCACCGAGCTCAATGAGGGTAGACCGGGATTTGGGTATACACTAACCAAAGAGTCCCAGGAGTCATGGGAGAGTATACGCATCCACCATTTTGACACTATGGGATGACATCCGCGGACCGTGCAGCGTCGGCCCAGGCGGTAGTTGCTTGACTCAGGGCGTGCTTGACAAACAGATTCAATTCAAATTACTCGGTTGATTATCCTCTCTGAGCCAAGAGGGGTCACCCGTCCTGTCCTCAATAGAGAACCAAGGAAGCATGTTGCTAGTCCCAAGAGAGCATCTCAGTGCAACCATGGCACTGGTACATCACTCAGTCCCCAAGACCTCTGTCTCCGGACACTGCAGGGATGCCACGCACAGCAAATACTCGGGTTAGTGACACATAACAGTCCATTGGCTCAGAGTTCATCGGCCCTTTTAACGGTTTTCTTTTTCATCCAACTGGGTGTCCAACACACCCTCTTCACAAACGGTCACCAGTGGGGGAGCCGGTTTAGTCGCCAAAAATCCGACCATGTACCAGTAGATGGAGGTGAGAATACTGAGTTTTGAAGATGGTTTTCAGAAAGATAAATTTATCTGACGTTTATCTTTGAGGACAACCTCATGCAGGTACCCATTATTTGTTCCTGTATGAATACATCAAACAAATGAACAGAGTGTGTTTGAATATGGCTGGAGAGACAACACATGATTACATGTAGGTATATCCACATGTGTATAGAACTGGAGAGAATCTTGTAAATATATAACTAACATTTCACATATGCATATATATATATATATATATATATATATATAATATATATATATATATATATATATAAGGCTATATGTCCGTTTCAATAAACGAACATAAGTATATATCTTACTATTCGTATGATTCAACAGAAGGTGAAGTCTATACATACATACAAATTCCAGCACATTGTGGTAATGTGCTCCACTTCAGTCGCTGTGAGTGATGAGCAGTTGCGACCGTGATACTGATTCTCATTGGAACAACTATAGGAAGCCTGTGGAGAGAACACAAATCAATAGGAAATAATCACAGTACAACATCTGGGATAAGTCTGTCTCATGTAGAAGAATCTAACATAAGAACATAAGAATGAAGGAAACTGTAAGAGACCATAAGGCCTACACTAGGCAGTTCCGTATCCATCAACACCTGTCATCCCCATCCATAAAGTTGTCTAATCGTTTCTTAAAACAACTAATAGTTTCAGCGCTTACTACATGGCTACTAAGTTTATTACCATTTGTCGACCACCCTATTAGTAAACCAATTCTTGTCTATTTCCTTTTTAAATCTAAATTTGTCCAGTTTATATTCATTACTGCGAGTCCTGCCCTGTTGTTTTTATATGATGACCTTGTTTGCATGACCCTTGCCTTTGATCCACTTGAACACCTCTATTAGATCACCCCGCACTCTGCGTCTTTCCAGAGAGTGTAAGTTAAGGTGCCTAAGCCTCTCTTCGTAAGGTAAATTTCTGAGTCCTTGTATCATTTTGGTCATTCTTCTCTGTACTGATTCTAGTGAATTGATGTCCATTCTGTAGGACGGAGACCAAAACTGTACCGCATAGTCAAGGATGGGTCTAACTATCGCTAGATAGAACTTAATAATTACCTCTGCACTTCTATTCGTTACCGTCCTAGCAATGAAACCTAATGCTCTGTTAGCTTTATTCCTGGCGCTAATGCACTGTTTCCTGGTTTTAAGGTCTGGACTCACTAGAACTCCCAAGTCTCTTTCGCACTCAGTTTTCTCTAGAAACGTGTTATCTAAGCTGTATCTATTTTCGTGGTTGTGTAGCCATTTCACCGACCATGTGAACAATTTGTTAAGATCATCCTGCAGAATCTCTGCGTCGTCTCCTGACCTAATTAGGCGTCCTATTTCAGTGTCGTTCACAAACTTACTAACATCACTATTTATCCCGTCGTCTAAGTCGTTTATGTACATAATGAACAACAAGGGACCCAAAACTGAGCCCTGGGGGACCCCACTAGTAACATTACCCCACCTAGATTTTATTCCATTTATGGTGACCCGTTGTTTTCTGTTACTAATCCAAGCTCTAATCCATTCTAACACTTTTCCTCCTATGCCATGGGCTTTGATTTCATTTAGTAGTCTCTGGTGTGGCACCTTGTCGAACGCTTTGCTAAAGTCAAGGTAAATAACATCGTAATTATCATTGTTATCTGACGCCTTATATACTTTAATGTAAAAGGATAGAAGATTAGTCACACATGACTTACTCTTGGAGAAACCATGCTGTGAATCACGAATTAAATGATATCTTTTGATGTGTTCTCTGAGTCTATTTACTATCACTGATTCAAGCATTTTTCCTATAACCGATGTCAAACTGATTGGCCTGTAGTTGCATATAAACGATCTATCTCCCTTCTTAAAAACAGGAACAACATTTGCTTGCCTCCAAGCAGTAGGCACAAAACCAGTGTCTACTGATTTATTAAATATTTCAGTTAACTGGTCACAGATTTTAAATTTACACTCCTTAAGCATTCTCGGAAAAATTTCGTCTGGACCCGGGGATTTTGTAGTTTTAAGTCTGTCAATCTGCTTGACTACTTCTACTTTACTAATGCTGATATTAGATAGAATACTTTCTTCATCCCGTCTGAAAATCGGATCTCAGTCAGGTACTTTATCTAACCTCTCATTAGTAAACACCGATAGGAAATAATTGTTAAACTCCTCACTCATTTTTTCCTCCGATTCTATCATGACATTTTCATCGTTTTTAATTGGTCCTATTCTTTCTTTATTTTTTTGTTCTATAGAGACGAAAGAAACCCTTTGGGTTGGATCTTGCTTGACTAGCAATCTTAATTTCATAATTACGTTTCGCTGGACGTGTATTCTTTTTAACCAGCTTTGCCATTTCGTTATATCTTGATCTAAGGTGTGTTTCCCCGTTTTTTATTTTTACGTAAAGTCCTCTTTTCATTCTGATCTCATGTTTCAATCTGTCCGTCATCCATTTGGGAGTATTACTATTTTTCCGTATTGACTTCAGGGGGATAAATGTATTTTGTGCATTAATAATTAAATCAGTTAGATTGCTATACATTTCATCCCAATTGCTGACCTATCTGTTGAGCCCTCGTCCCTAAATGACCTGACCCAAGGTATGCATATTACCCTCCGTGGCCCGACCCCTGGCCATGACCTGACCCCCGGTGACGCACCGAGACTCGACAATATCTGAAACGTCCGCAACGTCCGCATGACATTTCATATTCAATTTCAAATAGGCTTTTATATTGTCAAAGTTTGCTCTTCTGTAGTCTGGTACTTGGACGTTATTCGTACTTTTTAATTCTTCCCAAATAATATCAAATCTTATTTCTTGATGATCGCTAGAGCCTAGACTATATTACACTTTCACGTTACTCATTAGGTACTCATTATTAGTTAAAACTAAATCTAAGTAGACTCCCGCCTCCCTAGAGGTTCTCTTTACACCACAGAACGAACTAATTCCGAACACCCTGCTGAGGATATGAAATGATAATGATAAAAGGGGGTGGGAGCCGGATCTTGTGAAGTGAACGCACGGAAAAAACTCCATACATTGCCACTGATGGTGTTCGACTATGATGCGCCATCACTGTGACAGACATAAATCTTTGATGCCATTATTTGAATCCATACTTTTCGTTCTAGGAGCAACTTAATGTGATAATTAAACCACATACCCTCCAAGAGTTGAAGAAATAACTGAGACTAGAGTCGTAGTTGTAGTAATAGTGATGTCGAGGAACTAAGTCGTATTTCTTTTTCCCGTCGTAGGTGCCGCATAGGCCGTAGTGGTTCCACTTGTTGTAGGAAGGAGTATAGATCCTTACATCTGGATTGATATCCTTTCCATACTCAACCTTGGGGAGAATAAGAGAAAGAACGCGGTTATTGGAATATCCATGAGCGTTGGAGAGAGTTCAGTGGAGGAACTTCAAGAAACCATGAGGGAACATACATCTTTGAATGATTATTGGCCAGTGCTCCAGGCTGGGAAAACATTGACACCTTCCGCATAGAGGGATATTGGCTTTATCAAGACTAAGGCCAAGAGCTCTATTTCCGTTGCGTAGTATCTATTTAGCAAGGAAGAGGATACCCCAACCTCAACTTCAATCAAAATATCCCGTACAGAGGTATTCTTATTCTTTTATCCTGTCTTCCATAGGCCAATCAACTGCAAACGACTAAAAGGATTGCAGTAGATTCAACCTTCTCTCCCGTTACAATAGGTATTCTCAGTGTGAGCACATTGTCAGTATGGTTAGTTTTATTACACCGGCTCCAGATTACATTCACAACCACATCCATTCAAATACGACCAAAACTCCACACACTTCTCTCCTATTTTAACCTAGCCTATCCTAACTTAGCCTAACCTAATCTAAGATAACCTAACCTAACCTAACCTAACTTTGTTAAGCCGGAATAAGATACGATGATGAGGCACAAAGACTGCTTTGTCTCCCTCTGCAAATAGGCCGGTTCTACATCGGATCAGTAGGGCCTAACTTCCAAAACAACACTGAGGATTTTAATAACCCTATTTCTTTTTTCAATACAAACGGAACTGTAAATGCATGACTTTTCACAAACATCTCCCTGCAAGTTAAGATTTACATCAAATAGATTACATTGACAACCGTCGTGGACAGTGAATTCCATACTCATCTCGTAGTGCCTGAATCTTTGCTTAATCCCAATAGGCACTGGCCACTGGTGACTCACTCTGGCGATCTGCATACCATAAACAAAGATGACGGTGTCGGTCACAGGCAAATCTAAGTTCTCTCTTTTTTATTGACGTTACTAATATCGTTATGATTAGAAACAGAAGAAGACATATTACTGATTGCAATCGAACACAAAACTTGTGTTTCACAATGCATTGTTGTGAACATCTAAACCTAGGATATATACATATATATATATATATATATATATATATATATATATATATATATTTATGAACCTCTTATATATATATATATATATTTATGTACATATTATATATATATATATATATATATATATATATGTACATATAATATATATATATGTGCATGTATGTCTATATATATTATATATATATATATATATATAATATATATATATATATATATATATATATATATATATATATATATATATATATATATGAAGATGGAATAAGAAGTCACAGGTCTAGTCCCGAGTTTCTGAGTTTATTCCTGACCGGTTTCGCTCTATGCTTCTTCAGAAACCGGTCAGGAATAAACTCAGAAACTTGGAACTAGACCCGTGACTTCTTTTTCCACCTTCATCAACTTGTCACAATATACATATATATATATATATATATATATATATATATATATATACAAATATATACTGCCACCGAGTGTTCCCACCTGAGATGTGAAAGGCTATTAAAATGGGACGGAGGATAGGACTAAGCATCCTACTCTGTGTAGCACCAAAGGGGATATTAAAAAAGTAAAGGTATAAGAGGGTCTGAGAGGAGTTTTTGAACCAGAACCTTAAGGTTTGCGTCCTTTAATGTGCGTGAGTGTGGTACAGATGAAAATAAGATAGGCAGTTTGTGAGAAGAAAGATGAATGTGTTGGTATTGAGTAAAACTAACTTGAAAGGGAGGGGTGAGTTTGAGTTTGGGGGTGTAGTGGGGAGGGTGTCAGGAGTAAAGAGAGGATGAAAGAAAGAAGGGTGGCTATATTAGTACGTGAAGAGATAGACAGGTAAGATTAATGTGGATGAAGGTAAAACTGGGAAGGGGCTTTGTATATGGGCCTGGTAATGAGAAGATTGTAGAGCAAAGGGAGACTTTTTGGATAGATTGAATAAATGCATAGATAAATGTTAATGTAGTGGTATTGGGAGACCTCAATGCTAGAGTCGGAGACAAACCAATAGACAGAGTGTTTGGGAAAAGTTGAGTGCCAGTAGTGGATAGTGGAGATGTGTCTAGAAAGAGATTTCATGATAGTTAACACAGTGTTTAGAAAAAAATAAAGCATAAGTACACATGGGAAAGGGTGGTGGATGGGAGGGTGGTAGATAGGGCTTTAATGGACCACATAGTGGTAACTAAGAGAAGAGTAGGGAGAGTTTTGGGTGTACATGTTCTTGAAGGAGAGAGTGGGGGAATATCAGATAATTTTTTTGGTGGAAGGTAAATTGAGAGTGGAGGATGAAGAAAAAAGAAAAGGGCATAGAGTAGGGAGGTGCTTAGAGAAAACCGTTTAAATAAGAAGGAAAAAGAGCAGGAGTACAAGGAGAAGTTGCGAGAAGTGTGGGAGGTGGTGAAGGATAGAGTGGAAGTATTTGTGGAAAAGAAACGATGAAGTGAAGAAGGTAGTAGGAGAGAAGAAGCGAGTATTTAGGGACTGGTTGCAAAGAGAAAAATATGAGAAGTGTAAAGATAAAGAAGGGAGGCAAAACAAAAGACAAAGGAGGCAAAAGAGAGCAAATGTAAAATGGGAAAGGAGTATGACAGAAATTTTTGAAAGCAATAAAAGTATATTTTGT
Source organism: Oratosquilla oratoria (assembly GCF_046742065.1). NCBI lineage: Eukaryota > Metazoa > Arthropoda > Malacostraca > Stomatopoda > Squillidae > Oratosquilla > Oratosquilla oratoria. Next base: position 33,610,038 of record NC_134783.1, on the reverse strand, counting down.
AAGGAAATCAAGAGAGGAAGGGGAGATGAATCAAGTAGGAAAAAAGTAAATGGCGCAGATGGGCAGATCTTGATGGAAGAGGAGGCGGTAAAGGGAAGATGGGCGGAGTATTTTAGAGAGTTGTTGAATGTGGAGAAGGGTAGGGAGAGATTGGTGATGGCAGTGGGAGGCGCTAAGAAAATGACGGTGATGGGAGAGGAAAATGGAGGAGAAATAAGAAAAGATGAAGTCGAAGTAGCTCTGAAAATGATGAGAATAGGTAAGGCTCCTGGATTAGATCGGTGTCATACGAAGTGTTCGAAGAAAGGAGGTACAGTAATAGTGGACTGGTTGAAGAAGTTGTTTTAATGTGTGTCTAAGCTAAGGGAGTGCGAGAGGATTGGAGGATTGCCTGTATAGTTCCGCTTTACATGGGAAAAGGGGACAAATGTGAGTGTAGTAGTATCAGAGGGATCAGTTTGTTAAGTGTAGATGGGAAGGATTATGAGAGGGGATTGAGAGGGTTAGGAGAGGAACACAGGGAGTATTGGTGAGGAACAGTATGAGTTTAGGAAAGGTAGGGGTTGCGTGGATTAGATTTTTGTGGTAAGGCAGATATGTAGGAAAGCTTTGGGAAAGGCTTGTGACAGGGTAGACAGGAAGGCACTGTGGAAGGTTTTACAGATAACTGTGATTAGGGGAAAGCTGTTAAGAGCAGTCAAGAGAGAGAGAGAAAGAGTGAGTAGTTTGAGGTAAAAGTGGGACTACGTCAGGGCTGTGTCATGTCACCATAGCTGTTTAACGTGTACATGGACTGGATGGTGAAGGAGGTGAAGGCGAGGGTAACATATATATATATATATATATATATATATATATATATATATATATATATATATATATATATATATATATATATATTTATATATATATATATAATAAATCGAGAAAAAGACGAAGTGAGCCATTTGTTGTTTGCTGACAGGGTCTGAGGAGGGAATAGGGGAGTTAGTGACGGAGTTTAGAAAGGTGTGCGAGAGGAGAAAGTTGAAGGTAAATGTGGATAAAAGCAAGGCGATGAAATGTACAAGGGTAGAGGATGGCACTGAGTTGGAAGTAAGCCTAAAAGGAGAGAGGCTGGAGGAAATGGATATATTTTGGTTTTTGGGGTCGCATGTGTCAGGAAAGGGAGGAATATAGGTGGAAATAGATTGTAGACTGAGAGAAGCAAGTAAATGTCTTGGGGGATTAAAAAGTGTTATGAGAAATAG
>NC_134783.1:33561288-33586288 GCF_046742065.1 Oratosquilla oratoria | reverse complement strand
AGACATTCCCCTCTTCCCCAAAGCCCCCTTCACCCATCCATCCACCTCATCCTAGGACGTCCCCTCATGTTCACTCACTCCACATCTGCCTTCCATAAATCTTTTACTAGTCTTTCTTCACTCATTCTTTCCATGTGTCCAAACCATCCTAATATTCTTTCATCAACCCTATCTCCCAAATCCTTTTTCACCCCTGTAAATGCCTTGGTGGATTGAAGAGTGTAATGAGGAATAGACATTTGGGAATGGATGCTAAGAGGAGACTGTATGAAGGAGTGATTGTGCCAACAGCACTGTATGGGGCAGAAAGCCAGAAACATGGAATATAAGAGAAGAAGAGAGAAGGAGTTTGAATGTGTTTGAGATGAGGTGTCTGAGAAGTATGATGGGGGTTACTGGGCTGGATTGAGTGAGAAATGAGGAGGTGAGGAGGAGAACAGGGGTGGAAAAGGAGCTGGGAGATAGGGTTGATGAAAGAGTATTGGGATGGTTTGGACACATGGAAAGAATGAGTGAGGAAAGACTAGTAAAAGAGGTATGGAAGGCAGATGTGGAGGGAGTGAACATGAGGGGACGTCCTAGGATGAGATGGATGGATGGGGTGAAGGGGGCTTTGGGGAAGAGGGGAGTGTCTGTTGGGGGGGGGGACGGGAGAGGACAGAAGACAGGGGTGAATGGAGAATGGTTGTGTGTGGATGGTGTTGTGATTGCGTGAGGTGGAATGGGCGGGGGGATGGGGGGTGAGGTAGTGTGTGTGAGCAAAGTTTGACGCAGCCCGAAGGGATTTCTCCCCGTCCTCTCCTTTTATGCAATGGGGGGACGGAGAGGGGGGGTCGCTTATTTGGTGAAGCGGCCTTGCTGTGGATGTGCTGTGTCTTGCGACACTGCTTCTGACCCAGGGCAGTGGACAAGGTGCAGGGATGACCCGTCATTCAGGAGGCGCTCAGATAAGAGGGAGGGTGGAGGGGTGTGGAGTGTTTTCAGGGATGGAATGGGTGGGAATGTTTTTATGCCTTTTTCTTTTTGGCTACCCCCCATGTAGGGGGAAAAAGCCTTGGCATATGTATGTATGTATGTATTATTATGATTATTATTACTATTATTATTATTAAAAATAAATAATAATTAATAATATTAGATTAGTAATGATATAATGGTAATAATAACAATGATAATAATAATGAAAAAAGAGAATAATAACAATAAGGGTAATGTAATAATGAATTTTTTTGTTAAAAATGATAATGATGAAAATATCAAGTTGTGAAGGAACGAAGTAGAAATAATGGAGGATACGTGATTTGATAGCATGTGAAATAAAATGGTAGTACGGTATAAGAAGAACCGTCAAAGTAAAAGGAAGAAAGCTGGTAAGGGTAAGCAAAAGTGGTGAGGAAAGGTATCAACTTAGAGTCGGGGGGTTGGGAAGCCATTCTTGGACAGCAAGTGTCGAGGTGGATTTTGTCCATTTCAAGTCACCAGTTCTCTTGTTTGTGTTTTTGTAGTTGGGAATGTAAAGGGATTAAATTATTTTCCGTTGTTTCTTGTGTAGACCTTTGGGTAGAATGGTGGATGCCTCCCAGTTTGTTAGGTGTCCCTCTCTCTGTTTCTATGTGGTTAACTAGAGCGTTTGTTTCTTGGTGGTGTCTAATGTCTGCTTTGTGTTCCCTAAGTCTGTTGTTAAGTCCTCTATATGTCTCTCCGTAGTATGCACTGTCGCATCCAATATAGGGAATTTTGTATACAATGCTATTGTCACGGTTCGTCATCGTTTTGTTATTTGTGATCAAGTGTCTTATTTTTTTTCCTGTGTCATTTACTATGATAAGTCCTGTCTGTCTCAGCGTCTTGAAAAGCTTGTGAGAGAGGTCAGAGTTAGGAACCACGAGGTATCGTAAATCTGGTCTATCTTCACTTTTTTTTTCTCTGCGTGATTTTAATGGCTTTCCGTAAATACTCCTCGCTGCATATTATAAGAGCCCTAAGATAAAACCCAATGATAACTCCTGATTTGGTCTTTTCGTCATGTGGATGAAGTAGTGGATGAAGTCGTCCTTGTTTGTCGGTTTGCGGTATACCTTGAACCTAGTGCTGTCGTCCAATCTGATGGTGATAGTGTCTAGGAAAGGTAGGGAACCATTAGTTTCTTCCTCTACTGCGAATTTTATTCTGTCGTCTACGTCATTTAGTTGTTCTAGAAGGTTTCTTGTGTTCGTTGTTTTGTGTGTAATGAAGAGGATGTCGTCAACATGAGAATCAGACAAGAAACAATGGTCTCAAACTGTCCGGAAATAGATTCAATTTGGAAGTAGGTAGAAACAACTTTGCCAACCGTGTAGTTAATGAATGGAATAAACTTCCTGCACAAGTAGTGCAATGTAGTTCAGTTCGAAGATTTAAGAATCATTTAGATAAATACCTAAGTAAGATGTTGTAATGATTATAATTTATCTTATATTATTTGTTTTTGTTTTGTTATCATTTGTCTGTCTGATTTTCATTTATCATTAGTTATATGTCAATTTATTATTATTTACTATTTACCTGTTTGTTTATTATTTAACTATACCTATACATTTATTTATGTATTTTATTTGTTATTTACATTATTATAGTTTTTATTTATTATTTTATTATTAATATAATTTTTTTTTCGCATCCGACCTAGATATGGATCAAAAGGTCTCCTGTCGGCATGCTCCGCCTTTGTAATCCTTTGTAACACAATGGTGCTACTTGAAGTTATCTGGGATGATATGTGGAAAATATTCACTTTCCAATGTTTCCCTGTAGAGCGATGCTGCCACCGCACTCAATGGAGACCCCATTGGAGGTCCTTCATGCTGCTTATATTCTTGATTTTTTCTTTAATAATCAAGAATATAAGCAGCATAAAGGACTTCCAATGGGGTCTTTATTGAGTGCGGTAATACCTGAATAGAATCACCATTGACGGCGATGTCAATAAAATAATTCCGACAGTCGTCCCCGGACTCAAACGGAGGCTTGCGAGAAGTAAAACCGACGCTCTACCAACTGAGCCACCGAGACTCTAAAATTCTCTTAGGTATTACAACGACGAGAAGTCCATCATGGATACGTACCAACTTAACCACGAGCTATGAGTGGGCTTAGTTCTCCGTAAACGTAAGTTAGGACGGCAGTTAGCAATCGACTTAGTCCCTCAGGAGTGAGATTAACTCCCTGGTTGGAGAATTTTAGAGTCTCGGCAGCTCAGTTGTTTGAGCGTCGGCTTTGTTTCTCGCAATCCTCGGTTCGAGTCCGCGGACGACTGTCGGAATTATTTGATTGACATCGCCGTTACTGGTGATTCTATTCAGGTATTACAACGACAAATATCCATCAAGGATACGTAGCAGCTTAACCACGAGCTATGAGTGAGCTTAGTTCTCCGTAAGATTAAGCTAGGACGGCAGTTAGCAGTCGACTTAGTCCCTCGGGAGTGAGATTAACTCCCAGGTTGGAGAATTATAGTCTCGGCAGCTCAGTTGGTAGAGCGTCGGCTTTGCTTCTCGCAAGCCTCGGTTCGAGTCCGGGGACGACTGTCAGAATTATATATATATACATATATATATATATATATATATATATATATATATATATATATATACATACATATATATATATATATACATATGTATGTAAATATATATATACATATGTATATATATACATATGTATGTACATATATATATACATATGTATATATATATATATGGGTGTGTACTATATATATATATATACATATGTGTGTGTGTGTGTGTGTGTGTGTGTGTGTGTGTGTGTGTGTGTGTGTGTGTGTGTGTGTGTGTGTGTGTGTGTGTGTGTGTGTGTGTGTGTATTTACCTAGTTGTATTTTACGGGAAGAGAAGCTATGCTCGTGGTGTCCCGTCTTCATATCTCATTTTATCTAAACTATTTTTAAAATTATGTATTATTTTTGCACACACCACTTTCTCATCTAACTTGTTCCAACTGTCTATTACTCTGTGAGGAAAGCTGTTCTTTTTCACATCTCTTCTATAGCTGTTTTTCTTGATTTTCTTTCCGTGTCCTCTTGTATTTCTATCATCCCATTTTATCAGATTGTCTCTATTAATAATTTCTATGCCTTTCATGATTCTGTAAATAGCTATCAAATCTCCTCTCTCTCTTCTTTGCTCTAGTGTCTGTAGTTCAAGTTTTGCTAGTCTCTCTTCATATGATAGTTTTGAGAGTGTTGGTGCCAATTTTGTAATTGCTCTTTGTATTCTTTCGATATTTTTTATACATTTTTTTTTTGCACTTGGTGACCATATCGTTGCTGCATATTCCAGTCTTGGTCTTATCAGAGTGATTAGAATTTTCTTCACCATTTCTTCATCCAGGTATGTAAATGCCACTTTGATTATTCTTATTAAATTATAAATTTCTCCAAAAATCTTATTTATATGTTTCTCAGGTGACATATTATTCATAACAATGACTCCCAGCTCCCTCTCATTTTCTACTTTTTTATTCCTTCTTCTCCTAATTTATATGATCCTGTTATTCTGTTTTTGCTTTTTCCAAATTCCATTACACTACACTTTTTAGTGTTGAACTCCATCTCCCACTTCCTACTCCATTCCCATACTTTATTCAGATCACTCTGTAGTGACTCACAATCTTCTTCCGTGTTCACTTTTTTCAACAGTTTTGCATCATCTGCAAAGAAGCTCATATAACTTTCAATTCCGTCATCCATATCATTAATATATATAGCAAACATTATTGGGGCCAGAACTGTTCCTTGTGGAACACCGCTTATTACGTCATCCCATTTTGAGTATTTGTCTCTTATCACTACTTTCATTTTTCTTTCTTGCAAAAAGTCTTCCATCCATTTAAGCAGTTTGCCCTGTATTCCTCCTTCAGTTTCTAATTTCTTAAGCAACTTCTTATGTGGTACTTTGTCAAAAGCTTTTTTTTTTTTTTTGGTCTAGAAATGCACAATCAGCCCATCTATCTTCTTCTTGTATTATATCTATTAGCCTTGAATAGACACATATTAAATTGGTGACGCATGATCGTCCTTGTCTGAATCCAAATTGCCTTGGATTTAGCACATTGTTTTTTTCTAGATATTTTACTCATCTACTTTTGACAATTTTTTCACAAATTTTTGCTATTGTACTTGTTAGAGAGACTGGTCTGTAGTTGGTAGGGTCTTCTTTATTTCCCCCTTTATATATAGGTACTGTATTTGCTTTTTTCCAATCTTCTGGGACTTTTCCTTCTTTCAAGGAACTGTATATTATGCTATGTATTTTGTCTGCCAGTTCATTTGTGCATTCTTTCAAAATCCAGTTTGCTATTTCATCTGGTCCATGCGATTTTCTGACATCAAGATTACTCAAGTGTTTCAATATTTCATTCTTTGTTACTTCTATTTCTTTCATAGGGGGGGGACTTTTTCTTTCCATTCGATCTCTTCAGGTTGTATGTTCTCCCTTGTAAACACTGATTTAAACTGCTTGTTCATAATTTCCGCCATTTCCATTTCCTCTGTGTATTCAACTCCTCCTTGTCTTAATTTCTCCAAATCTTGTTTGTTTTTCAGTTTGCTGTTTACAAATCTGTAGAATAGTTTTGGTTGATCTTTACATTTTTCTATGACATCTTTTTCATATTTTCTCTTTTCCTCTCTGCACGCTTGTACATATTCATTTCTATAACAAGTATATATTTTCCATTTTTCAGGTCTTTTGTATTTTTTCCATTTGGTCCAAGCTTTGTCTCTTTTGTCTTTTAAGTCCCTACAACTTTTGTTGTACCAGCACTTTACATATTCTTTTTCTTGTTTTTGTCTTGGGACATACTTTTCCACTCCTTTTTTTTTATTATTATTATTATAAATTGTTGTCAAAATATTCCATTTCTCTTCCACTGTTGTTTCTTTTTCGTATATTCCTTCCCAGTTTTCTTTTTGAAAGAATTCTCTTATTTTATCAAATTTTGTTTTTTCATACATCATTCTTCCTTTTCTATATTGTTCATATCTTTTCATGTATTTTTCCTCATTTAGTTCCAGTTTAATCAGTATATGGTCGCTTTTACTTATTGGTATTTTATATTCAATCTTTTCTACTATTCTAGATTCAGATGTGATTATTAGGTCTAGTCTCGATGGTTCTTCTTCATTTCTATACCTAGTGTTCTCCTGTATCCACTGTGTCATTGTATGGTCAATAATCATCTCGAGTAGAACATTTCCCCATGAGCCGTCTCCACCCTTTACTGTCATCTCTTCCCAGCAGACTTCTTTGCAATTAAAGTCGCCCATCATAACTATTCTTCCTCCATCTTCCATTATCTTATTTAATGTTATCTTTGTGTCCTCTAACATACTTTTATGTTCACTCTCTTCCCAGGAGGCTGTTTTTGGAGGCACATAATTTATCACAAACTTTCTGTTCTTCTTATCTCTGTCTTCCACTTCGATCATAATCATCTCTACTGTATTCTTTCCATATGTGACACTCTTCACGTTTATATCCTTCTTAGTCAGGAACATAGCTCCACCCCCTTGCTTTGTCTCTCTGTTTCTAATCCAATAATTATATGCGTCATGTCCTACACTGTTGGGTGGTAGTGGACCTTTTAATTTCGTTTCTACAATTCCCATTATGTCCGGTTCTTTTTCCTTCAGATAATCATTCAGCTCATTCAATCCTGTTATTAATCCATCTATGTGTAAGACACTCTTAGTTGTCTGCCACTTCCATTGTATTCTCTGTTTCCCTTTTGTTTTTCTCTAGTATGTCGAATTTCCTTACTTTCATATTCACTACTCTCCAATAGAATTTCTCTTTTTCTGACTCTGTTCTGTTCTTGTTTTTTTCCTTAGCTTGTTGTCTTTTCATATTTTCCTACTGTCTTTCCTCTTTATTCATTTCCCTTTTTATCCATACCTTTTTATATTGTTCACTTGCTGCTAGTTTCCCTGTTTTTGATAAGATATTCTCTGCCGTCGTTTGTGACCTGAATTTAATCTTAATTGGTCTGGTCTTATCTGTACTATACTTTCCGAGTCTAAACTTCTCTTCAACTTGTTTCATGATTTCAGGTTCATCTTCCTGAACTAATTCTAGTAATCTGCTTACTTTTTCATTTTCCTCATTGATTCTTGTGGTTCTATCTGGGTTGTGTTTCTCTTCCATTCCTAATATAATTATACATTTCTTTTTATCTGCTAAGTCTCTTACTATATTCTCCTTTTGTCTCACCACTTTAATAACCGAGTCTTCAGTTTGTTCTTTCATTTGCTGTTTAATTATTTCAGTAGATGCAACTTTACTGTTTTCTTGGATTGTCTTCCAACCCTTAGCTTCTTTAGCTATAGCCTCTTTGTTGTCTTTATTATTCCTCTTTAATTCTTCATTCTCCTCTTTTACTTCTTTTAACTGTCTTTTTAATTCTTCTATTTCTTTAGTTAAGTTTTTGTTCGCCTTTTCTAGTTCTTCCAATCTTTCAACCCTTTGCGCAATTTTTGACATATTACCGAACCTACTCTCCCAATGTTCGGTCATTTGTTCAAGTTTTTCCTCTAGTCTTCTAGTTGTTGTAACCCTTTTAGTGTTGAGGGTTACAACAAGCATTTTAAATCAGTGTTTACAAGGGAGAACATACAACCTGAAGAGATCGAATGGAAAGAGAAAGTCCCCCCCCCTATGAAAGAAATAGAAGTAACAAAGAATGAAATATTGAAACACTTGAGTAATCTTGATGTCAGAAAATCGCATGGACCAGATGAAATAGCAAACTGGATTTTGAAAGAATGCACAAATGAACTGGCAGACAAAATACATAGCATAATAAACAGTTCCTTGAAAGAAGGAAAAGTCCCAGAAGATTGGAAAAAAGCAAATACAGTACCTATATATAAAGGGGGAAATAAAGAAGACCCTACCAACTACAGACCAGTCTCTCTAACAAGTACAATAGCAAAAATTTGTGAAAAAAATGTCAAAAGTAGATGGGTAAAATATCTAGAAAAAAACAATGTGCTAAATCCAAGGCAATTTGGATTCAGACAAGGGCGATCATGCGTCACCAATTTAATATGTGTCTATTCAAGACTAATAGATATAATACAAGAAGGAGATAGATGGGCTGATTGTGCATTTCTAGACAAAGAAAAAAAAAAGCTTTTGACAAAGTACCACATAAGAAGTTGCTTAAGAAATTAGAAACTGAAGGAGGAATACAGGGCAAACTGCTTAAATGGATGGAAGACTTTTTGCAAGAAAGGAAAATGAGATTAGTGATAAGAGACAGACACTCAAAATGGGATGACGTAATAAGCGGTGTTCCACAAGGAACAGTTCTGGCCCCAATAATGTTTGCTATATATATTAATGATATGGATGACGGAATTGAAAGTTATATGAGCTTCTTTGCAGATGATGCAAAACTGTTGAAAAAAGTGAACACGGAAGAAGATTGTGAGTCACTACAGAGTGATCTGAATAAAGTATGGGAATGGAGTAGGAAGTGGGAGATGAAGTTCAACACTAAAAAGTGTAGTACAGTATAATGGAATTTGGAAAAAGCAAAAACAGAATAACAGGATCATATAAATTGGGAGAAGAAGGAATAAAAAAGTAGAAAATGAGAAGGACCTGGGAGTCATTGTTATGAATAATATGTCACCTGAGAAACATATAAATAAGATTTTTGGAGAAACTTATAATTTGATAAGAATAATCAAAGTGGCATTTACATACCTGGATGAAGAAATGGTGAAGAAAATTCTAATCACTCTGATAAGACCAAGACTGGAATATGCAGCAACGATATGGTCACCAAGTACAAAAAAATGTATAATTTTTTTTTTTTAAGAATACAAAGAGCAATTACAAAATTAGCACCAACACTCTCAAAACTATCATATGAAGAGAGACTAGCAAAACTTGAACTACAGACACTAGAGCAAAGAAGAGAGAGAGGAGATTTGATAGCTATTTACAGAATCATAGAAGGCATAGAAACTATTGATAGAGAGAATCTGATAAAATGGGATGATAGAAATACAAGAGGGGACGGAAAGAAAATCAAGAAAGACAGCTATAGAAGAGATGTGAAAAAGAACAGCTTTCCTCACAGAGTAATAGACAGTTGGAACAAGTTAGATGAGAAAGTGGTGTGTGCAAAAACAATACATGAACTTAAAAATAGTTTAGATAAAATGAGATATGAAGACGGGACACAACGAGCATAGCTCCTCTTCCCGTAAAAAACAACTAGGTAAATACACACACACACACACACACACACACACACACACACACACACACACACACACACACACACACACACACACACACACACACACACACACACACACACACACACACACACACACACACACACACACACACACACACACACACACACACACACACACACACACACACACACACACACACACACACACACACACACACACACACACACACACACACACACACACACACACATATATATATATATATATATATACATATATATATGTATATACATGTATATATATATATATATTATATATATATATATAAATATATATATATATATATATATGTATATATATATATATATATATATATATATATATAGGTAAAGGTGATGAAAAAAACTCGAGTTGGATTAAAAACACTAGCTTATAATAAACTAGAGTTCCTGATCCAACCCGGGTTTTCCTATCATCTTTTTACACATATACACACAAAAACACATGCGCGCGCACACACGCAGTCACCATTGTACAAAGAACTCCAGTACACTTACAGTATCCAGCGTCCTCATAGATAATTTCGCTGTCGACGCAACGTTGGATTTGGCAGTAGTCCTTCGAATACCCAAGTTTCTGCCCCGGTTTGTATATTTGCCCATTCATGTAACAACCTGCAGGATGTAGAGTCGAAGTGAGTAAGAAATGAAAATTTAGATTGTGGTTCGATTAGAAGTTATTTTCAAGAAATCCATCATATCCGGAGATGTCCTAAGAGAATGGAAGCTAGCTAACTTTACTCCTATATCAAAAAAAGGTAACAAAAAGAAACCAAATAACCACAGGCCTATAAGCTTGACTTCAATCGTAGGAGAAATGATGGAAACTATCATCAGAGATGCTATAGAACATCATTTAGAAAGTAACTGTTTGATAAATGATAGCCAGCATGGTTTCAGACGGAAACGTTCTTGCATGGCTAACTCGAATTCTACAACAGAGTCATCTCGAATTATGACAAAAGAAACAATATATATTATATCTAGACTTTGTAAAAGCTTATGGTACCGTCCCCCACGAAAGACTACTTACTAAATTAGCTTCACACGAAGTGGTGGCCTATTAAGTTGGACTAGTAATTGGTTGAATGGTCGAAAACAGAGAGTTGTTTTAAATGGCAAAACTTCTAGGGAGGAAAATGTTACGAATGGAGTTCCTCAGGGTTCCGTTCTTGGGCCACTTCTATTCATGATATATATAAATGATATAGACCACGATGATGATACAAAACTGTGCGGAAAGGCAAATGATAATTTAAATCATTTAGATATTCAAGAAGATTTAGATAAATTACAACAATGGTCTGAAAAGTGGCTAATGACATTTAACACAAGTAAATGCAAGGTAATGCACATAGGTAAAAATAACAGTAAGTACGATTACAAGTTATTTGCAAATTCGTTAACAAAAGTGGATAGTGAAAAGGATCTCGGTGTAATTATCAGTAACGATCTCAAACCATCTAAGCAGTGTAGTTCAGCCTCTGAGAAAGCAAAGAAGATCCCAGAACTTATTGCGCGATCTTTTGATTTAAAAAATCCATCTCTCATTAACAAGCCATATAAATCATTAGTTCGTCCATATTTGGAATATGTTGTTTCCGTATGCTCACCGAATCTCATTAAAGACATTGACAGATTGGAGAAAGTACAACGGCGAGCAACAAAAATGATTCCCAATTTAAAAAATAAATCATACGAAAATCGACTAAAATATATAAATCTGTTTTCCCTAAAAAAGCGTAGACTCAGAGGTGTCTTGATATAGGTCTTTAAGATTCTAAAAGGAATTGACAACATCAAGAGTGACAAAATATTCACACTAAATGAGAATCAGATAGGAAATAATGGTCTCAAACTGTCAGGAATTAGATTTAATTTGGAAGTGGGTAGAAACTACTTCACCAGCCGTGTAGTTAATGAATGGAATAAAATTCCTGTAGAGGCAGTGCAATATAATTCAGTTCGAAGCTTTAAGATTCGTTTAGATAAACACCTTGGCAAGATACTGTAATGACTGCCATCTATTTTATATTATTAGTTTATTTGTTTGTTATTATTTGTATGTTTATAATTATTTGGTTGATTTTCATTTATTATTAGTTATATGTAAATTTATTATTATTTACTATTTCCCTGTTTGTTTACTATTTAACTATACCTATGCATTTATTAATTTTATTTATTATTATTTATATTATTATAATTTTTATTTATCATTATTATAATTTTTGATTTATTTATCATTATCATAATCTTTTCTGCACCCGACCTAGTTATGAACAAAAATGTCTCCTGTCGGCATGCTCCGCCTTTGTAATCCTTGGTAGGAGGCTGGAAAGCGAGTAGCTTGTTCCTCTTAAATACGGTGACGTCTCTCGATCACTGGGGATCTTAGATATACTGTATTAACCGTATTAACCGTGGCAGAATATAGAGTGTAGAACAACGGAATCGTATTGAAGGTATTGAAGTTCCTCTCTATGTCATTTAGTCTTCTTAAGAGAGACATTGTTGTCCAAATTGTAAGTATATCTCCTTTGATATCTCCAATCACAATATCTGAAATAGTTAATGTATACACACACACACACACACACACACACACACACACACACACACACACACACACACACACACACACACACACACACACACACACACACACACACACACACACACACACACACACACACACACACACACACACACACACACACACACACACACACACACACACACACACTTACGTCGGACAGACGGCGAGGATTGACGTCCTGAAGAAAAAGTGAAATTTTCGTGGATCTCAACGCAAAAGAAGTACCTATTGTATTTGCAGGGAAGGGGATTGCTCGTGGTGTAGTGGGAAAGTGAGGAAAAAGGAGAAGGGGAGGGATTACTGAGGGAAATGGAAGGAAATGAGGAAGGAGAGGACTTGGTCCAGGCAGGCAGACGCCATGTAAACAAAAGCGGGCCGGATCAATTTAGTGACGATGAAGGGTCTAACAAAAATGTAAAGATTAGAAACATAGATATGAGCAGCGCAATAGAAGGTGAGGATAATAATTTCCATGGATTCAATGAGGGGGGGGGCGGATACCAACCTCCCACGACTGGCAAGACTAGAACAAAATCTTGAACAAATGACCGAACATTGGGAGAGTAGGTTCGGTAGAATATTAGAAATTGCGCAAAGGGTTGAAAGATTGGAAGAACTAGAAAAGGCGAACAAAAACTTAACTAAGGAAATAGAAGAACTAAAAAGACAGTTAAAAGAAGTAAAAGAGGAAAATGAAGAATTAAAGAGGAATAATAAAGACAACAAAGAGGCTATAGCTAAAGAAGCTAAGGGTTGGAAGACAATCCAAGAAAACAGTAAAGTTGCATTTACTGACATAATCAAACAGCAAATGAAAGAACAAACTGAAGACTCAGTTATTAAAGTGATGAGACAAAAGGAGAATATAGTAAGAGACTTAGCAGATAAAAAGAAATGTATAATTATATTAGGAATGGAAGAGAAACACAACCCAGATAGAACCACAAGAATCAATGAGGAAAATGAAAAAGTAAGCAGATTACTAGAATTAGTTCAGGAAGATGAACCTGAAATCATGAAACAAGTTGAAGAGAAGTTTAGACTCGGAAAGTATAGTACAGATAAGACCAGACCAATTAAGATTAAATTCAGGTCACAAACGACGGCAGAGAATATCTTATCAAAAACAGGGAAACTAGCAGCAAGTGAACAATATAAAAAGGTATGGATAAAAAGGGAAATGAATAAAGAGGAAAGACAGGAGGAAAAAATGAAAAGACAACAAGCTAAGGAAAAAAACAAGAACAGAACAGAGTCAGAAAAAGAGAAATTCTATTGGAGAGTAGTGAATATGAAAGTAAGGAAATTCGACATACTAGAGAAAAACAAAAGGGAAACAGAGAATACAATGGAAGTGGCAGACAACTAAGAGTGTCTTACACAAACATAGATGGATTAATAACAGGATTGAATGAGCTGAATGATTATCTGAAGGAAAAAGAACCGGACATAATGGGAATTGTAGAAACGAAATTAAAAGGTCCACTACCACCCAACAGTGTAGGACATGACGCATATAATTATTGGATTAGAAACAGAGAGACAAAGCAAGGGGGTGGAGCTATGTTCCTGACTAAGAAGGATATAAACGTGAAGAGTGTCACATATGGAAAGAATACAGTAGAGATGATTATGATCGAAGTGGAAGACAGAGATAAGAAGAACAGAAAGTTTGTGATAAATTATGTGCCTCCAAAAACAGCCTCCTGGGAAGAGAGTGAACATAAAAGTATGTTAGAGGACACAAAGATAACATTAATTAAGATAATGGAAGATGGAGGAAGAGTAGTTATGATGGGAGACTTTAATTGCAAAGAAGTCTGCTGGGAAGAGATGACAGTAAAGGGTGGAGACGGCTCATGGGGAAATGTTCTACTCGAGATGATTATTGACCATACAATGACGCAGTGGATACAGGAGAACACTAGGTATAGAAATGAAGAAGAACCATCGAGACTAGACCTAATAATCACCTAGAATAGTAGAAAAGATTGAATATAAAATACCAATAAGTAAAAGCGACCATATACTGATTAAACTGGAACTAAACGAGGAAAAATACATGAAAAGAAATGAACAATATAGAAAAGGAAGAATGATGTATGAAAAAACAAACTTTGATCAAATAAGAGAATTCTTTCAAAAAGAAAACTGGGAAGGAATATACAAAGAAGAAACAACAGTGGAAGAGAAATGGAATATTTTGATAAGAATTTATAAAAAAGGAGTGGAAAAGTATGTCCCAAGACAAAAACAAGAAACAGAATATGTAAAGTGCTGGTACAACAAAAGTTGTAGGGACTTAAAAGACAAAAGAGACAAAGCTTGGACCAAATTTAAAAAAGACAAAAGACCTGAAAAATGGAAAATATATACTTGTTATAGAAATGAATATGTACAAGCGTGCAGAGAGGAAAAGAGAAAATATGAAAAAGATGTCATAGAAAAATGTAAAGATCAACCAAAACTATTCTACAGA
This sequence comes from Oratosquilla oratoria, assembly GCF_046742065.1. Lineage (NCBI taxonomy): Eukaryota > Metazoa > Arthropoda > Malacostraca > Stomatopoda > Squillidae > Oratosquilla > Oratosquilla oratoria. The sequence goes on along the minus strand of NC_134783.1, from coordinate 33,571,880 downwards.
TTTGTAAACAGCAAACTGAAAAACAAACAAGATTTGGAGAAATTAAGACAAGGAGGAGTTGAATACACAGAGGAAATTGAAATGGCGGAAATTATGAACAAGCAGTTTAAATCAGTGTTTACAAGGGAGAACATACAACCTGAAGAGATCGAATGGAAAGAGAAAGTCCCCCCCCATGAAAGAAATAGAAGTAACAAAGAATGAAATATTGAAACACTTGAGTAATCTTGATGTCAGAAAATCGCATGGACCAGATGAAATAGCAAACTGGATTTTGAAAGAATGCACAAATGAACTGGCAGACAAATTACATAGCATAATAAACAGTTCCTTGAAAGAAGGAAAAGTCCCAGAAGATTGGAAAAAAGCAAATACAGTACCTATATATAAAGGGGGAAATAAAGAAGACCCTACCAACTACAGACCAGTCTCTCTAACAAGTACAATAGCAAAAATATGTGAAAAAAATGTCAAAAGTAGATGGGTAAAATATTTAGAAAAAAACAACAACAACGTGCTAAATCCAAGGCAATTTGGATCCAGACAAGGGCGATCATGCGTCACCAATTTAATATGTTTCTATTCAAGACTAATAGATATAATACAAGAAAGAGATGGATGGGCTAATTGTGCATTTCTAGACCTAAAAAAAGCTTTTGACAAAGTACCACATAAGAAGTTGCTTAAGAAATTAGAAACTGAAGGAGGAATACAGGGCAAACTGCTTAAATGGATGGAATTTTTTTTTGCAGGAAAGAAAAATGAGAGTAGTGATAAGAGACAAACACTCAAAATGGGATGAAGTAATAAGCAGTGTTCCACAAGGAACAGTTCTGGCCCCAATAATGTTTGCTATATACATTAATGATATGGATGACGGAATTGAAAGTTATTTGAGCTTCTTTGCAGATGATGCAAAACTGTTAAAAAAAAAAGTGAACACGGAAGAAGATTGTAACTCACTACAGAGTGATCTAAATAAAGTATGGGAATGGAGTAGGAAGTGGGAGATGGAGTTCAACACTAAAAAGTGTAGTATAATGGAATTTGGAAAAAGCAAAAACAGAATAACAGGATCATATAAATTGGGAGAAGAAGGAATAAAAAAAAGTAGCAAATGAGAAGGACCTGGGAGTCATTGTTATGAATAATATGTCACCTGAGAAACATATAAATAAGATTTTTGGAGAAACTTATAACTTAATAAGAACAATTAATGTGGCATTTACATACCCGGATGAAGAAATGGTGAAGAAAATTCTAATCACTCTGATAAGACCAAGACTGGAATATGCAGTAACGATATGGTCACCAAGTACAAAAAAAAATGTATAATTTTTTTTTAAAGAATACAAAGAGCAATTACAAAATTGGCACAAACACTCTCAAAACTATCATATGAAGAGAGACTAGCAAAACTTGAACTACAGACACTAGAGCAAAGAAGAGAGAGAGGAGATTTGATAGCTATTTACAGAATCATGAAAGGCATAGAAACTATTGATAGAGAGAATCTGATAAAATGGGATGATAGAAATACAAGAGGGGACGGAAAGAAAATCAAGAAAGATAGCTATAGAAGAGATGTGAAAAAGAACAGCTTTCCTCACAGAGTAATAGACAGTTGGAACAAGTTAGATGAGAAAGTGGTGTGTGCAAAAACAATACATGAACTTAAAAATAGTTTAGATAAAATGAGATATGAAGACGGGACACCACGAGCATAGCTCCCCTTCCCGTAAAATACAACTAGGTAAATACAACTAGGTAAATACACACACACACAGTCTATATACAGTATGTGCGAGACGACCAAGCAACTCACATCCGGGCTGATGGTATGTCTCGATGATTCCATCGCAGCACTTCCTAATGCTACAAGTCTCGTGGTCCGAGGACGGAAGTGGCCTGTGTTCATAACACGAGTACATCTCGTTGTTCTCGATGCAGCCTGAAACGTAAAGGGAAAGGAAATAACTAGGTCCGTTCCTGGAAACATAATGTGGGACGCGAAGAAAATAGAAAGCACTAGATGGCGTCTTGTTATACCGGAAGTTCCATCTGTTTTAATGTTATTCATCTCTTTCCACTCATTACTGTTAGACATCAATCTTTGCACTGACACGTCAACTTTGACAGGCCATATTGTTATCCAACTGAAAAAAAAGACAAGAAGACCTTCCTACTAACACCTTTATGTTGGAAGAAGTGTCAGAATATCGTGAAGGGAATATATCCTTAGGCCAGATACGGATATGTTGCTGTGAAGGAAGATTACATGTTGAACAGTGAAAGACAAAACGATCCTCCAGGTTTGTCCGAAGATAGATTAAACATGACGAAATTTTATGAAAATCAGCTAGATTCTCATAGACAATTTTAATAATGTTTCGACATACTGTATTTAATCTATCTTTAGACAAAACTGGGAAGAAATTTTTGTCTTTCACTGTATTTAGGGATCGACAGGAACAAAATTTCTCTCTTACAGCAACTACTGTAGCGGGTTCTTATGTATCCGTAGTAACAGAAACGTCTCCTACAGTTTGTCCCATACGAGTCGCTGGAGATGGAAATGGTTTCTTCATGGATGTAGTATTGGCCTTCATGGCTACAACCTGGAAAATAACAATATTCCAGGAAAAAAATAATCTTAGACTGATCTTTTAACTCGCCCAATAATAATCTAATTTGAATGCTTAAGTTTACTGGAAAGCTGGTTTAAGTGAACAATTGCCACGCTAATATGAAATGTCACGTCCTTAGAGTGAATAGAATCCTGTGGTACGGGGAGATGTTATTTTGCAAAAGCCATCCTTTCGATGCGGTACATGAATCTGGAAATACCAACATTTGTTCCATAACCCCCCTTGTTTTAAAGTTGTCACCCTCAAAATCAACCAAAAATGTGACGTTTGTGTGATTTTGCATAATAATCGATTTTTTATGCTTTCAGGTGAACTAATGAGTGCAACAGAGTATGCATGATTGTTTACAGGAACATCATAATATTTCTCTATTTGTAGGTTGAATCGATATGGCTAGCGTAGACACGAGATCTCATTCCAGGAAGACTCTGTGTAGTGTGGACTATATAGAGAGAGCAGAATTACCGTATGTGATGCTCCCAACTGGCAAATATGTCATACAAAATATGCTCTATTTGCTGTAACCAAAGTGGGCAGGCCAAGCTCAGCACTCCTAGGATGCAGCAGCTCAGCTACTGGCAGAGCTGGTTTAGGAACACTGGCTATTCTGCAGTCTGTACACCATCCACACCAGGCACATAAAGAAACACATCCTGAAGCTGTACCGTGAATTTGTCACTCTGATTCAGACATGGAAACAGCTACAAAGTGAGAGTTTTCAAGCGAGAGCATCAGGCTTCAATGAAACAGTTGATGGACGTGTTCTGCCAGGACTCTGAAATACGCAAGATAGAACTGAAACGTGGGTTGAAATAGGTTGAAATGGGATGGGTCTTCCTTGAGGATCAAAGAACCCAGAAGATAATGTACTGTGAAGACTTCGTGGACAGGAAATGGATGAAAATGATGGAGTGTCGGAGCAGGGGTATACAGAGCCTTGAGAGAATGAGAGCTTAGTGTCAGTTGCATTCTTTGAGAATATCGAACAGTCTCATTCTGAAGATGCTGGCATGGACACACACAATACCTACTCTGATGTTGAAAGTCATATTTCTGCTGAAGAAGGTGAGGTGTCCAAGTGTTAAGAAGAGGTGGATGGCAACAGACACAGTCACTCAGCAGCATGATGAGTTACCACGCCGATACCAGCACATCCGTGAAAATGTACGAAAAACCTGACCAGAATTCTACGAGACTGTTGACAAACTGAAAAGCTGCAACCACATGTCTGAGTGGCAAACAGGATCAGGTGCTTCTGAAAGGCGATGTACTGTGCAGGTGGTCTTCTTGGACTTCAACTAGTCGAGCAATACCTGTCTTTGACGATGTCACCTGAAACAACCTACAGTAAGATTATTCCAGTATTTCAGCAGCTGTACCATGAACTGGAGGAGGTAGATGTGGCCACATTGCTGCAGGTTTAGGAACCACCCTTCAAATTTGTGTCCCAGGAAAGGTTCCATCATACAAAGTATAATGAGGACGTCTGTGATGCCATACTCAAAGTAGCAATCTCATTCCAACCCCAGGTCATTAAGCTCCCGAAGATGATCCTTCCCAAGTTGGCAACGGGCTTTCAGAGGCGGAAGGGTGATATCTTTGCCTTTGGAGACTATGATGAGTCTGCACAGAATGATCTTTGCCTTTGGAGACTATGATGAGTCTGCACAGAATGCTGTCACTCAGATGAACTCAGAAAAGTTGGAGAAGGCACTAATTCACAACCTTAATGCAGAGCAAAGTGTTGGATTTGTTAACTTCAAGCTGTAATGAAGAGGTGCCAAGCAGCTTAGCAGTACATCTGCAGCACAGGTCAAAGCCAGGTCGACGGATCTCATCAACAGAAGGCAATCAGGGTCATTCAGGGCCTATGGCACTGTGGTCACGAAAGGAGGAACAATGCCAGAAATCATGCTGGCATGGAACACAAAGCAAGACGAACTGAAGAAACAAGGTCTGCAGGACAAAGAGATTGCCAATGTGGCAGTAGGTCGTCGAAAAAAAAAAATCAAGGACCTGGACAAGCTGGAAAGAATAGCAGGAGCATTCACCTCAGCTGTGGCAGTAGATGAGTATGTGGCAGACACTGACAACAACCAGTACACAAAGGTAGAACGTCTGTACCTGGAGGTTCTCTATTCTCGAGACACGTCACTTTCTATGCCGAAATCAAGCGACCTATTTCGCCTCATGAAAGACCACAAGAAGCTTCCAATCAACACCTATGCAGTGAATCTGAAACTGTACCTGATGGACATTACCTTCAATGCAGGGGTGACTGTAAGAGGTTGGTAGATAAAGGTAGATAAGTAATGTAGATAGAGGGGTAGGTGGCGAGAATTTTATCTTATGTTTAGGAAGTTTTGAAAACATAAGTCGCGAAGGAGTTGCATAATCTCCCTCACCGTCTAAAGTTTATAAACAACCGCTAGGAAACAGATTTTAATGCTGATTGACAATATGTTAACTAAGCCATTCCGCCTCGATGTCGAGATTGCTTGTGCATGTAGTATTGCTTATGACGTTGTAACAGTCTTTCTGATTGGAGAAGGGTGGAGGAGGAGAAAAAAATATTGGTATATTGGTACATGGGAGAAAAGTCACGCCCTTGGGGGAGGCACTTATTTGTAACCCTAAAGATCATTGGATGAATAAAGTAGTGACGTCGGAACAGAAGTGGCTTAGTGAGTGGATTGAGGATCCCAGGCAGGAGTCCCTTGGTATAAATTGACAAACCAAGTGTAATATTCGGAATGAAACGAAGAAGAAAATTTACGTTTAATTCACCCCCATTGAGAAAAATTACTTCCTTACTACAGAAAGATATGAAGAAATATAATACCATAGAAGGGAACAGTTAAGAGAATGAAACCAGTAATTACGGAGAGATGGGAAGGCTTTAATGAGGCCATGGACACAATCCTAGGTCACTGACTATCTGTTGACATTGCTGATGAAAAATAACACACTCTGAACACTCAAATTGGACACTATGGACACACATTTTGATCTTGCTGTGCTTGATGTACATTATTATTTGTCTCTAGTAAATCTAATGTCAATAATAATGAGTTTCCTTACTATATTTCAGGTGTTTACCAATATTATGAAGATATTTCGAGTCAAAAACGCTTTTCTTGGGAAGTGTAAACTTCAAGACATATGTACAGGGGGTTAGGCTTAATTAAACGGTTTATGACTGGTATTATATCGCTCATACTGACCATCTCCATATTCTAAGGGGGTTATATAAAAAGTTGGTACTAACATCACCCCCTACCTGTGGTTGTGCTGTGTCAATCTCTTGTATAAATAATTTCCTGTCTGTATTTTTAAGGCACGCCTTACGTGAATATGATGTGTAATAATCTATATTGTATTTCATAATAATATTAATTTGTATTTCTTAAAATGTTAAGCATTGCGCAATACCTGTCTGTTGGGGACGCGCTTATACGCACTGTCAGATGACGCCAAGCTCGGAAACGTAATAGAATTTGGCAGGAAAAATCACTCTAATTTCCCATTGGTTGGAGACCTACTACCGCTTTACTTATGTTAATCCATCCCGAGAAACGTAAGGCGAAGCAGAGAGAGACCGGTAAGAGACACAGAGAGGCACAAAGAAGAGAGTCGATAAAGAAGAGAAACAGATAGATATATAGAACTCCGCTAAACAAGTTCTTTGGATCACAGCTATTGCTCATTTCCATGCGAAGTCCCAAGCCTTGGTGTTTTTCCGAATTGTTTCGGACACCTCTAGACTACTGCTGGGCTACGTGTGACTCGACACTCTCTGTTATTTTCCCAATTATGAAACATACCAGAAGCTTCCCCAACCAGAATTTATCATACATAAGCTTCACCTCAAACTACCCATTTGTTTCCGAAACCGTTGGTGTGACTTCAAGCAACCGATATCAGGACTAGTCTACATCATAATCAAGACTTCGTTTCACCCACCTGTTCTTCTATACTTGGTAATTAACATAACAATTCATTTCATGTCATATATATTGATATATTCTATAATTCTAAGCCCATTTATGTTGTATGATTTATTTCTATTCGTGTAGTAGTACTTGATTCTAACAAAGAGCTTGATTATCTCGCCGTTGAATCTGCGCACGGCCTTATTATTATTTTTTTTTCGTGTCGTGGCCATCATGGCCCATACGTGGATCGCAACAATATATATATATATATATATATGTGTGTGTGTGTGTGTGTGTGTGTGTGTGTGTGTGTGTGTGTGTGTGTGTGTGTGTGTGTGTGTGTGTGTGTGTGTGTGTGTGTGTGTGTGTGTGTGTGTGTGTGTGTGTGTGCGTGTTTACCAAGTTGTATTTTACGGGAAGGGGAGCTATGCTCATGGTGTCCCGTCTTCATATCTCGTTTTATCTAGACTGTTTTTAAATTTGTGTATCGTTTTTGCACATACCACATTCTCATCTAACTTGTTCCAAACGTCTATTACCCTGTGGGGAAAGCTGTTCTTTTTCAGGTCTTTCTATAACTGTCTTTCTTGATTTTCTTTCCGTGCCCTCTTGTATCTCTACCATCCCATTTTATTAGATCCTCTCTATCAATAGTTTCTATGCCTTTCATGATTCTGTAAATAGTTATCAAGTCTCCTCTCTCTCTTCTTTGCTCTAACGTCTGTAGCTCAAGTTTTGCTAGTCTCTCTTCATATGATAGTTCTTGAGTGCTGGTGCCAATTTCGTAATTGCTCTTTGTATTCTTTCAAGTTTTTTATACATTTTTTCTTTTGTACTTGGTGACCACGTCGTCGCTGCATACTCCAATCTTGGTCTTATCAAAGTGATTAGTATACCATTTCTTCGTCCAGGTATGTAAATGCTACTTTGATTGTTCTTATTAATTTATAAGTCTCTCCAAAAATCTTGTTTATATGTTTCTCAGGGGACATATTCATAATAATGACTCCCAGGTCCTTCTCATTTTCTACTTTTTTAATTTCTTCCTCTCCCAAGTTGTATGATCCTGTTATTCTGTTTTTGCTTTTTCCAAATTCCATTATATTACACTTCTTGATATTGAATTCCATCTCCCACTTCCTACTCCAGTCCCATACTTTATTGAGATCACTCTGCAGCGACTCACAATCTACGCTGTTCACTTTTTTCAACAATTTTACATCATCCGCAAAGAAGCTCATATAATTTTCAATTCCTTTATCCATATCATTAATATATATAGCAAACATTACTGGGTCCAGAACTGTTCCTTGTGGAACTCCACTTATCACTTCATCCCAATTAGTGTTTGTCTCTTATCACCACTTTCATTTTTCTTTCATGCAAGAAGTCTTCCATCCACTTCAGCAGTTTGCCCTGTATTCCTCCTGCAGTTTCTAATTTTCATAGCAACTTCTTATGTGGCACCTTATCAAAAGCTTTTTTCAGGTCTAGAAATGCAAAATCAGCCCATCCATCTCTTTCTTGTATTATGGCTTGAATAGAAACACATTAAGTTTGTGACGCATGATCGTTCTTGTCTAAATCCAAATTGCCTTGGATTTAGTACGTTTTTTTCCAAATGCCTTACCCATCTAATTTTGACCAAAAAAAATTCTCACAAATTTTAGCTATTGTACTTGTAAGAGAGACTGGTCTATAGTTAGTAGGGTCTTCCTTGTTTCCCTCTTTATATCTTGGTACAATATTTGCTCTTTTCCAATCTTCTGGAACTTTTCCTTTTTTCAATGAACTACTTATTAGACTATGTGTTTTGTCTGTTAGTTCATTCCTGCATTCTCTCAAAATCCAGTTTGCCATTTCATCTGGTCCATGCAATTTTCTGACATCGAGGTTACTCAAGAGATTCATTATTTCATTCCTTGTTACTTCTATCTCTTTCATAGGGGGGACTTTCTCTTCCCACTCGATATCTTTAAGTTGTATGTTCTCCCTCGTAAACACCGATTTCAAATGCTTGTTCATAATTTCTGCCTTTCTATTTCCTCTGTGTATTCAACTCCTCCTTGTCGTAGTTTCTCTAATTCTTGTTTGTTTTTCAGTTTGTTGTTTACAAATCTGTAGAATAATTTTGGTTGATCTTTACATTTTTCTATGACATCTTTTTCGTATTTTCCATTTTCTTCTCTGCACACTTGTACATATTGATATCTATAACTAGAATATATTTTCCATTTTTCAGGTCTTTTGTCTTTTTTCCATTTTATCCAAGCTTTATCTCTTTTGTCTTTTAACTCCCTACATCTTTTGTTGTACTAACACTTTACATATTCTTTTTCTTGTTTTTGTCTTGGAACATACTTTTCCACTCCTTGTTTATGAATTTTTGTCAAAATATTCCATTTCTCTTCTACTGTTGTGTATCCTTTCTCAGTCTGCTTATAAAAAAAAAATCTTACTTTATCAAATTTTGTTTTTCCATACATCAATCTTCCCTTTCTATATTAGTTTTTTTTATGTATTTTTCTTCATTTAGTTCCAGTTCAACCAGTATGTGGTCACTTTTACTTATTGGTGTCTTATATTCAATCTTGTCCACTATTTCGGGTTCCGATGTGATTATTAGGTCCAGCCTTGATGGTTCTTCCTCATTTCTAAACTTAGTATTCTCTTGTATCCATTGCGTCATTGTATGTTCTATAATCATATCAAGTAGTACATTTCCCCATAGGTCTTCTCCACCTTTCACTATCATCTCTTCCCAGCAGATTTATTTACAATTAAAGTCATCCATTATAACTGTTCTTCCTCCATCTTCCATTATCTTATTTAGTGTTATCCTTGTGTCTTCTAACATATCTTTATGTTCTCTCTCTTCCCATGAAGCCGTTTTAGGAGGCACATGATTTACTACAAACTTCCTGCTCTTCTTGTTCCTGTCCTCCACTTTCATCATAATCATCTCTACTCTATTCCTTCCATATGCGACATTCCTTACATTTATATCCTTCTTAGTAAGGAACATAACTCCACCCTCTTATTTTACTTCTCTGTTTCTAATCCAATAATTATATGCACCATGTCCTATACTGTTGGGTGGTAGTGGACCTTTCAATTTTGCCTCTACAATTCCCAATATGTCCGGTTCTTTTTCCTCCAGGTAATCATTCAGTTCGTTCAAGCCTGCTATTAAGCCATCTATATTTGGGAAAGACACTTTTAATTTTCTGCTACTTCCATCGTGTTTTCTGTTTCTCTTCCGTTTTTCTCTGCTATGAACCATTTCCTCATTTTCATATTCACTGCTCTCCAATAAAAATTTTCTTTGACTCTGTTCTTTTCTCGTTTTTTTCTTTTGGCTCTAGCCTTTTTGTTTTCTCGTCCTCTCTTTCCTCTTTATTCATTTCTCTTTTTATCCATACCTGTTTATACTGATCACTTTCTGCTAGTTTCCCTGTTTTTGCTAAGATATTCTCTGCTGTCGTTTGTGACCTGAATTTAACCTTAATTGGTCTGGTCTTATCTGTATTGTATTTCCCTATTCTACATATTTCTTCAATTTCTTTCCCTGTTTTTATTCATCCTCTTGTACTAGTTCTAATATCTTGTTTACCTTTTCCTTCTCCTCTTTTACTCTTGTAGTCCTATTTGGATTATACTTCTCTTCCATCCCAAATATAATTATACTTTTTTTTTTGTCCGCTAAGGCTCTTACTATATTCTCCTTCTCTCTCATCATTTCACTTTAATAACTGTGTCTTTAGTTTGTTCTTTCATCTGTTGTGTCACTATATCTTTAATACAATTTTGTTGTTCTCTTGGACTTTTCCTAACCCTGTACTTCTTTTGCTATGGACTCTTTATTTTCTTTATCATTATTCTTTAATTCCTCATTCTTATCTTTTACTTCTTTTAACTGTCTTCTTAATTCTTCTGTTTCTTTAGTTACGTTTTGGTTCTCCATCTTTAGTTCTTCCAATTTATCAACTCTTTCCGTAATTCTTGTAAG
>NC_134783.1:33548788-33556288 GCF_046742065.1 Oratosquilla oratoria | reverse complement strand
TGATAAGGACAAAGTTCTCTGCCTACCTACCAAACAAACCACGCACTTGCACCTTTCTTCCCCGACTATCCCAGAGCTTCTACTGCGTGTGCCAAAACACATGGAAGAGAATGTTCCCATGGAGATCGCCGGCTCCAGCAAACGATTATTAAGTCCTGTATCCAGCCCAGACCGAGCATCGGGGGCAAAACACACCTCTCCCGCTAAGGCCAAGAAAGAAAGAAATCGAAGCAAACAAAAAAGAAATGAAAATTAAGATAAATAGAATATATATAAAATAAAATAAAATGAAAATAATCCAGTGGAATTGCCGAGGTGTTAGAAGTAAAGTATATGACCTATCTATTTTCAACTCTAATCAACCTCTCAGTTATATGTCTGCAGAAAACATTCCTAAATCCCAATGTTCAATTAGAGCTGAAAAACTTCATCATCTATAGGAAGGACAGGTTCGCGCCTGGGGGGGGGGGGTCGCAGTTGCAGCGACTGCCTTCCCCAAGTGGAGCTGCCCCTATCCACAACCTTGTAAGCATTCACTGTCAAAACAAAAATACAGAACAAACTTCCGTCCATCTACTCCATTAACTTACCTCCCAATCAACCATTCTCGCTACAGGAGGTAAATAACCTAACAAGACAGCTGCTCCACTGTAAACTTATAGTCGGAGACTTTACATCCCACCATTACATGTGGGGGAGTGATAGAACATGTGCTCGAGAGAAGATGGAGGTAGTTCTGAACATAAACAACCTGGTCCTCCTAAACACTGGCGATCCCACTCATATAGACAATGCTAGGGGCACTTTTCATGCATTGATTTATCCATATCATCTCCTGCGGTGTCTGACGACATAGAATGGACTACGCATGACGACACCATGCTCAGCGATCATTTCCCAGTCATCCTAAAAATAGGGGGTGACAACGTTATGGCTGCTCCAGCCTATGCAGACAACCCAGCCCCTCCCTGTCCCAAATCCATCATGACGAAAGCCAACTGGGAAATGTATCAGCGTACTACCAATGTCAACACCACAGGGGATTATATGGATGACACATACCAAAGACCTCAGTATTTCACAAGCATAGAGTTCCTTGGTGGACATCAGACTGCAGAAAAGCACTTTGCAAGCGGAACAGGGTTTATCGAGCTTTTAAAAACAACCCAATTTTACCCAACTTGATTACTTTTAAAAAGGCGCAAGCAGAGGCCCGTAAAATCATTAAACAGTCCAAGCGAAAGTCTTAGCGTGATTTCATTTCAACAATTATCATACACACCCCTGTAACGCAGATCTGGTCCGCTCTCCGAAGAATTGACGGCAGACATGCACCTACCATAATTTGACGATAGGAACCACATTTGTAGATACGCCCACCGACATCACAAACATGATAGCAGATAAAAATACACAAACAAGCAATACAGATAACTATTCTCCAACATTCTTGCAGCATAAACAAAGACTGGAAGCAGAGCCACTTGTCTTCCGTACACATACGCACCACGAATACAATACTCCCTTCCAACTACACGAGCTTAAACAGGCTTTAAGCTCGTGTAGAAGGACCTCTGCTGGCCCGGATGAGATTAGGTATGAGATGCTGCAACATCTCAATTCAATCTCGCTCAACAAATTACTGGAACTATACAACGAAATTTTGATTAATCATGACTTCCCAGAAACATGGAGACATGCCCACGTTATACCTATTCTCGAAAAAGGGAAATGACCCAAAGAGTCCTTCCTCTTATCTTCCTATAGCGCTTACCAACTGCTTAGGCAAAGTATTAGAACGTATGGTCAATAAAAGATTAAAATTCATTCCCAAATCTCAAGATTTAATAGTTCCTGCCCAATGTGGTTTCAGGAAAAATCGAAGTAGTCTCGACCATTTGGTCAACATAGAACATGATATCCTTTCAAGTTTCGAGAGGAAAGATTTCCTTGTAGCTTGCTTCTTAGATTTAGAAATAGCCTACGACATGGTATGGCGACGTGGTATCATCGAAAAACTCTATGCACTTGTCCCTAGAGGAAATATCCCTATTTTTATTCAAAACTCTTTATTTGAACGAACATTCCCTGTCAAAATTCAAGGTTGCTTTTCATCAGTACGTATACAAGAAAATGGCGTATCACAGGGAAGTGTATTGAGCCCCACATTATCTATGTTACTTATTAACGATATTCTACCTGCCCCACCTCGGAACCTTAAATACTCATTATACGCTGACGACGTCGGAATCTGGCATTCCTCATCGAACGCTAGTTTTTCCGGCTCTCGAGTAAAACTTGCCCTGGACTCGCTCCAGGAATGGTCTAACGAATGAGGATTTAAGTTTTCGGAAGTAAAACAGTGGTTGTATTTTCACGCAGAGCCCAGGCAGAAATCGATCTGCAATTACATGGAAATCCCATTCCAGTACAAAATTCAACCTTTTTCCTTGGCCTGAAACTAGGCTCCAGGCTAAACTGAAAGGCCCATGTAAAGTATCTAGTTGATGTGTGCAACAAGAGACTTGATTTACTACGCAAACTAACGGGCACAAATTGGGGAGCAGATGGGAAATCTTTGCTAATGATTTATGAGTCCCTAATTAAATCTAAATTAGACTATGGGTGTCAGATTTATGGTTCGGCAACAACAACCACATTACAACCCCTGAACATCATCCAAAACAAAAGCCTTCGACTTGCACTTCAAACATTACACTGCACAAGAATCGAGAGGCTGGAAGTTGAAGCCAATGCCCCCCCCACCCCTCCACTGCAGGCGCGAACTTCTTACACTCCGCTACGCCGCCAAAGTGCTCCGTATCCCACGACATCCCTGCAAGCTGACGGCGTCCCAATACGAGCACTTTACCAACTCCAGCCTTAAGGGGGGACTGAACACCTTAACAAGAAATATTCATGTAAAAGTTTATAGTCTTTCAACTTGAAACTTTCAGGTTTTGTTTACAATATAGATAGAAATATATTATGAACCCGAGAATTTGCAACGTCGTGACGTCATAAATTTACGACGTCATAACGTTGTTTTGACGTAATCGAATACGCATGTTGTATTTTTTGTACTACAGACTTCTGGTAATACTAAAGATCCTATAAATACTTTCACGCCTTTTTTTTTCTTTCTTTTTTTTTTTACCGCTATACGACGTGAGATATAGGTGTCGCAATTATGGTCACTTACGTCACCCCCTTTTTTCGCGTTTTCTTTTTTTTCACTTAGGTGGAGGCCGTCGCTCTGCTACAATTGATTAAAAAAATTTGGTATATTTTTAATTGCAAATATTTGTGGTTTTGAGATACGAGCGTTTAAAGTTTTCAGCATTGTTTATCTCTGTTATTTATTGTGTGATTTTTATTATATTCACACACATTATTATGTAATGTATATTAAACAAGTTAACAGTCAATATTTTTACATATATACATATCTACTATATATATTACAGTAAAATATATTTGTTACTCGCCAAGCGGTCCTTTTTCATAATTGAAGATTTTGCGCTTTTACCGGTATAAATTATCACTGCTTGGGTGTCATCACTTTGTCAAATCATTGCAGAGTGGTTTATTTTTACCAGCAATGAGCCCCTTACCTCTGCTCAATGACAAAGCTTACCAAAACGGTGTTTGATCCTACACAGGCGCGAACCCAGCCTCGTATGTTTCTCCTTAGCTATTTTCTCTTCATCCTTCTGAATTTCCCTCATCTTCTTCTCTTCACTTGGAAGAAAGCACTTTGTCAGCTGTGTTGTCAGATGTGGTGGTATTTGGTGGTGGAGATGGTGTTGGCAGTGGAGGTGGTGGTGGTGGTGACGTGCGAGACGTTGGCATCCCTCCCCCAAGCCTTTCACGCTTTGCCCTCCTTCTAGCACATCTTTCATTCCACTTTTGGATCAAGTTTTTCATCTTTTCCTTGGTTTTCCTCTTCATAGTGATGCAGTTGATGATTGGACATCTAGTAAGTGTAGTAATGTCCAGAAAATAAGGTAAACAGCGGCACAGGAACACAATATCGCCACAGTCAGTTAGGTGTTTATGCATCAATCTACTCTGATTTTTGATGGGTAACTTAGGCTTGAAGCGTGCTGTGCACACCACACGGAAGAGAAAGTCACGCTGATGCCAGACGTACAAAAATATAGCCATGTCATGGAATTAGACAAGCGAAAACAAGATATATTTATAGATATTTAGGGCCTATTCTTGCGTGAGCCTTTTAAATTGACACGCCTCCCGGGCCTTTTAAACTCCATTACGCTCGAGAGGATTTTTTTTTCATATTTTGCTTTTAGGATGTTTATATTATTCAAATATGCCCATATCTATAATTCAATTTTTGGATGAAAATTTCATAATTCAAGGTGTTCAGTCCCCCCTTAATCCCTTTTCCATCAGGATTCGATCCTTATGCGAGCAGTATTCAGTGCCACTGTGGTCTATTGAAAAATTGAAGATGTTCCACATACCACGAGCACAAATTGGGGAGCAGATAGGAAATCTTTGTTAATGATTTATGAGTCCCTACTTAGATCTAAATTAAGACTATGGTTGTCAGATTTATGGTTCGGCAACAACAACCACATTACAACCCCTGAACATCATCCATAGCAAAGGCTTTCGACTTGCACTTCAAACATTACGCTGCACAAGAATCGAGAGGCTGAAAGATGAAGCCAATGCCGCCCCTCCCCCTCCACTACCACTACAGGCGCGAACTTCTTACACTCCGCTATGCCGCCAAAGTGCTCCTTATCCCACGACATCCCTGCAAGCTGGCGGCGTCCTAATACGAGCACTTCACCAACTCTAGCCTTAATCCCTTTTCCATCAGGATCCGATCCTTGTGCAAGGAGTATTCAGTGCCAGTGTGGTCTATTGAAAAAATGAAGACGTTCCACATACCACCGGGGGAAAAGATCACCCTGAACGTCAAAATCAACGAAGACCTCCACAAGAAATCGTGCTCGGTATAAGAACTCCGACAGAAGACCCTACAAATCATCAACGGGTACACTGGCCACAGGGTACTGTATACGGATGTTCCGATTGCCGGACCATACGAGCATTTATATTGCCGAACTCTTTAGAATATAAAAAGCGATAGAAAAGGCTCAATCTAACACACATAATAACTTCGTTATTTTCTCAGATTCTTTGAGTGCATTACTGTCAATTAAGTCAAATAACCAAATGGGGAATTTTCTCCTGAGCAAAATCATTAGCGCACTTTCGACGACCAACAAGTCCATTACTCTCTCTTGGGTTCCCAGCCACATTGGGATTTCCGGGAACGAGAAAGCGGACACGCTGGCCAAATCTGCGTTAGAAAATGACTCTATTATTGATATACCTATAGACACAGGGACTTTCAAATCAATCTTAAGAAAACAACTACACACCCACTGGCAACACCAGTGGGACAATCTTCACATCACACATAAACAAAAGGAACACATAACAGACTGGTCAACATCATACAGAACCAATAGATGAGAGGAAATCGCCATAGTAAGGCTGAGGATGAATTCCATCCCAGTGCAACACCTGCAACACTACACTATCTATAAGACACATACTCATACACTGCACGAAACATAATACACAGCGCCAGGCGCTTATACATAATTGCAGACTCAACAACATTCGGTTCAACGTGACAAATCTTTTGGCCAATGGCCGTTTCCTTATTGACAAAGTAGTGTGTTATTTGAGCACAACAGGACTGTTGTGGAAATTGTAATGGGAAATTAAACAGGATCGCAGGTTCAAATCAGGCTTAATGACCCCCTTATGGGTCGACAGCCCTAAGAAAAAAACGAAAAAAAAAAAAACAGACTCGCCTCTATCTAGCTGCCAGCTTCGTTCCCTCTGGATTGTAATCTTTATCACTTGGACAACAGACGACTCGACGTGCCTGGTTTCAACCTTACCCGTTCTATTTTTTCTACATATTTCATTCACCATTTATTTTGTATGTATTATGTGTTAGGATTAATATTATGAATATTATTTTTTTTTGTCTCTGATTATATTTCATACTGAAATATTAAATGGTTATCACTGTCGTCTGTCTTTTGGTATAGCAATAGTCTGATGCGTTTCCATGACCCAATTCTAACTTTGTTGTGGCTTGGGCACTCGTTATGCCCTTACATTTAACAAGTATCTTTCCAGCCTGAGTCATAACAGTATGTATGTATGTATGTATGTATGTATGTATGTATGTATGTATGTATGTACATATATGTATGTATTTATGTATGTATGTATGTATGTATGTATGTATGTATGTATGTATGTATGTAAAATACATAATGCAAACATAAATATCGTGTATGCAAATAAAGACTACCTCGTCACTCCAATGATACCTTTATCAATTCTATTCTGGTAAACAACAGACGATTTTGATCAGCTCAGATCAGGACTCCCCTAATACGGAACATATGCAGATTCTGTCCTGGCTAACGCCAAACCAGAAGTGGGAATCCCTTCCATAGAGAGGATGGGACAGGACCACTGGTGATAACATGAAAATAACAATAACCGACCTCTTGCCTACAATTTCTCTGGAAATCCACAGTCCCGTAAGTCACTAAATGGCTTTGATTCCATCCCAAGGAAGAAATGATGGACTGTTTTTTGTGTTGGATCAGTATGGGTTTGTTTCTATGCTATTGGCTGAGAGTAGTAGTAGTAGTAGTAGTAGTAGTAGTAGTAGTAGTAGTAGTAGTAGTAGTAGTAGTAGTAGTAGTAGTAGTAGTAGTAGTAGTAGTAGTAGTAGTAGTAGTAGTAGTAGTAGTAGTGGTAGTAGTGGGAATGCTGAAAATAATAATAGGGAAAACTATCATGGAGGTCACGAGGGACGAGGTGCGAGAAGCGGCAGGCAACCTTCAGGTTTGTGCGGAGCAACAGGCAGTATGTAAGGCGACAATTCACGCCATGAGGAGAATATTTGAGGAACCAGACTGCGAAGCAGTCTTATTAGTAGATGCATCCAACGCCCTCAACAACATAGAGAGGCTACTATTCACAACTTCTAAATAAAGTGCCGAGATTTGGCCAAATATGTGGAGAACACACAGAGAGCCAGCAAAGCTATTCTTCACCAACAGAGTTGAGAGGAAAGAGACGAAAGTGGACGTCATTCAATCATCGGAGGGTACCATTCAGGGAGACCCAGTGGCCATGGCAATGTACGCGCTTGGTCTTATGTACCTGCAGCAGAGAATAGTAGTAGTAGTAGTAGTAGTAGTTGTAGTAGTGCAGTGATCGGTTAAGAATCCTTTAAAAAGCAATATGTTGAAAAGAAAGTGAACGAATGGGTGTCGGAAGTTAGGATTCTAGCCAACTTTGCAAAGACTGAACCGCAGGCGGCATATGCCGCATTCATATATGTTGTGAAACATAAGTGGAACTACATATTAAGGACGGTACCGAATATCACCGACCTACTAAGACCCCTTGAAGAAACCATCA
>NC_134783.1:33531288-33546288 GCF_046742065.1 Oratosquilla oratoria | reverse complement strand
TGGGAAAAAGGAGAAGTAGAGCAACTGTTGATGGAAGCGGAGGCTATCCAAGATAGACTCAACAAGGGCGTCAACAGAAAGAAAAGTCCAGAAGACAAAGCCAGGAATTTTGCAGACAAGATGAGGCAGGGAAAGGTTGCGGCTGCCATGAGAACGCTCGCAGGGGAGAATGAAGATCCTGGAGTTCTATCCCTAAACTAGGAAACGCTAAAGATCCTGAAAGAAAAACATCCAATAGCAAGACCAGCGAACCTAGACTCTAAATTCAATGGTGACTACCTCCCACCCCACGAGGTAGTTTTTGACAGCATCACAAGAGAAAGGATCTGGAACCTTGCTCTACACACCCAGGGAGCGGCGGGACCATCGGGATTGGATGCGTCTGGATGGAAATGTCTCCTTAGCACCAGCCTAATTGGAACGGCAGCGGGGGGACTGCAGGAGACCATCGCTGGTTTGGCGAAGAAACTGGCGACTGAGGACTCTCAGCACTTGGAGGCATACACATCTTGCAGACTTATCCCGCTAGATAAGAAACCTGGCTGTCGTCCGATTGGTATAGGTGAGGTGCTGAGAAGAATAATAGGAAAAGCCATTATGGAAGTCGCGAAGGATGAGGTGCGAGAAGCGGCTGGCAACCTGCAGGTGTGCGCAGGGCAACAGGCGGGTTCCGAGGCAGCAGTCCGCGCCATGAGAAAGATATTCGAGGAACCACACTGCGAAGCAGTCCTATTAGTCGATGCATCCAACGCATTCAACAACTTAAATAGAGAGGCTACTATACACAACATCAAAATTAAATGCCCAGTATTGTCCAGGTATGTGGAGAACACATACAGAGAACCTGCAAAGCTATTTGTCACCAACAGATTTGAGAAAAAAGAAACGAAAGTGGAGATCATCAAATCCACGGAAGGCACCACTCAGGGAGACCCGGTGGCCATGGCAATATATGCGCTCGGTCTTATGGACCTGTAGCAGAAGATACAATACGAGGACACCATGGTCAAACAGGTAGCATATGCAAATGATCTCACGGGGGCAGGAAAAGTAGCTGACTTAAACAAGTGGTGGGATCTGGTGTTGGCACACGGCCCGGGCTTAAGTTACATTCCGAATGCAAAGAAGTATGTCCTCATAGTGAAGCCAGAGTACTTTAACAATGCCAAAATCCTCTTTGAGAACAGTGAAGTGAAGTTAACAAAAGAGGGGGAAAGACATCTCGGTGCAGTGATCGGCTCAGAATCCTTTAAAAAGCAATATGTTGGAAAGAAAGTTAACGATTGGGTGGCGGAAGTCAGGCTTCTAGCCAGCTTTGCAAAGACCGAACCGCACAGGGAAGGGAGGAGAGGCAGAAGGAGGAACTTCAAGCACTTCTAGCTCAGCTATCGAATTATATAAAAAGAAAGATAACATTGGCGCAGGAAGTTGGGGCGTCCAATTGGCTGACAGCACTACCAATCAGGGAAAACGGATTCACCTTAAACAAAAGAGAATTCACGGATGCCATTGCCCTGAGGTATGGATGGCCATTGGGAGGGCTGCCTAACAGATGCTCCTGTGGTGTACAATTTACTCCAGATCATGCGATGATATGCAAGCAGGGTGGATTCATTTGCATACGACACGATGAGGTAAGAGATCTTACTGCCCAAATGCTTCAGGAAGTGTGCAAGGATGTGACTATCGAACCAACATTACTCCCACTAGGAGGGGAGAACTTCAGATACCGCACGTCCAACACATCAGATGAAGCAAGAGTGGATGTCAGCGCAAGAGGTATCTGGACACGGGGACAATTGGCTTTCTTTGATATGCGAACATTTGATCCGATGGGCCCCTGTTACAGCAACCTAACTATTGAGGCATCCCACTCCCGGAAATTTTGGTTCCTTGGGAAGTGTCTAGCATGTCAACATGCAGCCACCTCCATAGACAAGCGACATGGATTAATATGGCTATACACAAGCCCAAGGCACAATATGGATTTTATGACCCACAGTAGACGTTAGTCCCTATTCCCTCTCCCCTCTTCCCTTCTCCCCCTCCTTTTTTCCACATCCCCCCACAGCCCCAGAGAGCCGACGCTAACCACAACCCACCCGCTGAACCCCCTCTTATTGTACTATCCTTATTCTTATCCCATCTTCTCTTCTCCATCTCTCCTTTTTCCCTATCTCTCTCTCCCCTCGTATCCTCTCACCTTCCATCTATCTGCCTTCCCCCTGACTCGCCCTCTCTCCCCTTATTTTCCTCTTCTCTCTCTCTCTCTCTCTCTCTCTCTCTCTCTCTCTCTCTCTCTCTCTCTCTCTCTCTCTTCTCTCTCTGTCTCCCTCTGCCCCCTCTCTCTTTCTTCATCCATCTGTCTCCCTCTCTCACTCTCTCTCTCCTTCTCTCGCCTCCTCTTTCTCTTCATCTACTTCTTTCAACCTTACTATTTCTCTCTCAAAATCCTCCCCCTCTCTCTCTCTGTCTCTGACACTCTCTCTCTTTCTATCTGTCTGTATCTCTGTCTGTCTGTCTCTCGTTCTCTCTCCCTATCTGTTTCTCTCTCTCTATCTATCTATCTATAAATTTATCTATCTCTCCCTTTCTCTCTCCCTCACGCTGTCTCTTACTTTCTCATCCTCTCCTATTACCCACCTCCTCCTACCCCCCTCCTGACCTCCTCTCCCATTTCCTTCTTCTGTCCTCCCCATCCTCCCCCTCCTTTCTGTTGGTTCACTTCCCTTGGCGTTTGTCTCCTCCTGCTCCCTCTAAATATATACCCATTGTACATAACTACCATTGAATCTCACGCCATGGCTCTTTTTCCCTAGCTGCCCCTTGCATTATATATGCGCAATTGCATTCGCGGGTACCCCTACCTCTCTCACCCCTCTTTTCCAAATGCTTTATAAAATCTCTATCCTACGTTTTCTCTCAGACCTACATGAGTTCTCTCAGACAAATATGAGGGGAAATTAAGATCTATCATGTGAGAACTGGATACTGGTAAGCCAGGGGACGAACAGAAAATGTCAATTGGAAGGAATTAAATTACCACAGAGGCTGTGCTCTGGGGCTGGCACAGGTGGGAACTGGTGAGTCTAGCACCGTCCATTTAAGTCACCCAAGTACTAGGAGTCCCACCCGTGATGGTCGGCAAAACATGCGCATGCGTCAATAGTGGGGGGAAATGTACAAACTGCAGAAGAGGAGGAGAATGCAGAAATCAAGGGAAGCAACAACCTCCGGAGGCGGGGAGTGGTTGTGATGGAGATGAACGTGGGTGAGAGAGACACAGAAGAGGGAAATGATCCCACGAACCTGAGACCGGAGAACGAAACCCCACGTCATCAATAGCAGCAGGGAGGGAGAGAGGAGGGCAGGTTCTGGCAGACGTGGCAGCAGCCCAGGGTTAAGGAGTGGCTGGACGACGCCTATAACAGGATACTTGCCTTCTCCGCAGGAAACCTCTTCACTCTGCCTAAATGCAATGCAACCAGAGGCCCATCTATTAAGAGCATATATAAAGTCATCTCCCCACGCCTCGATGGTATTCAAAACGCTAGCTATCTTTCCACACCTTACATGTCAGAGGACCCACAGAAAATCTAAGCACTCGGAGAATGTCTAGGCATTGCAACGGAGGATGGAACAGTGGGAAAAGGGAAAAGTGGAGCAACTGCTTATGGAAGCAGAGGCCATCCAAAATAGACTCAACAAGGGCGTCAACAGAAAGGCAAGTCCAAAAGACAAAGCCAGGAATTTTGCAGACAAGATGAGGCAGGGAAAGGTTGCGGCTACCATGAGAACGCTCGCAGGGGAGAATGAAGACCCTAGAGTTCTACCCCTAAACGAGGAAATGCTAAAGATCCTGAAAGAAAAACATCCAAAAGTAAGACCAGCGAGCCTGGACTCTAAATTCAATGGTGACTACCTCCCACCCCACGAGGTAGTTTTTGACAGCATCACAAGAGAAAGGATCTGGAACCTTGCTCTACACACCCAGGGAGCGGCGGAACCATTGGGCCTAGATGCGTCTGGATGGAAATGTCTCCTTAGCACCAGCCTAATTGGAACGGCAGCGGGGGGACTGCAGGAGACCATCGCTGGTTTGGCGAAGAAACTGGCGACTGAGGACTGTCAGTACCTGGAGGCATACACATCTTGCAGATTCATCCCGCTGGATAAGAAACCTGGCTGTCGTCCGATTGGTATAGGTGAGGTGTTGAGAAAAATAATAGGAAAAGCTATCATGGAAGTCGCGAAGGACGAGGTGCGAGAAGCGGCTGGCAACCTGCAGGTGTGCGCAGGGCAACAGGCGGGTTCCGAGGCAGCAGTCCACGCCAAGAGAAAGATATTCGAGGAACCAGAATGCGAAGCAGTCTTATTAGTAGATGCATCCAACGCATTCAACAACTTAAATAGAGAGGCTACCATACACAACATAAGATTAAATGCCCAGTATTGTCCAGGTATGTGGAGAACACATACAGAGAACCTGCAAAGCTATTTGTCACCAACAGATTTGAGAAAAAAGAAACGAAAGTGGAGATCATCAAATCCACGGAAGGCACCACTCAGGGAGACCCGGTGGCCATGGCAATGTACGCGCTCGGTCTTATGCATCTGCAACAGAAGATACAATATGAAGACACCAGGGTCAAACAGGTAGCATATGCAAATGATCTCACGGGGGAAGGAAAAGTAGCTGACTTAAAAAAGTGGTGGGATCTGGTGTTGGCACACGGCCCGGACTTGGGTTACATTCCGAATGCAAAGAAGTCTGTCCTCATAATGAAGCGAGAGTATTTTGACAATACCAAAATCTTGTTTGAGAACAGTGAAGTGAAGGTAACAAAAGGGGGGGGGGAAGACATCTCGGTGCAGTGATCGGCTCAGAATCCTTTAAAAAGCAATATGTTGGAAAGAAAGTTAACGATTGGGTGGCGGAAGTCAGGCTTCTAGCCAACTTTGCAAAGACCGAACCTCAGGCGGCATATGCCGCATTCATATATGATGTTAAACATAACTTGAACTACATATGACGGTGCCGAACATCACCGACCTACTAAGACCCCTTGAAGAAACCATCAGAAACGAGCTAATTTCCGCCATCACCAACGGACGGACAATAAATGAAGAGGAAAGAAACTTATTGAGCTTCCACCTAGAATGGAAGGGCTAGGCATCTCCAACCCGCTAAACCTTGCCAACATAGAACACCAAAACTCCATGAGACTCAAGTCCTCCTTGACAAACAACATCGTGTCACAAGATCAACGGAAGGAGTCTAACATGGACGAAATCAGAGAGAAAAAAAAAAAGTTTCAAAGGGAAGGGAGGAGAGGCAGAAGGAGGAACTTCAAGCATTTCTAGCTCAGCTATCGAATTATATAAAAAGAAAGATAACAATGGCTCAGGAAGTTGGGGCGTCCAATTGGCTGACAGCACTACCAATCAGGGAAAAGAGATTCACCTTAAACAAAAGAGAATTCACGGATGCCATTGCCCTGAGGTATGGATGGCCATTGGGAGGGCTGCCTAACAGATGCTCCTGTGGTGTACAATTTACTCCAGACCATGCGATGATATGCAAGCAGGGTGGATTCATTTGCATGCATCCTAAGATCAGCCCTCCTATGCCTAAGAGGTACCAGGTCCCCACTGCCCAAATCAGCACATATACAAAACCTAGATTGTGAGCAGACGGTGGTTGACAGTAGGATAAATGAACTTTTGTATTAGGCATTATTGAAAAATAAATAGATAAATAAAATGGTCATCGACCACAGCCATTGGCTGGAGAGGGGCCAATGAACTGTATTTGTGGGAGACAGATCCTGCTGCTTCCACCACAGTTCCACGAAGATGGAGGTCGTATTATAAAAAATAGTAGTAGTAGTAGTAGTAGTAGTAGTAGTAGTAGTAGTAGTAGTAGTAGTAGTAGTAGTAGTAGTAGTAGTAGTAGTAGTAGTAGAAGTAGTAGTAGAAGTAGTAGTAGTAGTAGAAGTAGTAGTAGTAGTAGTAGTAGTAGTAGTAGTAGTAGTAGTAGTAGTAGTAGTAGTAGTAGTAGTAGTAGTAGTAGTAGTAGTAGTAGTAGTAGGAATGATAAGCAGTCCTATTAGTCGATGCATCAAACGCATTCAACAACTTGAATAGAGATGCTACAATACACAACATCAAAATTAGATGCCCAATATTGGCCAGGTATGTGGAGAACACATACAGAGAACCTGCAAACCTATTTGTCACCAACAGGTTTGAGAAAAAAGAAACGAAAGTGGAGATCATCAAATCTGCGGAAGGAACCACTCAGGGAGACCCGGTGGCCATGGCTATGTACGCGCTCGGTCTTATGCACCTGCAGCAGAAGATACAATATGAGGACACCATGGTCAAACAGGTAGCATATGCAGATGATCTCACGGGGGCAGGAAAAGTAGCTGACCTAAAAAAGTGGTGGGATCTGGTGTTGGCACACGGCCCGGGCTTGGGTTAAATTCCGAATGCAAAGAAGTATGTCCTCATAGTGAAACCAGAGCACTTTGACAATGCCAAAATCTTGTTTGAGAACAGTGAAGTGAAGGTAACAAAAGAGGGGGAAAGACATCTCGGTGCAGTGATCGGCTCAGAATCCTTTAAAAAGCAATATATTGAAAAGAAAGTTAACGATTGGGTGGTGGAAGTCAGGCTCCTAGCTAACTTTGCAAAGACCGAACCTCAGGCGGCATATGCCGCATTCATATATGGGGTTAAACATAAGTGGAACTACATATTAAGGACGGCACCGAACATCACCGACCTACTAAGACCCCTTGAAGAAACCATCAGAAACGACCTAGTACCGGCCATCACCAAC
This sequence comes from Oratosquilla oratoria, assembly GCF_046742065.1. Taxonomy (NCBI): domain Eukaryota; kingdom Metazoa; phylum Arthropoda; class Malacostraca; order Stomatopoda; family Squillidae; genus Oratosquilla; species Oratosquilla oratoria. The sequence continues at coordinate 33,539,441 of NC_134783.1, read as the reverse complement.
GGACGGACATTAAACGAAGAGGAAAGAAAACTCATTGAAATTCCACCTAGAATGGGAGGGCTAGGCATCTCCAACCCACTAAACCTAGCCAAAATAGAACACCAAAACTCCATGAAACTCACGTCCTCCTTGACAAACAACATCGTGTCACAAGATCAACGGAAGGAGACTAACATGGAGGAGATCAGAGAAATTAGAAGAAACATTTCAAAGGGGAGGGAGGAGAGGCAGAAGGAGGAACTTTAAGCACTTCTAGCTCAGCTATCGAATTGTATGAAAAGAAAGATAACATTGGCGCAGGAAGTTGGGGCGTCCAACTGGCTGACAGCACTACCAATCAGGGCAAAGGGATTCACCTTAAACAAAAGAGAATTCACGGATGCCATTGCCCTGAGGTATGGATGGCCATTGGGAGGGCTGCCTAACAGATGCTCCTGTGGTGTACAATTTACTCCAGACCATGCGATGATATGCAAGCAGGGTGGATTCATTTGCATGCGACATGATGATGTAAGAGACCTTACTGCCCAAATGCTTCAGGAGGTGTGCAAGGATGTGACTATCGAACCAACATTAGTCCCACTAGGAGGGGAGATCTTCATATACCGCACGTCCAATACATCAGATGAAGCAAGAGTGGATGTCAGCGCAAGAGGTATCTGGACACGGGGACAATTGGCTATCTTTGACATGCGAATATTTGATCCGATGGCCCCCTGTTACAACAACCTTACTATTGAGGCATCTCAGTTCCGGAACTAGTATGAGAAGATCAGGATGTACGAAGAGCGTATACAGAATGTAGACCAGGGCTCATTCACTCCTATAACCTTTACGACTTCAGGTGGGATGGGTCCTAGAGCAAAGGCATTCTACGCTCGGCTGGCAGAGATAATGGCTGAAAAGAAACAACAACCCAAAAGCAGCATTGTTTCATGGATGAGATGTAGACTGTCATTCTAACTCCTGAGATCAGCCCTCCTATGCCTGAGAGGTACAAGGTCCCCACCGCCCAAATCGGCACATATACAAAACCTAGATTGTGAGCAGACGGTGGTTGACATTAGGATAAATGAACCTTTGTATTAGGCATTGTTAATAAAAATTAAATAGATAAATAAAAGGGTTGTCGACCACAGTCATTGGCGGGAGAGGGGCCAATGAACTGTGTCTGTGGGAGACAGATCCTGCTGCTTCCACCACACAGTTCCACGAGGATGGAGGTCGTGTTAAAAAAAAAAATATATATATATATATATATATATAGTAGTAGTAGTAGTAGTAGTAGTAGTAGTAGTAGTAGTAGTAGTAGTAGTAGTAGTAGTAGTAGTAGTAGTAGTGGTAGTAGTAGTAATAGTAGCAGTAATAATAGAAGTAGTAGCAGTAGTGGTAGTAGTACTGTTGTAATAGTAGAAGTAGATGTAGTAGTAAAATAAGGAGGAGGAAGAGGAGTAGGAAGAGGATTCCAGTCACCTATTGTCATCTCTTCTTACCTTTAAAAAATAAGGACGAAAAATCGTGAAAGTTTACAGGAAAGGATCTGGAGTAAAATGCGGAAACCAAGTGCTGGCCCTTCTGAACTGCACTGTCTTCTTATGCCCTAATGTAACCTAGTGAGGGTACTTACTCATAGGAATAATAATAATAGGACGTGCTATAATCATAGTCGTCATAGTCGCTGACCCATTGGCCGTCAATGCAGATAGAGATGTCACATATACTCCTGTCAAGAATGCGGGCTGTTTGGTTGGGGAACAATTCTCCTTTGTCCTCACAACCTGCAATAGTAAAACATAAGTCAAGAGAGCTAGGAGCACTCTCCCACCTCCTTTTTAACATTAAGAAACATACATACACCAGCTTACACACACACACGTACATATACACGCATATATTTGACAAAGACGAAGACGAGAGAATAACTAGAAGATATAAAAAATGCAAAAAAGACAAGGTGTTTGAGGGATATGACAAGGAAAAATCCATACAGACGTATTAATTTGTGACAACATGCAAAAAGAAATAGTACAGTCAGGCAAATTTAGGGCCAAATTACCCATGAAAGCATAGAGGCGGGACCTGTGAACGAAGTTCATATTCTGTATATTACAGTTAGGTTAAGCACACACACACACACACACACACACACACACACACACACACACACACACACACACACACACACACACACACACACACACACACACACACACACACACACACACACACACACACACACACACACACACACACACACACACACACACACACACACACACACACACACACAACAAACGCAAACACACACAAACACTCTCTCTCTCTCTCTCTCTCTCTCTCTCGTGGGCGGAGAGTTGGGGTAGGGTGCGTGTAAGGTCACAGCATTACCCATAGATCGGTCCTATATGAGCTCTGAGCTCTCTTCCGGGAGAGCTGTCGATCACGAATCCAACATGTGATCCCAGACCGTGGTGAATCACACACACACACACACACACACACACACACACACACACACACACACACACACACACACACACACACACACACACACACACACACACACACACACACACACACACACACACACACACACACACACACACACACACACACACACACACACACACACACACACACACACACACACACACACACACACATACTGTACATACACACACACACACACACACACACACACACACACACACACACACACACACACACACACACACACACACACACACACACACACTTAAACATACGAAATTATGGAATATGATTTCACCACTACACGTGCAATGATACTTACACCCACAACCACTTGACACGTGTACAATCTTCATCTGGACAGTGCGAGCGTTGTCCACCACCAGCTGCCCACCATTTCCGAAATTAAAGTTGCCATCACTCTACAATAGATACAAACAATCTGTGTCAGATGTGCTGTGTGTGTTAGATGTACAGGGTGAGTATGTCCAAATGTGTCAAACAAAATACATATCAAGTGCATGACAAAAACAGTGCACAAATACGGCAGATGCAACAGATGGAAGGCATTGGTGGTTTTATATAGGGAATGGGGAAAGTGTGAGCATGCAAGAAATTATGCCTGACATATGTATTCCGTAGATCAAAAGAACTGACATTTAATAAAAGGTGAAAGTAAGTTCCTTCTTGCACCATACGCTCATCAGCTCGTTTTACTCTTAATGGCGTGTAGTAGTCGGCTAGCTATACTGTGACCCGACCAGTAGCAGATGTAACCCTCAATATTGATGTCACTGCACCCATTTTAGGCCTCCTAAGCTCCACTAATATGGATGGAAATAAAACGTCCATGGAGAGGTGAAGAATTCCCAGTGGTACATACGGACAACCCGCTGGAGGCTCACCCCATGCATGGTTCGACATGCTCTTGTCTCATCTGCACCACCCAGGTCACACACCTAGTGAGCTTGGCAGATTTTTTTTTTTTCTTGATTTGCGGGCTAGTACCCGCTCGGACCTTAACCTTCCAGGTGGTCCGGAACGGTTCATACATAAAATTCATTGTCCACGCGATGCCACTGTTAGTACTGGCGATGCCCTGAGATCAGGGAGGAAGGGGTGTACCCCGCAACCACATATGGCGCCAGGAGGAGGGTTTGCCCTCAAGAAACTGAGGGTTGCTCCGGAAGGGGAGACGGTGAGCTTCCGCAACACCATTGTTGCACCTCGTCCTCACAGATTTTGCAGCCACCCACAACGATATCTAAGGTGGACCCTTTGGATGGTAGATTCCACCCTTCTACCTGGAGGCAGCTGAACTGTCTCACACCTAGTGACGAGGTAGTACCTCAGCGGCGATTCAGAAGTATGAAGTTTGCTACTGTGATTGTCCTTTGCCATCAATCTGGCTTTCTTGATGGTGACGCCCTTGATCTGCGTGATAGTGGGTGCCAGGGACAGTATGATTCTTCTGAACCTCGTCGCTGCCTCAGCATCATCATCCGGAATAGTGTTCCCTGGAATCCCAATGTGACTGGAGATCCAGTGAAAATTTGCAGACCTCTCATGCTAGTGCAAAAGATGCAGTGATTGCTGGATTGATGTCGTTAAATAGATGTCATCCGTTGTCTTCCCCGACCGGATGATGTCAATAGCACCCCTTGAGTCTGTGTGGATCACGGCTGCCCCCTGCTCAACAGAGAGGGCGTGATCCAGAGCCTTAGAGATGGCAGCAAGCTCCATCTTTACAGTGGAGCTCCTGTCGCAGTCAACCCATCGGCGGTTGTAAAAGCCGCGCCACACCTTCCTATGAGGGGGTCCTCAGAGCCTTCCGTGTAATACGACGAGCACGTTGAAGAAGGTGGGACTAAGAACGCCCCTATGCGAGGTCCCATTTTCTATGGTATGAGGAAAAGTGTCCCTGGAAGTGCACTCTCGCTACCCTGTTCGTGATTCAGTCTGCAACCCAGGTCGGGAGTTTCCTTGTAGACAAAGATACACGAATGGCAGAAGCATTTGCCAGCTCAAATGTTTTTCCAGATCCAGAAACACCATAATGGCATGCTGACTACCAACCAGGTAATCGTCACTCAGGTCAGGTCAACCGGGTAGCTGCTTCAGTTAGTGATATGGCGAGTGATTGTGTTACCGTGTTCAGCGCCGATGAGGTACAATCTCTACTTAGTAGAATTGAAGCCTTGGAGGATGCTGTAAAGTGCCTTAAAGAGAAGAATCGAGTTCTCCGCTCGAAGGCCCAAAATACAGAAGACAAAACTAGCTATGAGCTTGGATGGAAAACGGCGAAAAATAAGATGTGGAATAGTGGAAAAAAGTCCTCACTCGATTGCGAGAACTCGTTTCAAGTACTAGCGAATCTGCAGGAAGAAGAAACAAATGAAATTCAAGAGAAAAAGGGAAGGGCAGACGCTGGATCCCTGCCCACAGGTAAGATTTTGGTTGTAGGAGATAGTCAAATGAGGTACTTAGACCGGGCTTTCTGCGATAAAGATAAGAAACATAGGACGCAGGTGTGTTTCCCAGGCGTGGAGATAGGAGATGCTAGAGATAGGATTGAAGAGTGTTTAGTAGGGGAAGGTAAGGACCCTGTAGTTTGCTTAAGTGACGGGGGCAATGATATAGGCCAGCTAGGGAGTGAGGAATTGTTTGCGTGGTTCCGGAATGCGCTAGACAAGATTAGAAATAGGGGAGGTGTTCCTGTTGTATGTGGAATCCTTTCGAGGCGTAGAGTTAGAGGCATGTGACATTCCAGGACTATTGCAATAAATTGTAGGCTGGCAAAACATTGTAAGGCCAATGGATGGGCATTTGTCGACAACTGGGACCGCTTTTACGGTAGGAATCATCTATATACAAGGGACGGGGTGCACTTGTCGCCCAGAGGATTTCAAAATTGATTTGCTGCGAGGTAAAGCATGCGTACAGAATTTCGATATTATAGTTATTACTGAGTCCTGGATCAACATGGCTGATAAACATTTCCTTCCGGAAATCGAAATAGAAGGATATAAGTTTTTCACAAGGATAAGTTTGGCAGGAGTGGGGGAGGTGTACCACTTTTCGTTAAAAATACAATAAACTGTATCATCAACAATTCGATTAAGGAAGAGGACTGTACGTAATCCATTTGGGTAGAGATTATAGGCAAGAATAAGAAAGTTATCATTGGGGTCTTGTATAGACCTCCTAACCTCAGCATTGAGCAGACTGATCCCCTCATTCATGAAATCCTCAGAGCGTCCCAGTACAAAAACGTTGTGATCATGGGAGATTTTAATTGTAGAAACACTGACTGGGAAACTTTAATAAGAGATCAGGAAACAAAGAAATTCCTAGATGTGGTGCAGGATAATTTCCTAAAACAAGTGATTACCGATTCTACGAGAGGAGAAAATACTCTGGACTTAGTTTTGACTAATAATGAGCACCTAATGAGTAACGTAAAAGTGGGAAATATTCTAGGCTCTAGCGATCATCAAGAAATAAGATTTAATATTATTTGTGAAGAATTAAAAAGTACGAATAACGTCCAAGTACCAGACTTCAGGAGAGTATAACTTTGACAATATAAAATCTATTTGAAAATGAATATGAAATGTCATGCGGACGTTTCGGACATTGTCGGGTCTCGGTGTGTGACGGGGGTCTGGTCATGGCCATGGGTCGGGTCACGGAGGGTAATATGCATACCTTGGGTCACGTCATTTGGGGGCGAGGGCTCAACAGACAGGTCAGCAATTTAGATGAAATGTATAGAATCTAACTGATTTAATCATCAATGCACAAAATAGATTTATCCCCCTGATGTCAATAAGGAAAAATAGTAATACTCCCAAATGAATGACGGACAGATTGAAACATGAGATCGAAATGAAAGAGGACTTTATGTAAAAATAAAAAAACGGGGAAACACACCTTAGACCAAGATATAACGAAATAGCAAAGCTGGATAAAAAGAATACACGTACAGCAAAACGTAATTATGAAATTAAGGTTGCTAGTCAAGTAAGATCCAACTGAAAGGGTTTCTTTTATCTCTATAGAACAAAAAATAAAGAAAGAATAGGACCAATTAAAAATGATGAAAATGTCATGATAGAATTGGAGGAAAAAATGAGTGAGGAGTTTAACAATTATTTTCTATCAGTGTTTACTAATGAGAGGTTAGATAAAGTACCTGACTGTGATCCGATTTTCAGAGAGGATGAAGAAAGTAGTCTATCTAATATCAACATTAGTAAAGTAGAAGTAGTCATGCAGATTGAAAGACTTAAAAGCTACAAAATCCCCTGGTCCAGACGAAATTTTTCCGAGAATGCTAAAGGAATATAAATTTGAAATCTGCAACCAGTTAACTGAAATAGTTAATAAATCAGTGGAGGCAAGCAAACGTTGTTCCTGTTTTTAAGAAGGGAGATAGATCGTCTATATGCAACTACAGGCCAATCAGTTTGACATCGGTTATAGGAAAAATGCTTGAATCAGTGATAGTAAATAGACTCAGAGAACACATCGAAAGACATAATTTAATTCGTGATTCACAGCATGGTTTCTCCAAGGGTAAGTCCTGTGTGACTAATCTTCTATCCTTTTACACTAAAGTATATAATGCGTCAGATAACAATGATAATTACGATGTTATTTACCTTGACTTTAGCAAAGCCTTCGAGAAGGTGCCACACCAGAGACTACTAAATAAAACCAAAGCCCATGGCATAAGAGGAAACGTGTTAGAATGGATTAGAGCTTGGATTAGTAACAGAAAACAGCGGTTCACTATAAATGGAGTAAAATCTAGGTGGAGCAATGTTACTAGTGGGGTCCCCCAGGGCTCGGTTTTGGGTCCCTTGTTGTTCATTATGTACATAAACGACTTAGACGATGGGATAAATAGTGATGTTAGTAAATTTGCGGACGACACTAAAATAGGACGCCTAACTAGGTCAGGAAACAACGCAGAAATTCTGCAGGACGATCTTAACAAATTGTTCACATTGTCGGTGAAATGGCAAATGAGCTTCAATATCTCTAAGTGTAGCGTGTTAAACGTAGGGCTACACAACCCCGAAAATAGATACAGCTTAGATAACACGCTTTTAGAGAAAACTGAGTGCGAGAGAGACTTGGGAGTTCTAGTGAGTCCGGACCTTAAAACCAGGAAACAGTGCATTAGCACCAGGAATAAAGGTAACAGAGCATTAGGTTTCATTGCTAGGACGGTAACGAATAGAAGTGCAGAGGTAATTATTAAACTCTATCTAGCGATAGTTAGACCCATCCTTGACTATGCGGTACAGTTTTAGTCTCCGTCCTATAGAATGGACATCAATTCACTAGAATCAGTACAGAGAAGAATGACCAAAATGATACATGGACTCAGAAATTTACCTTACGAAGAGAGGCTTAGGCACCTTAACTTACACTCTCTGGAAAGACGCAGAGTGCCGGGTGATCTAATAGAGGTGTTCAAGTGGGTCAAAGGCTTTAACAAGGGTAATGCAAACAAGGTCATCATATTAAAACAACAGAGCAGGACTCGCAGTAATGGTTATAAACTGGACAACTTTAGATTTAAAAGGAAATAGGCAAGAATTGGTTTACTAATAGAGTGGTCGACGAATAGAATAAACTTAGTAAACATGTAG
>NC_134783.1:33518788-33521288 GCF_046742065.1 Oratosquilla oratoria | reverse complement strand
TCAAAGTTAATAAAACACCAGGGCCTGACGGTTGGCATCCAAGAATCTTAAAGGAAATGAAAAATGAGATTGTTGTTCCATTAGAAATTATTTTCAAGAAATCCATCATATCCGGAGATGTCCCAAGAGAATGGAAGCTAGCTAACGTTACTCCCATATTCAAAAAAGGTGACAAAAAGAAACCAAATAACTATAGGCCTATAAGTTTGACTTCGATCGTAGGAAAAATAATGGAAACTATCATCAGAGATGCTATCGAACATCATTTAGAAAGTAACCGTTTGATAAATGATAGCCAGCATGGTTTTAGACGGAAACGTTCTTGCGTGACTAACTTACTCGAATTCTACAGCATAGTTATCTCGAATTATGACAAAAGAAACAATATAGATTTAGTATATCTAGACTTTGCAAAAGCTTTTGATACCGTCCCACACGAAAGACTACTTACTAAATTAGCTTTGCATGGAATAAGTGGTAGCCTATTAGGTTGGACTAGTAATTGGTTGAATGATCGAAAACAGAGAGTTGTTTTAAATGGACAAACTTCTGGATGGAAAAGTGTTGCAAGTGGAGTTCCTCAGGGTTCCGTTCTTGGGCCACTTCTATTCATAGTATATATAAATGATATAGACCATGGACTAAACTCTACTGTTTCCAAATTTGCTGATGATACAAAACTGTGCGGAGTGGCAAATGATCACTCAAACCAATTAGATATTCAAGAAGATTTAGATCAATTACAGCAATGGTCTGAAAAGTGGCTAATGAAATTTAACACAAGTAAATGCAAGGTAATGCACATAGGTAAAAATAACAGCAAGTACGATTACAAGTTATTTGGAAATTCGTTAACAAAAGTGGATAGTGAAAAAGATCTCGGCGTAATTATCAGTAACGACCTCAAATCATCCAAGCAGTGTATTTCAGCCTCTGAGAAAGCAAATAAGATTCTAGGACTGATTGCGCGATCTTTTGATTTCAAAAGTCCATCACTCATTAACAAGCTATATAAATCGTTAGTTCGTCCACATTTGGAATATGCTCATTCCGTATGGTCACCGAATCTCATTAAAGACATTGAGAGATTGGAAAGAGTACAACGGCGAGCCACAAAACTGATTCCAAATATCAAAAATAAATCATACGAAAATCGACTAAAACATATGAATCTGTTTTCCCTAAAAAAGCGTAGACTCAGAGGTGACTTGATACAGGTCTTTAAAATTCTAAAGGGAATTGACAACATCAAAAGTGACAAAATTTTTACATTGAATGAGAATCAGACAAGAAACAATGGTCTCAAACTGTCCGGAAATAGATTCAATTTGGAAGTAGGTAGAAACAACTTTGCCAACCGTGTAGTTAATGAATGGAATAAACTTCCTGCACAGGTAGTGCAATGTAGTTCAGTTCAAAGCTTTAAGAATCATTTAGATAAAAACCTAAGTAAGATGCTGTAATGATTATAATTTATGTTATATTATTTGTTTTTGTTTTGTTATCATTTGTCTGTCTGATTTTTATTTATTATTAGTTATATGTCAATTTATCATTATTTACTATTTACCTGTTTGTTTATTATTTAACTATACCTATGCATTTATTTATGTACTTTATTTGTTATTTACATTATCATAGTTTTTATTTATTATTTTATTATTAATATGATTTTTTTTTCGCATCCGACCTAGATATGGATCAAAAGGTCTCCTGTCGGCATGCTCCGCCTTTGTAATCTTTGTAATATATATACATATATATATATATATATATATATATATATATATATACTCTCACTCACACACTCCGCTGGATCTTGAACCTCATGTAGATTCTGGTCCGCCAACAGTAAGCCTCTCCATGTCCTTCGGTCCTGTGCTTCTTCCATATATACAGTACATTCTTCGTACAAATGGGTAGGAGATTCTCTCTCAAGCATATTTCATTGAATGAAATGGCAAGCTTGTTGCGACAAAGGTTCTTATCAGTCCTCTCTCTCTTTCGTAAAGCGACTTTGCTTTCAATAGGCAAGAGTCAAAGTAATTCGCCGTATGACATTAGGTAGAATCATAGACATAGTCGAAAGCCAAAATGCCTTTTCGCACCTCATGGTGAAAGGGGCCTCAAAAGTACAAGCCAGGAGCATATCTGAGGCCCCTTTCAGATGTCTTTCGGGTAACTTGTATATTAAAAAATATAGGGTTGCTATGGGATCACCTTTAGAGATTCTCTTTGCCCAGGCTTTCATGGCCCATGTTGAAGAAGAAACTATAAAAAACCTCCATACCAAACCAATTTTGTATCGTAGGTATGTTGATGATTTTTTTTTTTTTTTTTTTTTTGCAGAGGATCTACATTTACTCGAGGAACTCAGATCTAACCTTCAAGTTTTTTCTGGATTAAAGTTCACTGTGGAGTTGAATAAGAACAACAGACTCCCATTCCTCGATGTAATGGTAGATGGTTCTTCAGAAGTTTTTATTACTTCCATTTACCG
>NC_134783.1:33506288-33513788 GCF_046742065.1 Oratosquilla oratoria | reverse complement strand
TCACCTACCACACAGCCTAGTGACTAAACTGAAGAACGAAGACCTTATTCAGAAAGAATCTCACAGATCAAAGCTCATATCTCTCTGCACAAACAGTAAATGGAAACATGTAGGGAGAACGGACCTTATCAACAATCTATCTTCCCACACCCTGACATCAACGCAGCAAGAAGCACTGTCCTTAGGAATGAAGTTTGACACCGGTATGAACAACAAGAGTTATTTGGATTTTGTGCTTAAAAACAGCCGTTGGGACGACAGCGACATCGAGAAAGGCTTCAAGTAAGGTATCATTTTAAGTTGCATTGCGTCTGCCTCTTCGAAGAGAACATCAATTCCTAAGAGATATATCAAGGCGCTTAATGAGTTAAAGAAAATGGAAGATATCATCATCACATCTGCGGACAAAGGAGGAGGCATCGTGATCCTTGATTCCGACGACTACAACAAGAAGATGCTTGATCTCTTAGCAGACGAAAATACGTACTCTAGACAACCCCGTGGCCAAGCAATTAAAGAGGCGGAGATATTCAACAAAGAAGCCAGACACCTGTTAAACAAGACAAAGCAAGGAAAGAAGTTGTTACACCTATTGGAAGAGGCCCCAAAAACTCCATCCATACGAGGTCTGCCCAAGATACACAAGCCAAATATCCCATTACGACCCATCACTTCTGGGATTGGCAGTGCACCACACCGCCTAGCCAAAATTCTAGCCGCCCCTCTTTCCGCGGCTTTGGGTAGACTCAGCCAGGCACATCTTCGGAATTCATCAGATCTTAAAGAGAGGTTACAAAAAGTGAATTTCAGGGCCAAGAAATTGGTGAGTTTCGATGTGAAAAATCTTTTTACGAACGTCGCAATTGATGGTGCCCTAGAAGCAGTTGAGGAAGTACTGGAAATGTTCGAGGATAGTGATTTATCCGTGTGCAAACGTGATTACAAGAAATTATTATCCATGTGCGTCAGGTTCGGTGCTTGTGAATTTAACGGTGAAGAATACCGCCAACATGCAGGTTTAGCGATGGGTTCTCCCCTCAGTGCAGTTATGGCCTCTCTATATATGGAGATGTTAGAAAACAAGTTTTTTCTCCGCATGATATCTGAAAATACTGTTTGGCTGAGATACGTGGACGATGTTTTAGTGATTACCCACTACAATACTAAAATTGAAAATTTATTATCTAATCTAAATAGTGTCAATTCTAACATCCAATTCACGATCGAAAATGAGATAGACGGACAACTACCTTTTCTAGACACCGTGTTAATAAGATCAGGATGCGGCGTTAAATTTAAAGTTTACAGGAAACCGACAAATAAAAATGACTTCATTCATTTCTACAGTGCACATAATAAGAGGACAAAGACTGGTGTGGTGATAGGCCTGTTTTTAAGAGCACTTCGTATTTGCAGTGATGAATTTCTAGCGGATGAAATTGAAATGATTAAAACAACTTTTGAAGAGCTCAAATACCCCAGAGGGTTACTTTGCACCCTGGAGGAGAAGGCTCGTAGTATAATACGCAATAAAAGAGAAAAGTCCAACGCTAAATATTGGGTGGTCCCAAATTCCAATCTAACGAGAGACCTAGACAAAATCTTATCGTCCTCCAACATTCGTCTTGCGACTTCCACAGGTACGAAAATAAAGGACCTTTTAATCAAGAAAAAAGACCCAACTACAAATACAAACAGCGTAGTTTACGAAATCCCGTGTGGTGGATGTGACAGAAAATACATCGGTGAAACCGGCAGAGGCTTAGACACCAGATTGAAAGAACACCGAGCAGATGTAAGGCACCACAGGGTCAGTAGTGCATTAGTTAACCATGTCGACGAAAGAGGCCATCTACCAAAATGGGACCAGGCAAAAATTCTCATGGATAACATTACACGACAGGAAAGAAAGGCGATGGAGTCCGTTTTTATCAACATCCATGATAACATCAATAAGAGGACTGGGGATTTAATATGGGCTAAAGCAGCAGCACACTTTATCGTAATGAATAATAAACACAGAGCCCCTGATCTAGACGGACGTTTCAGCCACGCGAACAACAGGAGGATACTTGGTCCACCCGCTGTGACAATCCGCCACACCAATAGATGAGGTCGAGTGGGGGACCAACCTGACACTTTACCACGTTCCTTCTTTTGCCATATATATTGACCAACTTGACTTCAAACTATGTTCCTCTGAAGAAGCCACTCAGGCGAAACTAGTCAGGAATAAAAGTATTTCCCTCAGCCCGTGTTCCCTTACCTCCTATCCACAATAATAATAATAATAATAATAATAACAATAACAATAACAATAATAATAATAATAATAATAATAATAATAATAATAATAATAATAATAATAATAATAATAATAATAATAATAATAATAATAATAATAATAATGATAATGATAATGATAATGATAATAATAATAATAATAATAATAATAATAATAATAATAATAATAATAATAATAATAATAATAATAATAATAATAATAATAATAATAATAATAATAATAATAATAATAATAATAATAACAATAATAATAATGATAATAATAATAATAATAATAGGTTTTCCGTGTGTCGCCATGGGAGGATTCGACCTGATGCGAACGGATTGGCATGTGCGTTACCACTGCCCGTAGTGCAGTGGTAACGCACAATAATAGGTTTATTGAGATAGCAGTGATACACTGAGAATAATACAATTGAGTACTTTTATGTGTGTGTGTGTGTGTGTGTGTGTGTGTGTGTGTGTGTGTGTGTGTGTGTGTGTGTGTGTATTTATACAACATTGAATGGGTCCCAGTGACTACATGATACAAAGGATTACAAAGGATTACAAAGGCAAAGCATGCCGACAGGAGACCTTTTGATCCATATCTAGGTAGGATGCAAAAAAAAAAAAAAAAAAAAAAATCATATTAATAATAAATTAAAACTATAACAATGTAAATAACAATTAAAATACATAAATAAATGCATTGGTATAGTTGAATAACAAACAAACAGGTAAATAGTAAATGATAATAAATTGACATATAACTAATAATAAATGAAAATCAGACAGACAAATTATAACAAAACAAAAACAAATAATATAACATAAATTATAATCATTACAGCATCTTACTTAGGTATTTATCTAAATGATTCTTAAAGCTTCCAACTGAACTACATTGCACTACCTGTGCAGGAAGTTTATTCCATTCATTAACTACACGGTTGGCAAAGTTGTTTCTACCTACTTCCAAATTGAATCTATTTCCGGACAGTTTGAGACCATTGTTTCTTGTCTGATTCTCATTCAATGTAAAAATTTTTGTCTCTTTTGATGTTGTCAATTCCCTTTAAAATCTTAAAGACCTGTATCAAGTCACCTCTGAGTCTACGCTTTTTTAGGGAAAACAGATTCATGTGCTTAAGTCGATTTTCGTATGATTTATTTTTGATATTTGGAATCAGTTTTGTGGCTCGCCGTTGTACTTTTTCCAGTCTGTCAATGTCTTTAATGAGATTCGGTGACCATACGGAAACAGCATATTCCAAATGTGGACGAACTAACGATTTATATAGCTTGTTAATGAGTGATGGACTTTTGAAATCAAAAGATCGCGCAATCAATCCCAGAATCTTATTTGCTTTCTCAGAGGCTGAAATACACTGCTTGGATGATTTGAGGTCGTTACTGATAATTACGCCGAGATCTTTTTCACTATCCACTTTTGTTAACGAATTTCCAAATAACTTGTAATCGTACTTGCTGTTATTTTTACCTATGTGCATTACCTTGCATTTACTTGTGTTAAATTTCATTAGCCACTTTTCAGACCATTGCTGTAATTGATCTAAATCTTCTTGAATATCTAATTGGTTTGAGTGATCATTTGCCACTCCGCACAGTTTTGTATCATCAGCAAATTTGGAAACAGTAGAGTTTAGTCCATGGTCTATATCATTTATATATACTATGAATAGAAGTGGCCCAAGAACGGAACCCTGAGGAACTCCACTTGCAACACTTTTCCATCCAGAAGTTTTTCCATTTAAAACAACTCTCTGTTTTCGACCTTTCAACCAATTACTAGTCCAACCTAATAGGCTACCACTTATTCCATGCAAAGCTAATTTAGTAAGTAGTCTTTCTATCAACCACAGTGCACTTTAATTCTAAGCCATCAACATCAGAAATACCGTGGAGGCTAATGCAAAAATTGAAACGTGGTACGCCCGAGGAGTCGAACCAAGGCCAGTTCGTGACAAGTTCCACTTGTCACGAACTGGCCTTGGTTCGAGTAATCGGGCGTACCACGTTTCAATTTCTGGATGCGCCTCCACGGTATTTCCGATGTTGATGGGTTAGAATTAATGTGCACTGTGGTCGATTATATTATATATATATATATATATATATATATATATATATATATATATATATATATATATATATATATGTATATATACGTATGTATATATATATATATATACATATATATATACATGTATATATATATATATATATAAATATATATATATATATATATATATATATATATACATACATACATACATATTTCAATATGAGAAAGATGGAAATGGAAAGACACAGGTCTGAAAAAAGTATTGCTAAAAAGAGACAGGCTTATAAGAAATATAAGTGCTCGGGTACATCTAATGACTATGAAATTTATGTATCAATGCAGAGAGATTTAAAAAAGACAATAAAAAAAAGCGACAATACGAAATGAATATCGCTGAAAAATCCAAAGAGAATCCCAAAGAATTCTATAGTTACATTAAAGATAAAAAGGTTATTAGGATTCACATTGGTCCACTATTATCTGCTGACGGTCAATTTGAATATTCAAATGAAGAAATATGTAATATCTTAAACAATTTCTTTAGCTCTGCATTAGTAAACGAAACACCTCAAAGTGAACTCCAAACTGAAACACGTGAAAAGTCTGGGGTAAACTTACTCACTACGGTAAATATAACAAAAGAAAAAAATAAAAGATGTATAGAGAAACTCAAGTTAATAAAACACCAAGGCATGACGGTTGGCATCCAAGAATTTTAAAGGAAATGAAAAATGAGATTGATGTTCCATTAGGAATTATTTTCAAGAAATCCATCATATCCGGAAATGTCCCAAGAGAATGGAAGCTAGCTAACGTTACTCCCATACACAAAAAAGGTGACAAAAAGAAACCAAATAACTATAGGCCTATAAGTTTGACTTCAATCGTAGGAAAAATAATGGAAACTACCATCAGAGATGCTATCGAACATTATTTAGAAAGTAACCATTTGATAAATGATAGCCAGCATGGTAAACTTACTCACTACGGTAAATATAACAAAAGAAAAAAATAAAAGATGTATAGAGAAACTCAAGTTAATAAAACACCAAGGCATGACGGTTGGCATCCAAGAATTTTAAAGGAAATGAAAAATGAGATTGATGTTCCATTAGGAATTATTTTCAAGAAATCCATCATATCCGGAAATGTCCCAAGAGAATGGAAGCTAGCTAACGTTACTCCCATATACAAAAAAGGTGACAAAAAGAAACCAAATAACTATAGGCCTATAAGTTTGACTTCAATCGTAGGAAAAATAATGGAAACTACCATCAGAGATGCTATCGAACATTATTTAGAAAGTAACCGTTTGATAAATGATAGCCAGCATGGTTTCAGACGGAAACGTTCTTGCGTGACTAACTTACTCGAATTCTACAACACAGTTATCTCGAGTTATGACAAAAGAAACAATATAGATTTAATATATCTAGACTTTGCAAAAGCTTTTGATACCGTTCCTAATGGAACATCAACCTCATTAGGAATTCTTTTCAAGAAATCCATCATATCCAGAGATGTCCCAAGAGAATGGAAGCTAGCTAACGTTACTCCCATATTCAAAAAAGGTGACAAAATGAAACCAAATAACTTTAGGCCTATAAGTTTGACTTCAGTCGTAGGAAAAATAATGGAAACTATCATCAGAGATGCTATCGAACATCATTTAGAAAGTAACCGTTTGATAAATGATAGCCAGCATGGTTTTAGACGGAAACGTTCTTGCGTGACTAACTTACGCGAATTCTACAACACAGTTATCTCGAATTAGTACAAAAGAAACAATATAGATTTGATATATCTAGACTTTGCAAAAGCTTTTGATACCGTCCCCCACGAAAGACTACTTACTAGATTAGCTTCACACGGAATAAGTGGTAGCCTATTAAGTTGGACTAGTAATTGGTTGAATGATCGAAATCAGGGAGTTGTTTTAAATGTAAAAATTTCTAGATGGAAAAATGTTATGAGTGGAGTTCCTCAGGGTTCCGTTCTTGGACCACTTCTATCCATAGTATATATAAATGATATAGACCATGGACTAAAATCTACTGTTTCCAAATTTGCTGATGATACAAAACTGTGCGGAATGGCAAATGATCACTTAAACCAATTAGATATTCAAGAAGATTTAGATAAATTACAGCAATGGTCTGAACAGTGGCTAATGAAATTTAACACAAGTAAATGCAAGGTAATGCAAATAACAGTAAGTACTATTACAAGTTATTTGGAAATTCGTTAACAAAAGTGAATAGTGAAATAGATCTCGGCGTAATTATTAGTAACTATCTCAAATCATCCAAGTAGTGTATTTTAGCCTTTGAGAAAGCAAATATGATTCTAGGACTGATTGCACGATCTTTTGACTTCAAAAGTCCATTACTCATTAACAAGCTATATAAATCGTTAGTTCGTCCACATTTGGAATATGCTGTTTCTGTATGGTCACCGAATCTCATTAAAGACATTGACAGACTGGAAAAAAGTACAACGGCGAACCACAAAACTGATTCCAAATATAAAAAATAAATCATACGACAATCGACTAGAATATATGAATCTGTTTTCCCTAAAAAAGCGTAGACTCAGAGGTGACTTGATACAGGTCTTTAAAATTCTAAAGGGAATTGACATCAAAAGTGACAAAATTTTCATACTGAATGAGAATCAGAAAAGAAACAATGGTCTCAAACTGTCCGGAAATAGATTCAATTTGGAAGTGGGTAGAAACAACTTCGCCAACCGTGTAGTTAATGAATGGAATAAACTTCCTGCAGAGGCAGTGCAATGTAGTTCAGTTGGAAGCTTTAAGAATCATTTAGATAAACACCTAAGCAAGATACTGTAATGGTTATCATTTATTTTATGTAATTTTTTTTTATTATTATTTGTCTGTTTGATTCTCATTAATTATTAGTTATATTTCAATTTATTATTATTTACTATTTATCTGTTTGTTTATTATTTAACTATACCTATGTATTTATTTATGTATTTTGTTTGTTATTTACATTATTATAGTCTTTATTTATTCATTATTATTTTGATTTTTCTTCGCATCCGACCTAGATATGGTGCAAAAGGTCTCCTGTCGGCATGCTCCGCCTTTGTAATCCTTTGTA
>NC_134783.1:33483788-33496288 GCF_046742065.1 Oratosquilla oratoria | reverse complement strand
ATATACATATGTATATATACATATATACATATATATATATATATATATATATATATATATATATATATATATATATATATGTATATGTATATATATAACACCTCACCCGCCATTGAACAAGTTCAATTGTAATTTTGGATTGCAAACAAATGACCTTAGTAGCAAGCCCAACCACGGCGGACGTTAATTACCTCGTTTAGGCTACTACCTCTTTTGGAACAGCTTTCAGGAACATTACCTGTCCGAGGCGGGTTTCACAAGGTAACTCAACTGTGACAGTTATGAGTTTAGGCGATAGTGTGTATATGTTCTATGTCTAATATTCAAGGCGTGAAATAGACTCATTCCTTACTTCAACCACACACTTCACACAGACGTCATAGCACACACAAAGATAAATATCTACATAAGTTTCTCTCACACTACAACTTATTTCAGTTTACTTCTTACTTGATTCTTTTTCTGCCTACTTGTACTACTAAATCTCCACCTTTCTTACCAAATTTGTTGGTAAAATGATCAAAAGCTGTACCAAGACAAAAAAGACACATCTATGCCAGTCCCCTCTCCTAACCCGGGCCTCCCCCTGCGACAAATACTTGCCCTCCACAGAACTCAGAAAAACGGAGATTAGCAATTACTAGTTATGTATTCAACTATCCTTTCGTTTTCTAACACTTCGGTGTTTCCCTCCTCCAAACAACGATTCCGTGAACGCGAGTGTTCTTGTCTATTAGATCCCATGATCCCACTCTTCGAGGTGACTCTAGGGTAGAGGGTTGATGTCTTACTCTTTCTCTCTGTACCTTGACATAATAGGAGTTCCTCCAAGTTGAGTAAAATTATCTACGGTTAGCCAGAATAACAATAAAAATAAAATTAGGAGGTTACGAGGTTGGAGGAACCAAGTAAATTTACACTCAATTTCAAAGTAGCCACGCTTTCATACGAGTGATGGACAAAATCATTAAATGTTGTTTACGCTAATAACACGAGAAGCACCTTTAAACTAACATAGAAAATGAATTGTTAAACATTAGAAGTTATGGGTATGAGTGCAATCACATTTTTTTCCAAATCTAAGCCTTGCCGAAGGGACACCTTACCTTGAATCCATACCGCTGTCAAGTGGCGGGTAATGGTATGGCGTTCCATATAAAGAGAAAACTGGCTGCGTCACCTGGACCATTAAGAAATGATTAACTATGGGGAGGGTAATGAATACTAAGCAAGTTATCTAGTTATAAATTCAAGGATATAAGAAATTGATAACGAGAGATATCTTAAAATGAGACTGTGGTAACCCGACTGATAAAGTTTGTAAGGTATGCAGAAATGGTCATACATGATTTTATCATGCATACTACTTTAAGTGCAAAAATAATGCATTTGGAGGAAGATGGTACTGGACCCGACTATGGTGGTGAAGGAAGGTTGACCGCAGGTCAAGTCGGGTCATGGCATGGGTTCAGTGGCCGTTTAAAAAGGGCACCGGCAGCTATCGTGGCTCATCACATTCATACACACACAGCAGGTCACACAAGAGCCTTGCGCATCGTTCCTCCCCCAGTATGGTTTTAGACCATCGATTTCAAAATCTACAAGATATCTCCCCCACGCAGTGAAGTGGAGTGATTGTGATGTGCAGTGATTTACGCCTTCGTGTGTTACAAATCTGAACTGGTCAGCTACACAAATGCCGTGCGAGTGATAGTGAAGTGTGCATCCCTTAGACTTACAGAGCATGGAAGAATCTTTTCATCACAGGAGAATCTTCTCCTCCAGCGAGGGCGAAGAAGATGCGTCCCCAAGACACCCTGATGAACCTCATCGGCAAAAAAGACTAAAAGTCACCTACTCCAATGAAAGTGCCCAGCGGATGGAAGACCCCTTTCACAAAGCTGTTGACCGGGTTCCCCCTGAAGAAATGCAAATGGGCACTGCCCAAACTTCGGAACAGCCTTCCTGACGCAAATTCCATTGACAAGCATCCCGCCCCATCAACTCCAATAGACACACCTACACCCTCAAATGCCTTAAAAGAGACAGACAAGGAAGGTCAGTCGACCATTTTGACATACGCCACTGTTGCCGCGTCAAACTGTAAGCCAAAGGAGGGAGGATGGCAGAGTGTCAACAATCGCCGCTATCGTCCCAAAAAACCCAACCCGCACATAGCCCGTCGAAGTTCCTGGTAATAATCAAACCCATGGGGAACCCAGCCCGATTCCTAAAGCTGGGGTCCTGGTGGCAAGCACAGTTGATCAAGGAGACGGTGAGCCCAGTCGAAGGAATTCAACAAACGCCCTCTGGAGAATGGCTGATTAGCTGCTCACCGGCAAAACAGCAGGGACTGCTCATACGCACCCCTGTCCTAAAAACGGACGGCCAAAAAATCGAGATAACTACCAGAATCCCCAAGACAATCGTCGTGGGAGTGTGACCTGGAGACCCAAGATCTTCCCGTCGATGATATCAAGAGGCTCATGTCAAAGGAGGGCGTACCAACAGGGTCGGTAAGAGCATTTCTTGCTGACACCCTTCCCTCCACTGTCAGATTAGGATATACCTTACACCAAGTTGTCCCCTACGTCGCTCAAGTAAGAAGATGCACAAAGTGTTAACTTCTGGGGCACTCTAGGAAGGAGTGCCGACGCAAGGCACCTCGGTGTGCTAAATGCAGCAAAGGACATCCTACCCAGGACTGCAGAGGGCAGCAACTTCTCTGTGTAAATTCCTGTGGAAATCACTGTTGCTTATCACGGATGCCCAGAAGTGGCTATTAGGAGGGTAACGCATGAGATAAAAAAAAAAAAAAAAAACAGAGATATGTCACCTCGGAAGCGCTAGCTGCTGCCAGGGAACGATGGACTACCCACCTTAGAGAAGAGTGGGCAAAGGAGAGGAACTTTAAGACAGCGCCCAGGTCCCCTAAACACATTTTAGAAAACGCACCCCCAACCCAGGCGGTTAATTCAAAAGACTCCATAGCAGCTGTTTCACCTGGCACTGGACCTCCACCAACAAGTGAGGAAGTCTGTACTCCCGAAGAAACGCCGCCTGTTAAACCCCCGACGACCACTACCACCGAAATGGAAGGGAAGAAGAGGTTTAAGAAACGTAAGATAAGGAAAAGAAAGACGGGCTAGATCATCTCCCCCCACCCTGAGGGATTCTTCCCCCACCAGCACCAACCTTCCTCCTGAGATGTCTCCTCCCATAGTGGAAGAAGAAATAAGGGCACTCCCACACGACAGAGCAGCCTTACTCCCAGCCCCCTCCACCCCCCTCTCAAGCTCCATCGAGAGCCTGAAAGCCACAGTCGAAACAATACAAAAAGACCTAGCTCGCTCCAACCCAAAGGCAGCTCGGCTTCTAGACGGAATCTTCGTGATTCTTAGCACAATCATGGAAATTGGAAATCATGGCTGTACTTAGAATTATGCAGTGGAACTGCCGGGCAATTAACACTGTCTGGGATCAACTAGTGCAGCATCTCGCGCAACACCACTACGAGGTAATTGCACTACATTCACTTCGGAAACGCCCTCTCCAGCTACCAACTCTGCCAGGCTACCACTACCCGCCCTTCTATGGGACCGATGCTTCAGGCGAAGCAAAGGTAGCCACGTATGTTTCCCTAGGCCTAGTCGCCCAAGTCGGAACCTTGCCTGGACCTCCACTGGAGGCAGGATATGGTACGGTCTCTTCTGTCAAGGTGAAAGGACCATTAACATACTAAACTTTTACAGTCCAGAAACGACTAGGCACTTTGAATGGCTTGGAGCTTTCTCTGATAACTGGGTAGTGGTGGGGGATTTTAATCGTCGCGACGCCTTATGGGAGGACGAATATCCCCATTCCTCTCCTGAACTCGCCTCACAGTTAGACTCCGTGGATATGGTCCTCCTCAACGATGGTACCCACACCAGAGTTCCAGACGTGGTAGGGCACAGTAAGTCAGCCATCGACTTATCTTTCGTATCCTCAAACCTAGCGGGAGCCACGGACTGGTTCACACTTGGGGACCCTTTGTCTTCAGATCATCTCCCTATCTGCGTCTCCATACACCTCTCACCTGTAGTCCACCTGCCTCCACTGCAAGGAAACCTTAACTTTCAAAAGGCAAACTGGAAGCAAGGCATTGTTCCTAGCGCCTGGAAGCACGCTATTGTGGTACCAATTCCCAAGGCAAACAAGAGCAGAAAAAGCGTAACTAACTACAGGCCTGTCTCGCTCACCTCCCACGTAGGAAAACTCTACGAGCGAATAGTACTGAATCGACTGAAGTCCCAGGTGGAAGACAAGGAAGCCCTCCCAAGACTTCAAGCCGGTTTTAGAAAAGAGAGAAGTATCACTGACCACACCGTGCGATTCTCCCAACATATCCGTAGGGCCCAAAGACAGAGACGGATTCTACAGACGTGTTTTTTAGATATTGTCAAAACTTTTGATACCTTCTGACACGGTAAACTGTTATCTAAACTCAAATCTATTGGAGTTTCGCCGGGACTGTACAAATTTGTGCAGTCCTTCCTTTCTGGTTGATCCATGGTGGTACGCTTGAAAGGACACCTCATATGGGAGTCCCCCAGGGCTCCGTAGTTGCCCCGCTCCTCTTTACATTGCTCCTTGGTGATGTAGGAAAAGGAGTGAGAAAGGACACTGTCGTCACAGCCTATGCTGATGACATAGCATTATGGAGGAAATCTAGGCACCGGCGGCCCAACAAGGATTCTGACCAGCACAAGTCAGAACTCCGTCTCTTTCAGAGACAGGTTGACCTGGTGATGACACAACTGACCGACCTGGGCTTCATGCTCTCCGCAGCAAAGACTGTTTACATGCCAGTCTACGGCATAGGTTACAACATAGGAGACTACCCTGGCTGGAATTACATCAAAGTAGGTGGAACTCCTGTATATCCAGCTAAGGCAGTTTGATATTTAGGGGTCATCTTCCAGAAAGACGGAAAATGGACTAGCCACATAAATCAGGTCATAATAAACGCTAGAGACGAGCCCTAAAACTCGTCCGAGTCATCCGCCGAGAGTCCTGGGGTCAAAGGAGGGAAACACTGATATCCATAGTCAAGAGTTTGGTACGCTCCCGGCTCCTCTTCGGATCTCCTGCCATGCACTATCTCCCCCCGGGGGTAGTGTATAGATTAGCCAGAGTGGATTGCCAAGCACTCCGCCTGGGTCTCGGTTTACCAGCATTAGTTCCACATGAACAAGTATATAATAAAGCAGGTGTTCTTCCTCTTCGGTATCAACTGAAGAAAGATACCTGCAACTACTTGTTCACTAGTGCTAAAGTTGCAGATTCCACGGACGAGGAACTCCGGGAGGATTGGTTACCGGCCTCATAGACGATACACATTCAAGGTCTACCTGGCTCCGTCAAGGACCTCTGCATAAAAGCCGTGCTTCCTCCCGATGCTAGACAACTTATTACCCAGTGTCAGGTGGATCTTTTTCCCCC
This sequence comes from Oratosquilla oratoria, assembly GCF_046742065.1. Lineage (NCBI taxonomy): Eukaryota > Metazoa > Arthropoda > Malacostraca > Stomatopoda > Squillidae > Oratosquilla > Oratosquilla oratoria. Next base: position 33,490,804 of record NC_134783.1, on the reverse strand, counting down.
CTGGGTACTCAAACCATCAACAGTTGTCTCAGGAATTCCAGGATTGGGATGCCAAGACTGTCCGTATCTTCTCCTAGCACATGTGACATGTGAGGGAGATGATAAGGACGGAGTACAAGGAAGACTTCCTTGTCTACACAGATGGCTTTGTGCTTGAGGATGGCCACACAGACGCAGGGATTTTCTTGGAAAACACACAAGAGTCCATCTCCGTGAAGCTTCCCCCCACCTCCATCTTCTCGACCGAATTGATCGCCATTCGGGAAGCCATAAAAGTAGTTCTCGTTCTTCCCCATCCACCAACTTGCATCACCGTGCTCTCAGATTCAAAAGCCAGCCTTAAGGCACTGCAGAGCTGTCAATGCGACTCGTAACCTGACACCTTGCAGGAAATACTGCACCTCACAGCTGAAGCCTCCAACAAAGATATTCAAATAAGATATCAATGGGTTCCCTCTCATGTGGAGTTGCACGGTAATGAAAAGGCGGATGGGGTAACCAAGAAGGGCGCCTTGGCGCCTGAAAAGGACATGATTTCCATCAAGTTCACGGTCAGCGACGCCCTGCACAAGATCAACAGAGCCATCTGGGAGACCTGGAAGGCAGACTACACCGCCACTGCCATCGCTCGTGGATGGTCAACCACCCCCTGCCTTGGAGGAAAACCCCCGACCTTCCCCTCTGTACCCCCCTATATGTTAGCCATGTTATCCAGAATAAGGGTAAATCATTGGCAAACCAAATTCCTTAATATTCTCTGTACTTGTGGCAGAGAACAGGTCTCTTTCAATCACTGCCTTTTCGTTTGCAGACAGTTGAGGGACCATTTTGAAAATTGTAGAAATCTCTTCGGAAATCCCTCCACCGCCCTAGATCAATTGAGGGCAAACAGCACATCAGACGCCGGAAAATCTAAAATAATTCTGGCTGCCAGCCTGATCCGCTCTTCCCCCGTGGGAGGCCTTCTATGACCCCCTCCAGCCGGGTCAAATGTACCAAAATTCTACACTCCGGTGAATAAATAGAAATATATATATATATAATTGAATAGATAAATAAATAGATAAATAATAGATAAATAATAGATAAATAAATAAATAGATAAATAAAGGAAAGATATTACGGCCATAGTAGTAGTATCGTATGGCTTTCTTACACCTCCAACTTTGTATTTGCTAGCCAGTCTATGAATGTTTGATTTGCTTCGTAGATAGTCTGGTAGCCCCCAGGCACTGCTGTGATTGGGCAGTGCAGTACGAGATGGTCTGTATCTTGGGGTGAGTTATGACAAGATGGGCACACTGGGGAGTCTTTGTAGCCCCAGCGATGCAGGTCAACGGCTGTTCTGCCTTGTTGTGATATCAGCCTGTTGGCTTGTGTCCATTCTCTTCTGGTTAGGTTGGAAAATCCAGGTAGTATTTCGGTTGGGTCTGTTACTAAGTTTCCCCCAGTGGGTAGTTTCCTTGTCCATTCTTCTTGCCAGGCTTCTTTTAGGTTGAAATTTTCGTTTTTTGTTTTAAAGAAAGGTTTTCTTGATTTTAGCCTCGTTGTTAATGGGGCCTCCTCCATTATTTGTTTGAGGGGTATATCTGCTGGAAGGTTGTCTATGCGTTGGTGTTGTTTTTGTATGGCATCCTCGCGTCGTATATTTGGTGGTGCCATGCCACTCATCGTTGGCAGCCAAATGAGTGGTGTTGGTTTAAGGGCCCCTGATATTATCCGCATGGTTGCGTGGAGTTTAGTGTCAATTTTATTTGTATGTGCACTCTGATGCCACACTGGTGCCCCATATTCTGCTACACTGTAGCACAGGGCAAGTGCTGCGGTTTTAAGCACTGTTTGTTTTGCTCCCCAGGTGGTTCCAGCTAGTTCTCCGATCAAGCCGTTTCTTTTGTTCAATTTGTGCGCTGTGTTTTCTATATGCTTTTTATATGTTAGAGTCCTGTCTAGGGTTATGTCAAGGTACTTGGGGGTTTTGTCGGCTGGGAGGGTTTGGTTGTTTATTTTAATATCCAGGGTTTTGTCAGTTTGTTTATTGTTTAGGTGAAACAGTGTTGATACAGTTTTGTTTGTGTTCATTTGCAGATATCATTTCTCAAAGTATTTTTGTATTGCTTGCAGGTCTTCTGATATTGTGTTTTCTAGCTGTTCAATCTTGTTTGATTGGTAGGCCATTGTAAAATCGTCTGCATATCCAAACTTTCTGGAGGTTGTGGGCATATCACTCATATAGATGTGGAAAAGTGTTGGAGCCATAGAAGTAATTAAAGACAGTCCTTAAATCGGCTAGCTCCACAGGGACTAAAAAAAAGAAAAAGAAAAAAAAATCATGGCTCACTCTTCTCAGAGACTCTCCTCCGAAAGATTTACGTCGCCTCGTCTCTCCCTTCCCATGGAGCAAGTTAAATTTGCCACGTGACTGCTCAGGTAAACCTTTATTATTCAAATAATTTTTGTTCTTGTAGTTTCATTACTATTTTTTTTAGTTAAGTTCAGTGTAATTATAGGAAATAGATGTTATATTTCATGTTATATTATTTTTTCATTGTTATCGAGATGACGTCAAATTCGTCGAGATAACACCAAGCTTCGTGATGAGGTCAGTCCTTGAGAAGACGTTAAAGTCTTTAAGAAAATGTCATAGTCTTCTAGATGACACCAAAATTGCCGAAGGATGTTGAATGTCTCGAGAAAATGTCAGGGTGTCACAATCCGGTCGAGATGAAACTCGGTATATGAGACTGACTTCTACACTGTTGGGCACAAAGTAGACATTATCTGGGAAAACCTTTCACAGTATCAATATTCTGTTCAACCCTAAAAGTTTCTTGAAGCAGATTAAAATCGTGTGGCGTTATCTAGAATAGAAATCTGAAAACTCTTGAATTCATTCCACGTTTATTAGCCATCAAGAACAGACCTCTTTGGCTGAAACGGCAGCGTGGCCGTAGTTTCCACATTGATATTTGAATACTTGTCAAACCTTCGTCCACAGTGACGATTCACGTAAGCGTTAACTGGATGACTTTTCAGAGAAAAAAATATTCACACACCCCCATGTGTATTTAGTACAGTGAGAAACTGTATACGGTGGATACAAATGGATTATACAGTACTGTACATTCAATTTCAATGTTTGCCATTTAACAGGTCCCCTTGGTCAATTCTATATGAGAGGAGGAAAGGTGTTCTAAGTTGATGGAGATATTGAGCTTAGCTTGAATATCGAATATCAGCCTCTTAATGTTGCATCAGCAGATGGTGATGAGGGTGGGAATGTGATTCTTTCCAACGTTCGTCTCGCAGGACCACTTCATGCAGGTTTCTATTGTTATCCTGTTTATTCAGTCGGCGAGAATAATTTGTTATAACCTGTAGCCGCTGGGGTTACATAAAAATTTATAAAATCATATTATGTAAAGATGTAAATGGCACCACATAATTAGCTCCTTCACTCATTACTTGTTTTAATACGCATATATCAATTTTTTAAACCAAGTACAGATCATTTTGATTCCTCCATATCAAACACATTTGCTAAACGTAGAATATGGTACGTCCTTACCGTATGAAATAATGTAGATAAGTGAAAAAATACCCGCATGTCAAGACTTCTGCTATTCCGTCTTCCCTACTTGTCATTTTTGTCCTATATATATATATGTGTGTGTTTATCTTCTTTGGTCACCCCCGTACATAACCTAATCTTTGTCATTAATATTGCCCCCAAGATCCCCATTGCGCAGGCGTTTCTGGTACTTTGGCGCCACTGACTGGGAATCTATGAAAAAGTACTTCTTTGATCATTCTTAATGCTCCCCTATTCGAGATGTATATGAAAGGCTCGTAGATGAGGCTCATAGATTAAGGTAGACAAGTGAGATAGATAGAGATGAGGATTTTATTTTTGTGAGTTGGCTGTTTGATAAACAACAGTTCGTAGGCTAGGAGTTGCACAAGTTTGCTCTCCGCCTAATGTTTACAAGCAGTCGCCAGGGACACGATTTCACTGCTATATGATGTTAATGTTTATGTTGATGTAACACTATGTAAACTAAGTCAGTGTGCAGTGAAATCGAGACTGAGTAAGCAGTATTGCATTACAAAGTTGTAACGGCGGATCTGATTGGAGAAAGGGTGGAGGAGGTTCTTAAATATGAAGTTAAAGATCATTGGACTAAAGAAATAATGACGTCATTGTGTAGTGTTATGTTACTACAGTTGATGAAGGGTATACTTCCCCGAGAGAAAGGATGGAATTAAGTAAACTCCAATTCTCTCGGTACTTTTATATTGAAATTATAATGCGAGTATAGGGGAATAAAGCTTCTGTCTTGGCAGGTACGCATTTTATCCTCCGTTACCCGACACCTGATTGTGCTATTAAAGATATCAACCAATATGAAGCTTATAAGAAGGCATTCATCAAACTTTCTAAGTCAAAGTGTGATCAAGATCCTATCAGGTCTTTGGTTAGCAAAATTAGACAGATAGTCTAAGGACATGATATCTATGTTGAAGGATTCAGATTGGATAGAAAGTTCTAGTGACAAAACAAAAGTTTCTCAGGTTACTAAATTAATAGCATTTGTATTATCAATACATAATGTTGATGAAATAACTCCAGAAAAACTGTATAAAGATCTCAAACACACTATGGGTTTAAGAGAGATAGATTACCTTCTTCAAGGTTATAGTGAAAATAAAGCAATTAGTCCATATGTGATGGCAGTGGGAATGCAACAACAGAGAGAAAATAGGAACTCTAGAAGTGATTACAGAAACAGAGGATTTGAACATTGAGTTAGAAGCACATCCAGGAATGCTAGAATTAAATGTTACAATTGTAATAAATGGGGGCATAAAGCACAAGAGCGTTATTATGAAACTATTTGTAGAAAGTGCAAATATGAGGGTTATCATGGGTATCATTGTAGAAACCCACCTCTCTGTTTGTATCACCAGAGAATAGGACATAGAACACAGGATTGTAGAACATTGCCATTTTCTCGTATTCACCCAGAAACAAGAGGAAACCCCCTTACACACACACACACACACACACACACACACACACACACACACACACACACACACACACACACACACACACACACACACACACACACACACACAAAAAAAAACAAAAACAAAAAACGCTACAGAGCTAACCATAGAAATACAAATAGATATTATTGTGTTAGGGACAAGAGTGATAGGAGGGTGGAAGAAAACACCAGCATCAAAGACAGTTATAAACTGACTATAACAATTGGAAAGACTTCTGTAGGACCCCTCATTGTGGGTAGAGTACTCAATAAGGCTATTCAAATAATTATTGGTACAGGCTCTGTAGTTAAGGTTATAACCAGCTCAGATCAAAAGAGTTATAGAGAGGTTAAATGAGAAAATTATTGCATGTCTTAGAGGTTTGATAAGCCCACATAATATAACTTAGAATAGTTGGTTTCCTTGTATTAAGCGTACTCTAAATAATCAAATTAATACAGCTACAGTAAAGTAGATATAGGGGTAGTTGTTGAGGACTTCATTTTTATGTGTTGGCCGTTTGGTAAACAGCAGTTCGTAGGCTAGGAGTTGCATAAGCTCGCTCTCCGCCTAATGTTTACAAACAGTCACCTTGGACACGATTTCATTGCTGTATAATATTCATGTTTATGCTGATGTAACACTATGTTAACTAAGTAAGTATGCAGTGAATTATAGATTGCTTGAGTAAGCAGCATTGCATTGCAAAGTTGTAACGGTAGATCTGATTGGAGAAAGGGTGGAGGTTCTTAAATATGAAATTAAAGATCATTGGACTAAATAAATAATGACGTCGTTGCAGAATTGACATAGGAACTAAATTAAGTGTTCTCGAGGGGAGTCCCTTGGTGGAACTTAGGGAACCAAGTTAAGTGATATTCGGGAAGAAAAGAAAAAAATTAAGCTCCTTTTAATTCCCCTTATACAGAAAAATAGTGAAATGAGAAGTAGATGTCTGACAGTGAAAAATACAATTACTAAGTGAACTCAGAAATTGACTAAGTCGAATGATCGGAGGCACAGGGACTACCTAATAAAAGGGTGAGTAACATATAACATTAATGAAAGAGTGGAGAAAGTAGAAACTGAGAGGAGTACTAAAAGAAAGTAAATACACAAAAGAAAGACGGCAATAGAGTGGTAACGGACATCACATATATCATTAGTTGCACGTTATATATGCTGCTGGCCCCATACAGGACGATTATTGAGCCTTGCATTGAGTACGCTTCCTAAGATGAGAAAGTATATATAGGACAATTGGTCACTTACAAGACCGACCCAGGGGCTGTGACGGGGTAAGATACATGGTCAACCCGGAGGTCAATAGCGCAGTCAAGTGTCGGGTCACGGAGGGTAATATGCGTACCTTAGCTCAGGTCATTTGCAAGCGCGAGGTCAACAGCCCGGTCAGCGATCTGGATGAAATGTACAGTAACCGAACAGCTTTCATGTTAGATGCAGAATATAAATTTATTTCCCTCAAGCCAATACGTAAGAATAGTAACACTCCTAAAAAGATTATGGACAGGCTGAAAAATTAGATCGGAATAAAAAGAAGACTTTACGCTAGAATAAAAACCGGAGAAACACACCTTGGATCTAAATATAACGATATGGTAAGACTGGTTAAAAAGAACACGTGCACAGCGAAACGCAAGTACGAAATCAAGGTTGCCAGGCAAGTGAGATCCAACCCAAAAGGCTTCTAACATCTCTACAGAACACGCACACACACAAAAAGGAAAGGATAGTCCCGATTAAAAACAACGATGTTATGATAGAATCGGAAGAAAAATGAGTGAGGCGTTTAACAAATATCTTCTCTCGGTATTTACAAAGGAGAGGTTAGATATGGTACCTGAATGCGAACCTATTTTCAGTGGGGATGAAGGAAGTAGACTATAACATCAACAGGGAGAAATAGTAAGGGAGAAGTAGTTAAATAGGTTGATAGATTTAAAGCT
>NC_134783.1:33456288-33473788 GCF_046742065.1 Oratosquilla oratoria | reverse complement strand
TTTGTTCTTTGGCTCATGTCCAACGATACGATAGGGCCCAGATAATTTAGAGGGCAGCTTTGAGGTGGGGGTGTAGTTACGAGTGTAAACAATGACTCCAATTTCAAAGGTACAAGCTCTGGTTCATTTGTTATGCAAACGGACCATTTTGTCCTTAGATGAAGAGTATTATGTATTCTTTCCAAAATATTATTGAAATTTGCTACTTTGACCTTGACATAATCACTGAAATTGTAAATGGGAGGTAATTCTGAAAGAAGATCATATGGGAACCCTTTGTCCGAGACAAAGAGGACAAAATGAGGGGACTCCGATATTGACCTCTTAATGGAACTATTTATATAATCTGAATCATGGGGACATGTTCATCCCAAGAAGGATGAAGATCAGAAGCAAGGTGTCTAAGAACATTGAGAATATTTCTATTCTAGCGTTCAACTAAGCCATTTGAACTAGAGTGATAAGCAATAGTGTTGCTTTTCTTGATTTGAAAGAACCTCATTACTGAATTCAATCCCGTTGTCAGAGATCAGAGTTCTGGGTGTAGTAAAGGGGTATATGAGTTTGTCAATAAGTGTCTTTGCTACGTGTTGTGCTGTTTTGTCTGGTGCGGGGAAAGAATACAAAATCGTGAAAAATGGTCGATACAGACAAGGAGGTATTGGTTTCAAATATGTATAAGATCAACAGCTACTGTGTCGAATAGTTTAGAAAGGTAGGGCAAGTTAGAATTGAAACATGACCGCTGATATGACCTTTGTGAATCGCGCAAGAGTGACAAGCGTCCATGTAAGCGTCTATATCCTTACTTATTTTTAACCAGTAGTGCAATCTGGCTTGTGTGACAGATATCTCCTTGTCAGGGTATACAGCAATGGGGGAATCGTGTATATGCTTTAAAACTTCTGGAATGAGATCGGTAGGGACTTCAAGTTCTGTTTGGTTAATTTTTGTTCGTTAGTGTTGCTTTGTGATACAGAATGGCATACACTAACGTGTAATTGTCTATATCGGGAGGAAAGTTTTCTGTGTCAGTTGTGTCTACAGATTCGAGGAAGTATATGACACGTTTCCAAAGAGTGTACGATCTCTGCGCTGCGATATGGCGACTGAGAATGTTTGCAATTAAGTTTGCTTTTCCCTAAACAAAGTGAAAGATGGGCATGAATTCTTGTATGATAAGGAACCAGCGGGCAAGTTCTCCTGAAAGATTCTTTCTTTGAAGTGGTGTAAGATTGATTGATGATCTGTATATATGTATATCTCGTAACAGAGGATGATATCTTTGAAATGTTTAAATGCGTATATAGCTGCTAAAGCTCCCATGTCTGTCACTGAGTAATTTTCATCGCGTTTGTTGTGTGACTCGCATTGGCAATTGTTCTGACTTTTGTGTCGTATTGTTGCATGAGGACTGTGCCAACTCCTGTATAGGAAGCATCATTGTAAATTGTGAAAGGAAGCTTGTGGTTTGGGAAAGCAAGGACAGGTGCCGTGGTTAGGGCTTTCTTTAAGCCATTAAATGTTTTCTCTTGGTCAAGAGTCAAATGAAGGGTGTATCCTTCCTAATTAGTGAAGTTAATGGTGTTGCTATACTTGCGTAATCTTGAATGTAACGTCTGTAAAATCCTGACAGACCATGGAATGGACGTGTGTTCTACAGAAGTAGAACGTGGAAAATCAATGACTGCCTTGACCTTGTCCTGCGAAGTTAAAATTCCTTGTGGATTAAGGACAAGCTCTAGAAAGCGTATTTCTTTCTGAAGGTAGGAACACTTCTTTAGTTTCAGTTCGAGACCTGCCTGTTTTAGACGTGAGAAGGCAGTGTGTAGAGTGTGTAGATGTTCGCTAACGTTCACGTCATCGAGGTACGTGTACTCTGAATAACCTATGAGACATACAAGTACTGTGTGCATAAGCCTTGTGAACACTGAAGGAGCTGAAACGAGACCTATGGCTAGTCGTTTGAAATGAAAATGACCTATGGGTGTGCTAAAGGCTGTCAGATACCTAGACTCTAGAGCAAGGGGGATCTGTAAGTATCCCTACATATGGTCTAAGGTAGTGAACACTAAGTTGTTTTCACCGACGGAGTGGAATATGTCTTGTAATACAGGGATTGAGTGTCTATCTGGTATGACTAGCTTATTTAACTCTCTGAAGTCTACTACACGCCGTAAGGAACCGTCGTGTTTAGGGACAACAAAGAAGGGAAGTTCCATTTGCTGATGGATAATTCAATAATGTCTTGCGCAATCTTGTCTTGGATAAGGTTATCTATAATCATGCGTTTGCTGTGTGATAATCTGTATGTGGGAATGTACCGTGGTTTAGAATTCTTACGAAGGGGTATATGATGCTGAAGAAAGAGTAGTGCCTCCGAGGGGTCCACCTGTAGTAGCAACGGTATATCTGAACTTGTTGCAAAGTGCAAGTCTGCTTGTGCATCAGGGGAATATATGGGGTTGAAATATGATATATCAATGGGTTTCTGTGCTGTGAGCACGTCGGAAATTGTGATACAATATTGCGAAGTGGGGAATTTGTCATCTATGATGTTGATACATGAAGGATATACTTCGAAATCGCACCCCTCCATTGTGAGGTGAAGGGGTGCGTTATTGTCATTGGTAATTAAAATGCAAGTATGACCTTTCTTTAACGTAGAGATAATGGCTGAAATCAGGAAAATGCCATAGACACGGGAATTTTCAGGCCTACATCGGTGTCTTGTGCTTGGAAATCTCGTATGTATATATTAGTATACTCATGAGGGAACAGCGTCTTTTGGCTGATAAACTCTGCGTGAATGTAGATAACACATTTGAGACTGGAGTTGATTTGTTGTTGAATTCCTCTAAGAGCGGCAAGAATGTATCCTCAGGTGGTGAAAGATCAACGTTATTTACTGGGTGTTTTGTCCTAAGTTTTGCTGATTCGGACAATCGGGATGAGGTAATGAGTCTGTTACGTTTGGAACGTAAGGTCACAGCTGTCAGTACGATAGTAGAGTTAGAACAGTGGGAAGGCGATTAGGTGGTGCTGTAATTTGAACTAGCAGCTGGTGCATCCTCGTGTGATGAAGCAGAGTGAATTTGAATGGGGGTGCTAGAATTAATTGACATTAAGTCATGTTCTGCCTGATCGGCCACGTTGATGTGGTTGATTTTGTGGAAAGTTGCTGATGGCAATGCAGGGAGGAAATTATTTGAATAAATTATGCCATTTTGAGCAGGGTAAATGATTATTTTCTATTGTTTTATCAATGTTAAGCCTATGATGATATCAGCAGGAAAGTAAACATCAGCTTCGTAGGTGGTAATTGAAATGAATGGGCGAATTTACCATATATATTGCAAAGGTTAACGTCGGGGATTCCAAGATGGTGACATGTTTGGTTTCAGCGCAGAATTTGTGGAAAATGTGTACTGACATAATGTTAACTGGGGAGCCCGTGTCGAAGATTAAAGAATGGGAAGATATGTCTGGGATATCCAGGGTATGTACCGGTAGAGTTGATGCTTGAATATCTGGGTATGGGATCATTGTCCTTGGTGTGCACTGAGTGTTCTGTAGTCACGAAGGAGATGTGTTACAAGAATGTCTTGCAAGAGATATGTTAAGTGAATATCTTGCAGGAGAGCTATCTGGGGAATCTTGTCTGTGTTGCCTCCGTGCTAGCAGCAGGCGGCAACGATCACTCGTGTGAAAATATGTACCGTGATGATCGTAAAGTTTGTTTGGTTGTGACGGGTATATATGGTAACGCGTGTTAACGAGGTGTCCTGGTTTGTGGCAGTATGTACAAAACATTTGTGTTCTTGAGGGAAAGCGTTAGTATGAGCGATGTCGCGTGCGAGGTGTAAATCTTGATCTCGTGTTATGTGAGCGTGACCGTATGGCCTGTGCTATCGTGTGAATGGGTACGATGGGTACTGACTGACTCTGTATCTGAGTTATAGCTTTTTCCGTGTCAGAATGTCCTGGGTAATTCCCCTAGCTTGATATCTGGTGTGAATGGAATTGTGCTAGTTTTCTGGAGTGTGTCTGGGTGTAATTGGAAGAGTAATCAAAAGTATGCCATGAGTGAGACTACGTGTTCCAATGATATTTTTTCTTCTAAGGCCCAGTCTTAGTTTTTAAGGCTTTCTATAATTTTGCTTTTAAATGTTGAAGCTATTTTGACCACTTTTTCTTTTGTGGTGTGTGGGCTATGATTGTAAGTTTCTGCCAGAAAGTATAAGGGGAAAGTGCTCCAAGTGATTGATATGCCGCAAAGAACTGTTTAAATGGTCTTACGAATTCCTGATATTTGTCGGTTTCCTCAAAGAGATCAGACTGAATGACGTCACCAGCTAGTGTGCTATTATTATCTATTTTGGATGTTAGTATAGATATTTTTGCTTTGTCATCTGTGGCGTTTCTTCGTGTTACCTCTGATTCAACCTCAGAGAGGTAATTGTGTACAGACATGTTCTTGCCATTAAAGAGAGGTAATGTTGTTTCATCTTTGACCATTGTGATAAGGCTTGGTGTTCTCATGGTGTTTTGAGCAGCAGGTGAAGTTTCTGAAGGATTGCTAGCAGAAGGAGGGGACATGTTTTGTGTATTTGAAGAGAGCGCAGAGAAGCTTCGTGTACAGGGTCAGTCTGTCGAGTCAGAGAGGGTTTTAGACACGTTTATGTACAAAAGAAATGGGTGGAGACCGCGTTGTTTCTAAGTGATAATGGAAAAGTAAAGATATCTACTTACCCAAGATGATGACGTGGTGTTAGTAGGTGCAGGTGGTAAGATACACTACTGAAAACAAGGGGGAGTAATTAGTAGTGTATTCGGTTTGTGAGTTGAATATATATAGATATATATATCTATATATATATATATATGTATATATATATACACACACACACACACACACACACACACACACACACACATATATATATATATATATATAACTTATTACAAAAACAAAAAATCTAGCCAATTACTATTACGTAACAGCCCTAACGTTAAAAAAGAACCAATCCAACAGACATATGTCGGATATAGATTTACTTGCACACTAGGGAACTGTGAAGCCCTACCTTCTACCTATATCAGCATGACTATGACTATGACTAAGCTAAGCAGAGCATAACTTGCCGTCTCGCATCTGGAGTCCCCAAAAAACATTTAAGACAAGAACATCAAACAACCCTCACAAGTGAAAATGGCAAAAAATACGAACATCATAACAACATGCCAAGATACCCGTCACCTTCTCATCTTAGAAGCGCTAGTTTGAACATCCAAATGGCCGATCTGTTAGCGCTACCGAGTATGAGGAGGAAATCTGTTGCCGGACAAAGCCAACACGAGCACAGGGAGAGATCACCCGATTAGACGGACCAATCAATACCTAGAACGAGTACACAACACAGCAAGTCCAGCCCTTAAATACCATCCATCTGACATTTTCAGTTCAGTAGAAATTCTAACATAAAGGCAGCCACTATACTAAGCCACTGAAGAAGAATCAAGTGACTCGAAATCGCGATTTGGTAACACAGATGACCTACTACGGAGAAATCATCTTAGATCTCTATAGACCAGGGGTCGGGTAACTTTTTTGGGTGCTACCCCAATAGAATTTGTAGTAAAATGAATTTACCCCCACACTTGGAAGTACTCTGGTGGACAAACCAATTTACATATAGAATTCATGGATAGTAATAGATAAACAAAAAATGTATATTGGAAAAATGTTTAATTGTTAATTTCATCTATCATAGGAAATAAAAGTCTGTCTTTTTGGCATGGAAATAGCACACAAGAAAAAAACGTTCAGTAGTTTACAACCGATCATCACATAACAGCAACTATTCTATAAACGCATCAGGAATGAACCAAAATATTAACGCCACATAAAATGATAAACCACACAATCCAAGCTGCCACCACCACAACCACCACCTTTCACTCCTTTTCTTCTTCCCCTTATCCAGGCCTCCCTTACCTATGATCGTGGTTGTTCCTCCAGTAACACGCCAGGTCAAAAATCCACCAGGTAGATGACGAGGGGCTAAATAAAGACTGATAAGTCAAGGAGCAAATACCACCACCAAGACAACAACGCAAAAGCGGTCTCACTGAGGGTTAAAAACAGTTTCAATACTGATTCAATACTGATGAAGCGGTTTCAATACTGATATTTCTCCGTTTCCATAGTTTTAAAGATCGTGGGATCCTCGATGCATTCTTTTCTCCAACTTTCATATCAGTTTCCCTCACTTAGCACATCCACATCCGTAGCATGTTCATTACCCCCCAAAATTTCTAATTTACCCTTTTTGGGGTAATTTACCCCTGTTCCCCGACCACTGCTATAGACAATAAGACCAACTAAAACAAAAAGAGAATGTCTTAAAGAAAATACAAACAGCAGAATTAGCAATCATATTTAATTCTACTTATTTAACAGAGAATCTCCTGCCCAATCATACATATAATATATACATATATATATATACATATACATATATATATTATATATGTGTATATATATATATATATATATATTTATGTGTGTGTGTGTATGTGTGTGTGTGTGTGTGTGTGTGTGTGTGTGTGTGTGTGTGTGTGTGTGTGTGTGTGTGTGTGTGTGTGTATATATATGTATATATGTATATATATATATGTACATTATACATATATATAATATATATATATATACATATATATATATATATATATACATATATGTATATATATATACATTTATATATTTATATATATATACATATATATATATATATATATATATGACAGATTGAACATTCTAAAAATGTTCAATCTGTCTTAAACATACTCAACTTGTCGGAGGGCTCGCCTAATACGGGATTAGATGAAAATGAGACTAGATCTTCCAATGTTACGTGAAGCGTGGTCGGGGACTAGTACAGTCCTTTTGAACCATCACCATGTAGCATGGTTGCTAGCGTCTTGGCCTCGTGATTATCGACGCACGGGTCAGGGTTCGTATCCCATGGCGGAGCTTCTAAAAATGTTCAATATATATATATATATATATATATATATGTAATATATATATGTATGTATATATAATGTATATATATGTATATATAAATGTATATATATATATATGTATATATATGTATATATATAAATATATATGTACATATATGAATGTATATATATATATATATATATATATATATATATATATATATGTATATATTTATATATATATGTTTATATATAAACATATATATATACATATAAGAATTCTATAGTTACATTAGAGATAAAAAGGTTGTTAGGAATCACATTGGTCCACTATTATCTGCTGACGGTCAACTTGAATATTCAAATGAAGGAATGTGTAATATCTTAAACAATTATTTTAGCTCGGTATTCGTAAACGAAACACCTCAAAGTGAATTCCAAACTGAAACCTGTGAAAAGTCTGGGGTAAACTTACTCACTACGGTAAATATAACAAAAGAAAAAATTAAAAGGTGTATAGACAAACTCAAAGTTAATAAAACACCAGGGCCTGACGGTTGGCATCCAAGAATCTTAAAGGAAATGAAAAATGAGATTGTTGTTCCATTAGAAATTATTTTCAAGAAATCCATCATATCCGGAGATGTCCCAAGAGAATGGAAGCTAGCTAACGTTACTCCCATATTCAAAAAAGGTGACAAAAAGAAACCGAATAACTATAGGCCTATAAGTTTGACTTCGATCGTAGGAAAAATAATGGAAACTATCATCAAAGATGATATCGAATATCATTTAGAAAGTAACCGTTTGATAAATGATAGCCAGCATGGTTTCAGACGGAAACGTTCTTGCGTGACTAACTTACTCGAATTCTACAACACAGTTATCTCGAATTATGACAAAAGAAACAATATAGATTTAATATATCTAGACTTTGCAAAAGCTTTTGATACCGTCCCACACGAAAGACTACTTACTAAATTAGCTTTGCATGGAATAAGTGGTAGCCTATTAGGTTGGACTAGTACTTGGTTGAAAGGTCGAAAACAGAGAGTTGTTTTAAATGGAAAAACTTCTGGATGGAAAAGTGTTGCAAGTGGAGTTCCTCAGGGTTCCGTTCTTGGGCCACTTCTATTCATAGTATATATAAATGATATAGACCATGGACTAAAATCTACTGTTTCCAAATTTGCTGATGATACAAAACTGTGCGGAGTGGCAAATGATCACTCAAACCAATTAGATATTCAAGAAGATTTAGATAAATTACAGCAATGGTCTGAAAAGTGGCTAATGAAATTTAACACAAGTAAATGCAAGGTAATGCACATAGGTAAAAATAACAGTAAGTACGATTACAAGTTATTTGGAAATTCGTTAACAAAAGTGGATAGTGAAAAAGATCTCGGCGTAATTATCAGTAACGACCTCAAATCATCCAAGCAGTGTATTTCAGCCTCTGAGAAAGCAAATAAGATTCTGGGATTGATTGCGCGCTCTTTTGATTTCAAAAGTCCATCACTCATTAACAAGCTATATAAATCGTTAGTTCGTCCACATTTGGAATATGCTGTTTCCGTATGGTCACCGAATCTCATTAAAGACATTGACAGACTGGAAAAAGTACAACGGCGAGCCACAAAACTGATTCCAAATATCAAAAATAAAACATACGAAAATCGACTAAAGCACATGAATCTGTTTTCCCTAAAAAAGCGTAGACTCAGAGGTGACTTGATACAAGGTCTTTAAGATTTTAAAGGGAATTGACAACATCAAAAGTGACCAAATTTTCACATTGAATGAGAATCAGACAAGAAATAATGGTCCCAAACTGTCCGGAAATAGATTCAATTTGGAAGTAGGTAGAAACAACTTTGCC
Organism: Oratosquilla oratoria; assembly: GCF_046742065.1. NCBI lineage: Eukaryota > Metazoa > Arthropoda > Malacostraca > Stomatopoda > Squillidae > Oratosquilla > Oratosquilla oratoria. The sequence goes on along the minus strand of NC_134783.1, from coordinate 33,464,898 downwards.
AACCGTGTAGTTAATGAATGGAATAAACTTCCTGCACAGGTAGTGCAATGTAGTTCAGTTCGAAGCTTTAAGAATCATTTAGATAAATACCTAAGTAAGATGCTGTAATGATTATAATTTGTGTTATATTATTTGTTTTTGTTTTGTTATAATTTGTCTGTCTGATTTTCATTTATTATTAGTTATATGTCAATTTATAATCATTTACTATTTACCTGTTTGTTTGTTATTCAACTATACCTATGCATTTATTTATGTATTTTATTTGTTATTTTTACATTATTATAGTTTTAATTTATTATTAATATGATATATATATGTGTATGTATATATATGTATATATATGTGTATATATATATATATATACATATATATATATATGTATGTATAAGTATTTTTTTTTTGCATCCGACCTAGACATGGATCAAAAGGTCTCCTGTCGGCATGCTCCGCCTTTGTAATCCTTTGTAATATATGTACATATATACATATGTAAATATATATATATATAAATATATATATATATGTATATATATATATATATATATATATATATATATATATATAAGGGAGGGAAAATAGGGAGGGAAAATAGTTATTCTCAATCAGTTAGAATATGAAAGCAAAGCCTTTGATCTTTTAAATGATATCAGGACTTATGAAAAACTAACTAAAAACCCTCTAAAAAGTACTGCCCCGGAATTCAATAGAAGAGCACGCAATATCGTGAGAAAAGAGTTTTTTAATAATAATTTATTAGTCATAAACCCACAACTACCTAATTTCTATGGACTCCCAAAAATTCATATAGAAAGTGTTCCCCTAAGACCCATCATTTCAAATAGAAATTCTTGTACGAGTAAGACATCATAATGGCTCACGAACATTTTATCACAATTTGTAGGGTGCTTTTCCGACTCGCATATAAAACATTCAGAAGATTTCATAAGTAAGATCAAGAATCATCATTTATCTGGGCAGAGAAAATTACTAAGTCTTGATGTAGTTTCTTTGTTCACCTGCATCAACGTAGCTGAGGTTTTAGCTTTCTTGGAAACAAAATTACAAAATTATCGGGACCAACTACCAATCTCTGTCAGCAAAATCATTAAATTAACGGAATTATGTGCTAACACAAATACTTTCTCATTTAAAGATCAATATTATAAACAGCAGTTCGGATGTTCAATGGGATCCAATCTCTCCCCAGTGTTAGCTAACCTATATATGGAGTATTTCGAGACAGTGCTTTTACAAGACATTAAGCCACAAGGAATGTTTTGGTACAGGTATGTGGACGACATCTTTACGATTTGGGATGACGAATGGGGATCTTTTGATGCTTTCTTTGAACAACTAAACAACTTAGCCACTAATATTAAATTCAAAGTTGAATGGGAGGTGGATAATAGACTACCATTTTTAGATATCCTATTAATACGGCATCAGGACCAATTGTCTTTCACAGTGTACAGAAAGCCCACACATACGGGGAGTTATGTGCACTTTTTCAGTCACCATCCTGATAAAATTAAATATAGTGTTGCCTCAGGTCTTTTCCTGAGGGCACTTAGATTATGTAGTCCACATTATTTGGAAATGGAGATAACAACCATCAGGAATCAATTAAAAAGAATAGGGTATCCTGATTGGTTTCTAAACAGAGCCCTAAGTAAAGCCAAAACTAGTTACTTTGGATCCACTTCCCATTCCAGTAAGAACTTCAGTTGGGACAAAAACTGTATTAAATTGCCTTATAATAGATCCTTAAATGACATTTCTCAATTTCTTCCACAGGAAGATATTAAAATTGTTTTTAGTTATCCCAATAATTTGTTTAAGAAAATAGTCAATGTACATCAAAGACCTAGAGAAGAAATACATCAAGGTGTGTATAAACTCCCTTGCTCTGATTGTAACAATGTATATTGGGGACAAACAGGTAGAGATTTATATACTAGGATGCAAGAACATAAAAATTCAATTAAATACGCACAACATAATTCCGCTGTCTTCCAACATGTAGACAAGGAAGGCCATCATATGGATTGGAATGAGGCAAAGATTATCTTTAATTCAAAATGCAGTTTTAAAAGAAAAATAATAGAATCATCCTTGATTAACAAATTTCCAAATTTTAATATATCATATGGGCAGTGGTCACCTGACTGCATTACCACCTGGGCAGTCAACAAATTGTTACCATCGTTGGTGAAGGCGGGTGAACTGCCCCGCAAAGCACTAGACGCTACCTGAGTCCTACCCTTGTCCCTTATTTTTATTGTATATAAGACATGCCTTATGCTCTACCTTTCTGTATTCCACTGAAGAGGATCACAGTCCGTGATCGAAATATATGGAATTCATTTATTTCATTTCTTCTTATCCAACACAGTGGTTTTTTGTTGAATCTTTACGAATGTGTTACGACATTACTTTATAGTTATATATATATATATATATATATATATATATATATATATATATATATATTTGTGTATATATATATACATATATGTGTGTGTATGTATATATATATATATACATATACATATATATATATATATATATATATATACATATATATATATATATGTATATATATACATACATATCTATATACATATCTACATACATACGAGTATGTATACATATACATATGTATATATATATATATACATATACATGATATATATATAATATATGATATATAATATATATATATACTTAAAATATATATAATATATAATATATATATACATATAATATGTACATTTATATATATATATATACATATATATACATATATATATATATATATATATATATGTATATATACATACATATATACATCATATATATATATATATATATATATATGTATGTATATATATGTATATGTATATATATATATATGTATATATATATATTTATATATATAAATGTATATATATACATATTTATATATATATATGTATATATATATATATATATATATATTTATATGATGTATATATATATATATATATATATATATATATTATGATGTATATATATATATCTTGCGTTGTGTCCTGTCCTCTATCCATTTGATCAACATGTCCTCCTTCGTGTCGAGACGGGAGTCCTTTGAGCCACGGAGAACAAGGGAAGTCGTGGAAGATGCTGATGCAGCGGCCTGGCGGTACTTGTCCCTGTTCTTCCAAATCGTTGATACTGTTGATCACGGGACACTCATTTCCGCTGCAACGGAAGAATGAGCCATACCTGCCTCACACTTTCTTATAAGCTCAAGCTTATCTTTGAAAGGCAGGAAAGTGTGTTCCTTAGGGGTGGGGCCGGAGGTGGATTTGCGCGGCATGGTGTGTGTGTATATATATATACATATATATATATATATATATATATATATATATATATATATATATATATATTCAACTCACAAACCGAATACACTACTAATTACTCCCCCTTGTTTTCAGTAGTGTATCTTACCACCTGCACCTACTAACACCACGTCATCATCTTGGGTAAGTAGATATCTTTACTTTTCCATTATCACTTAGAAACAACGCGGTCTCCACCCATTTCTTTTGTACATAAACGTGTCTAAAACCCTCTCTGACTCGACAGACTGACCCTGTACACGAAGCTTCTCTGCGCTCTCTTCAAATACACAAAACATGTCCCCTCCTTCTGCTAGCAATCCTTCAGAAACTTCACCTGCTGCTCAAAACACCATGAGAACACCAAGCCTTATCACAATGGTCAAAGATGAAACAACATTACCTCTCTTTAATGGCAAGAACATGTCTGTACACAATTACCTCTCTGAGGTTGAATCAGAGGTAACACGAAGAAACGCCACAGATGACAAAGCAAAAATATCTATACTAACATCCAAAATAGATAATAATAGCACACTAGCTGGTGACGTCATTCAGTCTGATCTCTTTGAGGAAACCGACAAATATCAGGAATTCGTAAGACCATTTAAACAGTTCTTTGCGGCATATCAATCACTTGGAGCACTTTCCCCTTATACTTTCTGGCAGAAACTTACAATCATAGCCCACACACCACAAAAGAAAAAGTGGTCAAAATAGCTTCAACATTTAAAAGCAAAATTATAGAAAGCCTTAAAAACTAAGACTGGGCCTTAGAAGACAAAATATCATTGGAACACGTAGTCTCACTCATGGCATACTTTTGATTACTCTTCCAATTACACCCAGACACACTCCAGAAAACTAGCACAATTCCATTCACACCAGATATCAAGCTAGGGGAATTACCCAGGACATTCTGACACGGAAAAAGCTATAACTCAGATACAGAGTCAGTCAGTACCCATCGCACCCATTCACACGATAGCACAGGCCATACGGTCACGCTCACATAACACGAGATCAAGATTTACACCTCGCACGCGACATCGCTCATACTAACGCTCTCCCTCAAGAACACAAATGTTTTGTACATACTGCCACAAACCAGGACACCTCGTTAACACGCGTTACCATATATACCCGTCACAACCAAACAAACTTTACGATCATCACGGTACATATTTTCACACGAGTGATCGTTGCCGCCTGCTGCTAGCACGGAGGCAACACAGACAAGATTCCCCAGATAGCTCTCCTGCAAGATATTCACTTAACATATCTCTTGCAAGACATTCTTGTAACACATCTCCTTCGTGACTACAGAACACTCAGTGCACACCAAGGACAATGATCCCATACCCAGATATTCAAGCATCAACTCTACCGGTACATACCCTGGATATCCCAGACATATCTTCCCATTCTTTAATCTTCGACACGGGCTCCCCAGTTAACATTATGTCAGTACACATTTTCCACAAATTCTGCGCTGAAACCAAACATGTCACCATCTTGGAATCCCCGACGTTAACCTTTGCAATATATATGGTAAATTCTCCCTAAAAAACTTCAAAGGTGAATGCCCATTCATTTCAATTACCACCTACGAAGCTGATGTTTACTTTCCTGCTGATATCATCATAGGCTTAACATTGATAAAACAATAGAAAATAATCATTTACCCTGCTCAAAATGGCATAATTTATTCAAATAATTTCCTCCCTGCATTGCCATCAGCAACTTTCCACAAAATCAACCACATCAACGTGGCCGATCAGGCAGAACATGACTTAATGTCAATTAATTCTAGCACCCCCATTCAAATTCACTCTGCTTCATCACACGAGGATGCACCAGCTGCTAGTTCAAATTACAGCACCACCTAAACGCCTTCCCACTGTTCTAACTCTACTATCATACTGACAGCTGTGACCTTACGTTCCAAACGTAACAGACTCATTACCTCATCCCGATTGTCCGAATCAGCAAAACTTAGGACAAAACACCCAGTAAATAACGTTGATCTTTCACCACCTGAGGATACATTCTTGCCGCTCTTAGAGGAATTCAACAACAAATCAACTCCAGTCTCAAATGTGTTATCTACATTCACGCAGAGTTTATCAGCCAAAAGACGCTGTTCCCTCATGAGTATACTAATATATACATACGAGATTTCCAAGCACAAGACACCGATGTAGGCCTGAAAATTCCCGTGTCTATGGCATTTTCCTGATTTCAGCCATTATCTCTAGGGAGCGTATGCGCTGATGAGGGTTGCGTGCTCGTTTTTGGCGATTTGGATTCGGAGGGTCAATGAGACGTGCGCAGATTCTAATAGGCTGCTCTGTCAGTTTGGAGAGGATGTTATTTCTTATTGCAAACCCCACCCCATGGATCCGTTGTTGCTCAGGATCATAACCTTTCCAGAAAAAGGTGTATTGGCCACCTTCTTCTCTCAGTTGGCCTTCTCCAGCTCTCCGGGTCTCACTGAGAGCTACGATGTCAAGGTTGAAGCGTTGTAGTTCCCAGGCAATAATGGCAGTTCGCCTTTCGGGTCTGTCTGAGTTGGTATTGTCCATTAAGGTCCTGACATTCCAGGTTCCAAATTTCAATGTTGTAAGTCTTGTCCTGTATTTTCGACCGCATGATGGTGATCCCTCTGAACGCGGTTATCCAAACAGGATTTGTAATGCAGCAGACTATGTTTAGGGCACCTTTTCTAGCCCCCTCCCAAATCAGGGTGAGCAGAGTGGATCTTTAAAAGGACTGCTCAGTCATGGATACTGCTGCCGAACTTCTTCCCTGCTGCATCCGGAAGATAGAGCGACTGACTCAGGTAACCACCGCTTCCGTGCCAGTTCTGGACTAGGAGCTTCCAGTCTACACAAAACCTGCCCCCGTCACCCATCGCCGGTCGCCGGAAGACTTTGAGAATCTAGGAAGAAAAGAGACACGAAGACGCCTGTGCGTGCATTTGTTTAAAGTGTAACTTATGTCGCACATACAGTAAAGCACACGTAAACTTCACAAGCCAGCAACTTGATCCAATGGCAAGGCAAGCCAAGACGATTGGAGTTGTTGGTTTGCTGCAGCCTTCGTCCGCCTTCGCAGCCGTTGAGAATGCCAACTTCATCCACCTGCTCCGCCGTTGAGGACTTACATAACCAGCAGGCAGCAGATGGTTTGCATTCAGAGTTTTCCTTCTCCTAGCCTTTGCCTAAAGAGGCCTACCCTACAATGTAGCAGGGACCCTAAACAGGTACTACCACTCCGGGTCGAGTGGACCTGGGAGCAATGTCTGATTAAGGGGTAGCTCCACTTTCCCCATAACTCCAAAAGTCCACAATCAGAGCCTCGACACCGGTTGCAGTTTATAGTCATACCCAGGATAAAATGAGAAATAGACATTTGGGAATGGATGTCACGCGCTATCGATCGACTTACGCGATCGATCCATCCATCGTTTGCGCAGCAATCGATCGATTGATCGCGCTGCGCATTCGATGGATGTCCCTATCCTGATCACTATACCAGTTCCAAACCAATAAATTTTAAACCATTATTTTATTTTTATACCATGAAGTGGAGGTGAAAGTAGAACGTCAAATGAACATAATACTAGTATGGTCCGCCGTTGTTCTGTCCTCGTTTCCTGCATTGCTGATGATTTAGTCAGTATGACACGAATTATTGAAGAGGATATGATATAGTGAGGAGCTTGTCAGTTAAAATCGCTAATGATTTAGTCAGCAGGACAGTGCCACTAATTACTGAAGAAGATGTGATATAGTGAGGAGTTGGTGAGTTCAAATCGCTGATGATTTAGTCAGCAAGAGAGACTGACACGTGAGGATGTGAGGAGTTGGTCAGTTCAAGTCGCTGATGATTTAGTCACCAGAAGAGGAAAATTCTGTATTTTTAGTACAAAGATTAAACTTTATAGCGAATACAAAATAAAGCAGATGAATTTTCGAATGCCAAACTTGAAATGCTCTGGTTTGTTCTTTTATTGTTTGTTAGTTTGTTGTTGTAGTTAAATAAATGGTATTTTTCCAAATCCGGCAGTTTAGATATAAAATTGTATATGTGGGGCTATCCTGTCCAACTAGAATATTTTGTGTGTATTTTAAAAATTCCTTGGTTACCACAACAGCTAGTTAAAAAAATAATAATAATAAAAAAGAAAGAACAAGGAATAATCGCTAACATCATAATTCTTAGTAAAATGATCTATACTAAAATATCCTCCGTGCACAAGAGGGTCACTGCGATCTCTGCTGCCTAGTGAGATGGTTAACTTTATCAAAAGATGCCGTCAATTACTAAAATATTGAAGAGAAATATTCACTGATTAATTTAATTAACGAATTTCATTGGTTCGGGTTGGTGACGATTCAATAATAGTTGAAGACAAAGTTTCAATATTTTGTGCATCCCAGTACAAAAATTCCTATATTTTGTTTTGGTGGCTAAGGATCTAGATTAGGGCTGGGCAAATTTACATGTACCATATCACTAATTAAAGTGCACAGTTTGACTCCAACCCTATTTATCTTTATGACCTCCATGTTAACATGAACATGTAGGCCTCTACTTCTCAGTCTTGGAATAAACTGAAATGGTAGCTACTGACCTTTCTTTTACATAATACTGGATGAAGAAGTGTGAATAATATGCAGGTAAAAACGTATGCAAAAGAATAATTCCATTCAAAAAGTGTAAGTTTGCTAATTGCTATAAATCATAAAAAAATATCTCACCTATAAAGTTCAAATAAGAATGTAATGCTTTACAGCTCTCAATTTCAAAGAAAACGACCCAGTAATTAAAAGGAAACAAAATTAGAATCAGAATCCCACAAAAACTTAATAAAAATAAAATCAGAATCCCGCAGAAATCTTAATAAAAATAAAATCAGAATTCCACAAAAATCTAAATAAAGATAAAATCAGAATCCCACAAAAATCTTAATAATAATAAAATTATAATTCCACAAAAATCATATAGATTTAGATAAGGATGCCATCAGGGTGTGTGAGATTTTTAGAGTGTGAGAATTTGTCCATTCTTAATTAAGGGTATGAGCATTTGTCCGTACCCCATAGACCTCCTAACCTCAGCATTGAGCACACTGACCCCCTGATTCATGAAATTCGCAGGGCGTCCCAGTACAAAAACGTTGTGACCATGGAAAATTTTAATTACAGAAACATTGACA
>NC_134783.1:33428788-33451288 GCF_046742065.1 Oratosquilla oratoria | reverse complement strand
CATGCAGAATGTCTGAAGAAAGGAGGTGCAGTGATGGTGGACTGGCTGGTGAGGTTGTTTAATGTTTGTTTAGGAGAGGGTAGAGTGCCGGAGGACTGGAGGAGTGCCTGTATAGTTCCGCTTTACAAGGGAAAGGGGGACAAGTGTGAGTGTAGTAGTTTCAGAGGGATCAGCTTGTTAAGTGTAGTTGAGAAGGCTTATGGGAGGGTCTTGATTGAGAGAATTAGGAGAGGAACAGAGGGAGTAATTGGTGAGGAACAGTGTGGATTTAGGACAAGTAGGTGTTGTATAGATCAGATCTTTGTGGTAAAACAGATATGTGAGAAAGCTATAGGAAAAGGTAAGGATATTTTTGGGGCTTTTATGGATCTGGAAAAGGTTTACAACAGGGTAGACAGGAAGGCAATGTGGGAGGTACTGCAGATATATGGGATAGGAGGAAAGCTGTTAAGAGCAGTCAAGAGTTCTTACGAGAGTAGTAAAGCTTGTGTTAGGATCAGAAATGGAGAGAGTGAGTGGTTTGAGGTAAAGGTGAGACTTCGTCAGGGATGTGTTATGTCGCCCTGGCTGTTCAATCTTTACATGGATGGGGTGGTGCGAGAGATGAATGCAAGGGTAGTGGGTCAGGGGTTGGAGATGATTACAGAAAATGGGGAAAAGTGGGAGGCGAGCCAGTTGTTGTTTGCTGATGACACTGCGTTTGTAGCAGGATCAGAGGAGGGATTGAGGAAGTTAGTGACAGAGTTTGAGAAGGTGTGTGAAAGAAGGAAGCTAAAGATAAATGTGGGTAAAAGCAAGGTGATGAGATGTACAAGGGGAGAGAATGACAGCATGCTGGAGGTAAGCATTAAGGGTGAAAGACTGGAGGAAGTGGATAGTTTTAGATACTTGGGTGCGAACGTGGCAGGAAAAGGAGTAGTGGGGGTGGAGGTAGAATGTAGATTGAGAGAAGCGAGTAAATGCCTTGGTGGATTGAAAAGTGTAATGAGAAATAGACATCTGGGAATGGATGCTAAGAGGAGGTTATATGAAGTAGTGATTGTGCCAACAGCATTGTACGGGGCAGAAACATGGAACATGAGAGAGGAAGAGAGAAGGAGTTTGAATGTGTTTGGGGTGAAATGTCTGAGAAGTATGATAGGGGTTATTAGGCTAGATAGAGTGAGAAATGAGGAGGTGAGGAGGAAAACAGGGGTGGAAAGGGAACTGGGAGATAGGGTTGATGAAAGGGTATTAGGATGGTTTGGACACATGGAAAGAATGAGTGAAGAAAGATTAGTAAAAGAAGTGTGGAAGGCAGAGGTGGAATGAGTGAATATGAGGGGGCGTCCTAGGATGAGATGGATGGATGGGGTGAAAGGGGCATTACAAAAGAGAGGAATGTCTGTTGAGGAAGGACAGGAGAGGACAGAAGATAGGGGTGAATGGAGAGGGGTTGTGAATAGATGAGGCTGTGATGCATGAGGGGGAGAGAGTGGGGGATAGGGGTGAGGAAGTATGTATGAGAAAAAAAATTGACGCAGCCCGAAGGGATTTCTCCCCGTCTTCTCCTTTTTTGCATGAGAGAACGGAGAGGGGGGGTCGCCGAATGTATGAAGCGGCCTTGCTGTGGATGTGCTATGTCTTGCGACACTGCTTCTGACCCAGGGCAGTGGACAAGATGCAGGTATGACCCATCATCCAGGAGGTGCCAAGATAAAAGGGAGGGAGGAGGGTGGAGGGGAGTGGAATATATAGGAAATGGAATGGGTGGGAATGGTTTCTATGACTTTTTCTTTTTGGCAACCCCCCCCCCCCCCATGTAGGAGGGAAAAGCCTTTGGTATATGTATGTATGTATTGTTGTTGTTGTTGTTATTATTATTATTATTATTATTATTATTATTATTATTATTATTATTATTATTATTATTATTATTATTATTATTATTATTATTATTATTATTATTATTATTATTATTATTATTATTATTATTATTATTATTATTGTTATTATTATTATTATTATTATTATCATTATTATTATTATTATCATTATTATTATTATCATTATTATTATTATTATTATTATTGTTATTATTATAATTATTATCAACATTATTATTATTATTATTATTATTATCATTATTACTATTATTATTATTAATAATAATATTATTATTAATAATATTATTATTATTATTATCATTATTATTATTATTATTATTATTATTATTATTATTATTATTATTATTATTATTATTATTATTATTATTATTATTATTATTTATATTTTTATCTTATTATTATTATTATTATTATTATTATTATTATTATTATTATTATTATTATTATTATTATTATTATTATTATTATTATTATTATTATTATTATTATTATTATTATTATTATTATTATTATTATTATTATTATTATTATTATTATCATTATCATTATTATCATTATTATTATTATTATTATTATTATTATTATTATTATCATGATTATTACTATTATCATTATTATTACTATTATTATTATCATTATTATTACTATTATTATTATTATTACTATTATTATCATTATTATCATTATTGTTATCATTATTATTATCATTATTATTATCATTACAATTATCATTATTATCATTACAATTATTATTACAATTATTACAATTACTGTTATTGCAATTATTGTTATTGCAATTATTGTTATTGCAATTATTACAATTATTATTACAATTATTGTTATTACAATTATGGTTATTACAATTATTATTACAATAATTATTAATATTGTTATTAATATTGTTATTGATATTGTTATTAATGTTATTAATGTTGTTATTAATGTTGTTATTAATGTTGCTATTAATGTTGTTATTAATGTTGTTATTAATGTTATCAATGTTGTTATTAATATTGTTATTAATATTGTTATTAATTTATTAATATTATTATTAATATTATTATTAATATTATTATTAATATTATTGTTATTATTATTGTTATTATTATTATTATTATTATTATTATTATTATTATTATTATTATTATTATTATTATTATTATTATTATTATTATTATTATTATTATTATTATTATTATTATTATTATTATTATTGTTGTTGTTGTTGTTGTTGTTGTTGTTGTTGTTGTTGTTGTTGTTGTTGTTATTATTATCATTATTATTATTATTATCATTATCATTATTATTGTTGTTGTTGTTATAACTATTATAATTGTTATGATTATTTTCATTATTATATTATTATTATCATTATTATCATTATTATTATTATTATTATTATTATTATTATTATTATTATTATTATTATTATTATTATTATTATTATTATTATTATTATTATTATCATTATTATTATTATTATCATTATCATTATCATTGTTGTTGTTGTTATAACTATTATAATTGTTATGATTATTTTCATTATTATATTATTATCATCATCATCATTATTATTATTATTATTATTATTATTATTATTATTATTATTATTATTATTATTATTATTATTATTATTATTATTATTATTATTATTATTATTATTATTATTATTATTATTATTATTAATATTATTATTATTATTATTATTATTATTATTATTATTATTATTATTATTATTATTATTATTATTATTATTATTATTATTATTATTATTATTATTATTATTATTATTGTTGTTGTTGTTATTATCATTATTATTATTATTATTATATTCATTATCGTTATGAGTGAAGAAAGAGTAGTAAAAGAGGTATGGAAGGCAGATGTGGAGGGAGTGAACATGAGGGGACGTCCTAGGATGAGGTGGATGGATGGGGTGAAGGGGGCTTTGGGGAAGAGGGGAATGTCTGTTGAGGAAGGACGGGAGAGGACAGAAGACAGGGGTGAATGGAGAATGGTTGTATATGGATGATGTGATGCATGAGGTGGAATGGGCGGGGGATGAGGGGTGAGGTAGTATTTGTGAGCAAAATTTGACGCAGCCCGAAGGGATTTCTCCCCGTCTTCTTCTTTTTATGCATGGGGGGACGGAGAGGGGGGGTCGCAGATTTAATAAAGCGTCCTTGCTATGGATGTGCTGTGTCTTGTGACACTGCTTGTGACCCAGGGCAGTGGACAAGGTGCAGGGATGACCCGTCATCCAGGAGGTGCTAAGATAAGAGGGTGGGTGGAGGGGTGTGGAGTGTATTCAGGGATGGAATTGGTGGGAATGATTTTATGCCTTTTCCTTTTTGGCTACCTCCCTTGTAAGGGGGAAAAAGCCTTGGTATATGCATGTATGTATTATTATTATTATTATCATTATTATTATTATTATTATTATTATTATTATTATTATTATTATTATTATTATTATTATTATTATTATTATTATTATTATTATTATTATTATTATTATTATTATTATTATTATTATTATTATTATTATTACTATTACTATTACTACTACTATTATTATTATTATTATTACTATTACTATTACTATTATTATTATTATTATTACTATTACTATTACTACTATTATTATTATTATTATTATTATTATTATTATTATTATTATTATTATTATTATTATTATTATTATTATTATTATTATTATTATTATTATTATTATTATTATTATTATTATTATTATTATTATTATTGTTATTACCATCATCATCATAATTATTAAAAATTGTTATTGATATTACCATTACCATTATTGCTTGCATTATAATTATTGTTGCATTTGTTAATTATTTGCTACAATAAATATGTAATGTCCACACTTGTCGCCAACTCTGTTAACACGGAGAGATAATGAAGTCCCTTCATGTATAAATGCCCACAGCTCACTTTGTACACCATTCCTTTGAAAAAGTATACCTGCGAAACTAGTCAGAAATGAGCTCAGACTAAGACTCCTGTGTTTTCTACTCCACTTGCGTCAACTTGTCAGAATGTCACAAAGTGTAACTGGAGTCCAGGAAGTCATAAGGTCTGAGTTCGTGCTGCGAATGAAGCTGATGATGATTTTAAACAGAAACACTTTCTCAGGGACTGTCTTGAAGAACTAGTTCTTCCAAGATCGGTCCCATCCCACGCCGTCTTTATGTTGCTCTTAATAGCTGCGTATTTCGCTATGTGTTTTGGCCATTTTATGTCCCCTACTTTTTGGTCAAAATACATATCGAAATACGCAGCCATTAGGAGCAACATAGAGACGGCTCGACCTAGATCGGTGGAGAAATATCCGATTCTCCTTTTGTCCGGCAGGTTTCACACTTACAACATTCAACACTCACGTCAGTTTTCTCATTTTAATACATGATTTGGGAAACACATTTTAATTTAGTTTAACTTGTTTTTAGTAGATTAATTATTTATTCATTTGCAGGTCTCTGTCCACCCACCCGCGTCCCATACCTAGTTCGTGGGATTGTGGTGTCGGGTCTTCTATGCGGTCAAAGTAAACATCCTAGAAACCCGGTTTCTATCGGTGGTGGACTAGAAACCTCTTAATCTTTATCGATTGGCACACAGACCCGTAGAATAAACAAATATTATGTCTAATTTACTATGGTAGAATTTTGTTGAAATATTTTGACCAGAAAATATTTTTGAGAGGTTTAAAGTTATGCAAGTGCGTTCTGGGTTACTCACCTGTATTGTATACCGGTAAGACTCATGGGCTATGGGCTACCTAGGACAGACCACCCGCTTGCGCGGGATCGGTTTGTGTGGGAGGGGAAGAATGTCTGTAAGAAAATTAAAAGATAGTAGTGTATAACAGAGGGCCATTGCCAATAACGGTAATTTTATGGGCAAGTGATGGCAGCAACGTCGTCGTGACCAACATTTGTGTACCATATTGACGCATTTAGACCTACTTCTTGGCATCCCAACTGAATAATTTCAGATATGTTGAAGCCGCTAAATAAAAACAGCACCTGTAAAGAACCTATAGGCCTAGACTATATAAACATGATATATATTTGACAAACAGACTTATTTCCGTTCTGTTTCTGTTAAATAAATTCTCGATTATCGTTCATTATCATGCGATAAATATAATTATATGATTTGAGGATCGTGAACCAGTGATATGAACTTGTGATGGGCAACTAATAATAACTGTTTGTGACGAAAGCTGATGCAGCGTTTGATAAAACATTAAACGCCTCCATTTGTATATTATGGGGTCGGCTGTCTATCTTGTGTATGATATATTATGTCGAATGCATGAGTCTTATTTTAGCAGGCGAGGAACCCAAAATGCACTTGCATAATTTTAACCTCTCAAAAATGTTTTCTAGTCAAAGTATATCAGCAAAATTCCACCTCAGTAAATTAGATATATTATTTGTTTATTCTACGGATTTCTGTGCCAATCGATAAGGATTAAGAGCTTTCTTGAAGGTTTCTAGTCCGCCACCGATAGAAACCCGATAGAAACCGGGTTTCTGGAGTGTTTACCTTGAACCCTTCTATGTATACCGCCAGCTTCATCCAGGAGTATCATTCCTCTGAAGAAGCTCTAAGCGAAACCAGTCAGGAATAAACTAGGTCCTAGATCTGTATCTTATTTTTCCACTTTCCTTAAACAAACCTGTCACAGTGTCTAAACATACACACACACGCACACACACACACACACATACGTACACACACACACATACGTACACACACACACACACACACACACACACACACACACACACACACACACACACACACACACACACACACACACACACACATATATATATATATATATATATATATATATACATATATATACATATGCATATACATGTATATGTATATGTATATATGTATATGTACATTATATGTACATGTACATATGTATATGTATATATATATATATGTATATGTATATGTATATGTATATGTATATGTATATGTATATGTATATGTATATGTCAAGGATTACTATTACACAGGACGTGCGCACTCAAATCCCTGGGTCCGCTAGCGGAGGCCATTGCTTTCTTTGTAACTTAACATTTTATATTGGATAAATATATCAAAACTAGAAACCTAACATTGTATATAGGACAAATATATCAACTATTGACTTATTCAATGCAATATAAGTTAATATAAACTTTTATAGTGAAATAAGAAACTATTCTTAAGGCACTGTTATGCTTTGAAATGCCAATTCTAGCCGGTCTGAACAGGTATTATTGTGTGAGGTTAGTGGACACCATGGTTGGCGATTTTTTTTTTTTTTTTTTTTTTTTTTATCTTTTTAAAAAATATAAAAAATAGATTTTTTTTATTTAAATCAGATTTGATTTAAATATATTTTTTATGTTTTTAAATATTGTGGGATTGCTATCTGATATGCGATCTGATTGCTAAAGGACATTTTTAGCATATCAATATAAGGAGCAGTGTTATATAGACTTGCCACAAGTATACAATGAACGGTATAAGCCATTTGTGAGGACGGTATGCTCAGGTTCACTCGATTCCTCCAAGAGTTTTCTCATCTTGGTGACATTTGCTGCATTGTCTGTCACAACACTTCCAATGTGACAACCAAAATCTTGTTCAGCCTTCTTGATCGAATTTTGTACAAGTTGTAGAAGATATTCAGCAGTGTGAGGTTTCCCTGGTGTGTCTATTGTGTCAACTAAATAAATCTGAACAGTGGATGTTGTTAGAATGACACATATTATGGGCTCATTATGGATGTTAGACCACCCATCAATTGAAAGACATACAATTTCATTATTCAGGTCATCTGCACAGTTTTTATATTCCTTTTCATACACAAGACCCAACTACTTATCAGCAATATCTTTTCTGGATGGAGGAATATAACCTGGCCTCAGGTTCTGAACCATCTTGAGAAACTGAGGATGCTGAACAAGACGAAATGGTGAATTTGTAGCAAATATCATTCTTGCAACTTCTTTGTCGAGATTTTCCTTTTGAGAGGCACATAATATAAGTAAAAATTATTACCTGGGTCATCAAAAAAAGGTACTAGACAATATCAAGACACAACTGAAATAACAAAAAATTACATGGTAACAGTAATAATAAAGGTGACAAATTTATAAAAATAAATACGGAGACTTACGTATTTAAAGAGAAGGAAGGGTGTGACAGAGCTGGGGATGACAGAAGTATATATACCTAAGATCAGGTCAGACCAGGGGGGGGAGGAACAGACAATAAGGACCTCAGAGGTCAAGGGTAAGGGGGGCTCCACCTCCTCCCCCACCCTCGGTGACCGCACCCGCCTAACCCTCCCCCCCCAACCCAACCCCCCCTTACCCTTGACCTCTGAGGTCCTTATTGTCTGTTCCTCCCCCCCCCCTGGTCTGACCTGATCTTAGGTATATATACTTCTGTCATCCCCAGCTCTGTCACACCCTTCCTTCTCTTTAAATACGTAAGTCTCCGTATTTATTTTTATAAATTTGTCACCTTTATTATTACTGTTACCATATAATTTTTTGTTATTTCAGTTGTGTCTTGATATTGTCTAGTACCTTTATTGTCACCATGTAATTTTTGTTATTTCAGTTATATCTTGTTATTGTCTAGTACCTTTACTGTTACCATGTAATTTTTGTTATTTCAGTTATATCTTGATAATGTCTTGTTTAAGACGAAACGTTGGTATCACATAAGAACAAATGGAAGAATATAGAGACCTAGTTTCAATCCACCCAGTCAATGGAAAATCTCTTATCAGGAAAATCGAGAATACGAAGAAAAAACTGAACAACTACAACAATGCTGTCGTTTTTAACTCCACGTGTATTACTGAGAACCTGCTCCCCCCCTTTACTAGTATATGTATATGTATATGTATATGTATATGTATATGTATATGTATATGTATATGTGTATGTATATGTATGTAACCCAAATGATTTCCAGCTCGTTTGGAAGAGATTTTCTGAAGGTTGAGTTGAGAAAAGAAAGGTTCAAATATTAATGTCGAATATTTGAACCACCCAAGATTTGCGGATGACATTATTCCTATTTCAGTAAAAGCAGAAGACTTGCAAGGCATGCTGAGTGATCTGAACAAGGAAATTCTCAAAGTAGATTTAAAAATGAATAAGACCAAAGCCAAAGTAATGTTTAATGCAAAAGTTCAAAGTAAAGAGATTATAATCGATGGTGAGAGTCTTGAAGAAGTTGAAGAGCATAATTATTTAGGACAGATGGTAAAAGTGTTTGGTAAGTATAATAAAATCGTGAGAGGCTCTCTACCTTTATGTTTGAAACATAAAATTTACAATCAATGCATTCTACCAGCAATAATCTACTAGTGTGAGACTTGGAAACTGACGAAGGTGATAGAAACAAAGCTAAGCACTGCACAAAGGAGAATGGAGAGATCAGTAATTGGAATAACGCTGAGAGACCGACTAGAGTGAAAGATATTGTAGAGACGGTGAAAGAGAGGAAGTGGAACTAAGGAGGTAAGTCAGTGCGAACGACTGATGAGCGATGGAGCAAGTGTGTTACTGAGTGGACGCCGCGAGATAGGAAGCGTGGAAGAGGGAGACCAGACAGGAGGTGGAGAGACGAGATTAAAAAGTTTGTAGGAGTGGCGTCGCAGAGGATGGCGCTGTCGTATGAATCATGGAATGCTATGAAGGAGGCCTTTGTTCAGCAGCGGACTCAGAATGGCTGGTTTCATGTATGTATGTATGTATGTATGTATGTATGTATGTATGTATGTATGTATGTATGTATGTATGTATGTATATATATACATATATATATATATACATATATATATATATATATATATATATATAGATATATAATTTGGATGATGGAGAACAAACACAGGGGAAGGCTCGGAACCTTAAAGACTCTAACGTTTCGTTCGCGTAGAACTTCTTCGGAGAGTGTATGTAGAACTGCAATTGAAGTTTATGTACTAAATCTAAATACCTTTTCGGACACTTGGGAAAGGTCGTTTTTCTGGCGTGTTTTAGAATTAAAATACTAGTTTCTTTAGCTAAATTGATAAACCCTCCTCGATGATTCGATGAATTATTAGTTGAAATATATGCTGATCCAACAATTCTTCTAGTGAATTTATCAAAACCTTTATGTAGCACTTCAGCTTCTCTCCAGTTTGGTAAATGATCGAATTTTTCCGCATGAACTACTAAAGAATTGGATGTCCTATGTGCTTTTATGTCGTTTTTATGTTCATAAATTATTTTTTCTAATCCTCTTGACGATTCGCCAAAATAAGCCATTGAGCAACTATTGCACGGGATTTTGTATACGACGCTGTTTTCGGAATTGGTTCTCTTTTCGGAAGTCTTTATTAAATCACCTATCCTCTTGTTAGTTATTTTAGCTATGTTTATACCTGATTTTGTTAAATATTTGTCCATTATTGGTGACGTTTCTGAGCCAGGTACTGATATAAAATTGGTATTATTTTTTATCATTTCTCTCATTCTTTCCGTGATTGTAAATATTTATTGCTTTTCTTTTTGTTCTTTTCAACATTCCCTCTGGATATCCAAGTTTGTCAAAGGTTTTCATAATGTAATCAAATTCGCCTTCTAGGTATTCATTACTACAGATTCGTAGTGCCCTGAGAGAAAATCCTATTATTATACCACTCTTTGTCCTATCATCATGTGTGGAGAAGTAATGTACTAAATCCTCTTTGTTTGTTTCCTTTCTGTATACTGAGAAAGTTACAGTTTTTCCCACTCGTCGTATTAACGTATCTAGGAAGGGCAAGTGTCCGTTTTGTTCCTCTTCTACGGTGAACTGAATATCGCTGTTGACCGCGTTAAGCATTTTCACTTTATTATTTACATTGGTGTTTTCGGGGATGATTGCGAGGACATCAATCAGACAATCTCATTGACAGTGACGCAGAGGATTCGAAACCGCTGCGTCTGGACCCAAGACAGGCTTTCATAACACCCGCCTTACACCGCTCGACCACCGACGATTAAAACCATAGGAACTCATAGTCAATCTGACTATCGATATTGGGGAGGGCGCTCACTGCTCCCCCATATAACCCCCGTTTCAACCCTATGGCCAATCGCACTCGTGGGAGGGGTAAGGACCGGAACGAATCCCTTTCACGCTTATCGCCAACGTAACTACATGAGAAATTCGCTAGTAAACAGCGACATCAATCAGACAATCTCATTGACAGTGACGCAGAGGATTCGAAACCGCTGCGTCTGGACCCAAGATAGGCTTCCATAACACCCGCCTTACACCGCTCGACCACCGACGATTAAAAAAATAGGAACTCATAGTCAATCTGACTATCGATATTGGGGAGGGCGCTCACTGCAGTGTTATGTTTAGTTTTCAGCGCTTCTATCCTTGTAGATAATATCGCACCGAAGATTTTGATTTGTAGAGGTGCTAAAGGAAAGATTTATGGAGAGCAACAGAACGGAGGGAGAGCAAAGTTATAAGTGGCCAACATTCGCATTTGAGTGGGGACTAGTTTCCAGTTATAAAAAAAACAAAACAAAAAAAAACTGATCTAATATCCAGTTGGTGTTTTATTTCATTCTTTATATGCATTAGACAATAATCACGATACTGGCTATAACAAAATCTGGTGAAACATAACTGAATCTTGTCATATTAGAAAAATTTCATCATATCGTAAATATAAGCATAAAATTGAATAATTTGTATTGTTTTATCATTAATGAAACTGCATATACTGTATATACCCAAATAAGAGTAAAGTTTTTCAGTCAATTATTTAAGGCTGAATTTAAGAGGTTGACTTTTGTGTGGATACTACTTTTTCAGGGCCGAAATTCATTTCTAATATGGATCGAAATCTTTGTTAGGAAAAGCCTAATTTATGTATCAATCATTGCAGAAAAAATATGAAGAGTGATGGTGATTTACGTATGATTGTATACATTAAAATACATCTGTTAAAAGCCTCTCACTGACGAATCATTACCATGATAAAACATCTATGACTTTAAAGAAAAGAAATACCGTAATAAAGATGGTGCCGGTTTAGTATGTGGCCTACCTCTTTGAAACTGGTTTAGTAAGTGGCCTACCCTATTTGTATGAAAGTCAATTTTTTTTAATCTATTTTCAATAATTGCAAAACAAAAGAAAATAATCAGTATGAATAACATGGAAAATAGGAGAAAAGAAAATAAGGCAAGAGCGAGTACGTTCATCAAGATAGACTGGAGAAGACGTGCTGTTGTTTGCAAAACTTCCGACAACATCAACGTGTGGCAATACGTTCCAGGTGTGTGTAACTAACATATTTCTTTAGTTTATCATTCTTTCTCTGGATTTGTTAACAGAAAAGTGTGTCTATATTTTGGCTGCCAGAAAATGTAGGTCAAGATGTACATGTAATGGTATGTTATACTTGGCTGCTCATATTTTAAGACAAGCATACAAATCTAGGGTCGACTTTTATCGGAGGTATGTGAAAAATTCTGGATTTTCTGGCCACAAGTTAGGGGTCGACTTTTAACTGAGGTCGAATACTATTTGAGTATGTACGATAAATCAGTAAGCCAATCTAGGTCACAGCATCTGCTCAGTTTGAGTGATGGTAGTGAGTGATACTATGTCCAAGTTTCTTCCTTCTCTTATTTACTGTAATTCACCTGAACAAGGAAAAGTGATTAACTTTTCGTGGTTGGGTGACGTGTTATTGTTATTGTCGTTAAGTGTACTGTTCAGTGTTGAAAAGTGCGTCTTGGCGCTATTGTAATTGTGGTAATAAACTATCATTGTCCAACAGAGCGATGTGCTGTGGTAAGCTGTAGCAAGAATAACAACGTACCTTTGTCTCCCTGTCTGCTTCTCTCTCTCTCTCTCTCTCTCTCTCTCTCTCTCTCTCTCTCTCTCTCTATATATATATATATATATATATATATATATATATATATATATATATATATATATATATATATACATATATATACATATATACATATATATATACATATATATATACATATATACATATATATATATATATACGTGGATATATATATATATATATATATGTATATATACGTGTATATATATATATATATATATATATATATATATATATATATATATATATATATATGCGAATAAATCACAAAAACACTTGATTCACAAAATGTGTAATAAAACCACTTGAAAAATAAAATGAAAGGTGACCGTTCGGTCACCTTTCATTTTATTTTCCAAGTGGTTTTATTACACACACACACACACACACACACACACACACACACACACACACACACACACACACACACACACACACACACACACACACACACACACACACACACATATATATATATATATATATATATATATATATATATATATATATATATATGTATATATATATAGCCTCTCTACCTCTCTCTCCCTCTCTCTTCACACTAACAATCTCAAATATCCTTTCGATAGTTTGACAAATATAACATTTACCAACAACCCTACTATATCACCAGCCATTTGAAGTTCACTGCTGAACAAAGGTTTCCTTTAATCTCTTCCATAACATATGACTATACTCGCTGCCACGTCACCCAATGCAAACTTCTCTACTTTGTTCTCCTATATTCTGTAGGTCTTCCTGTCTTACTTACCATTAATATGTGTCCGCGCAGAAAGAAAGAATAGCTGTTCCATTCATTCCGGAATCAGTGGATCACCACATGACAGCCTACAATCGTGCCGAACCCACGGAAACCCCCACCAGCCGGGACCATCGTCACTGGCCTCCTGAATAAGAAGACCCAGAGCCTGTGTGAATTGCATTAACATGCACTGAAGTCTTAGCCCAGTACATAAATCCCTCCTTATCGTCAGCAACTTTATCAATGCCCATGTGTGTTCTTTCTGGTGTTTTCCTATTTTTTCTCGTGTCTTTGTTTGTCATAAGGTACAAACAAGATATTTACATCTATTCCCTGTCCAAAATTACATCTAATTTTGGATAAATACCTACAGAAGGCATGAAGATTGCCAAAAAGTCAGGTAGATAGGGGATATAATAAGAGAGTAAATAAATGAAAATACAAAGTAGGATAGCATCATGTATAACATACCATGTAGTGGAAAGAATATAGAATATATGAAATAAAGGCAAGCTGGCATGATACATCTTAGGATGAGCTCTCGAGTTCTGAGTAAACTTCCATATTCTAATATTAATATTTTATTGCCACCTCATTTCCATGCAAAAAGTATTTCATAAACCTTCCATATTGCTTTTGAAATATGATTCTTATTAGTAAATGTTAAAGATATTTTTGTGTGCTTTATTCACTCCTCAAATCTTTCCCTTGCACTAGATCCTTGTAAAAGTGTCGGGTGACTCTAGTGATAGAGAAGTGAGTGATGATTTGCAGACAATTATAAATGCATATATATATATATATATATATATATATATATATATATATATACACACATATATATACATATATATATATATATATATATATATACATATATACATATACATATATACATATATATATATATATATATTTATCTATTTATTTATTTATGTCCGTATACATACATATATGTAGCTGAAGCACATATATAAATGTGATTAATCTTATTTCATTAGGAAATGTCTTTCGTACCAACAAATTATAAACAGTATCAAGTCGAGATTATTTTAATTTGAAACGAACTGAACGAAGGTCATATACATTCGGGTTATTTCAGGACATATGTTCAACCAGTTAATTTCTAACGAAGGGTTGAGGGATTTCCCCTGTGGGAGAGCTTTAGGGTTGGGGAAGGGGCAAGGATAGGACCACGAATTTTCAGATTCAGGTTGTTGGAAATCTATTTTTCTGCATTTTAAAAGATAAAGCTTCCACTGCTATGTATACCTTAACTCCTGCCCCATGGCAACATACTTTGTAGACTTTATTGTGGCTAACAATGAATGGCTTAAGGGAAGTTATCGTAGTAAATGGGTTAAGATGAGACACCGCACTGAATACATTTTCAATCAAATTTTTATGGATTCGTTGGAACCGACACGACTTATTTGTGCACAAATAACCAAATATAAAGAAAAAAAATTGTCAAATGATAATTATGCCCTTCATAGGTTTTGTTCTAAGGTCATATATCATTCGACAGAGGGCAGCATCACGGGCTAAAGGAGCTAACAAGTATATGTAATGTACGACTCACTGTCAATATAGATGAGGCTGAGTAGGAAGGATGCTAGAGCATGTAAGAACATTATACAGAAGACTATATCAAAAGGTTCTGACTGTACGAGTATATGGTAGTGTATGATACAACAGGCACACATCAGAATAGTATCTGGCGCTGCATAGAAACATAAGAATGGATGAGACTGCAAGAGCTCATAAGGCCTACACGAGACAGTCCCACGTCTATGGCTACCTATCATTCCCATCCATGAAGTTATCTAATTTTCTATTAAAACAATCAATACATGGTTATTAATTTTATTCCATTCGTGAACCACTCTGCTGGTAAACCAGTTCTTGCCCATTTCCTTCTTAAACCTAGAATTGCCCAATTCAAACCCATTGCTTGTATCACCTTTGTTAAAGCCCTTGACCCATTTGAATACCTCTATTAGATAGCCCTTACTATGTCTTTCCGGGGCTTGTGAGTTAAGGTGCCAAAACCTGCCTTCGTAAGGTAAACTTCTAATCCCATGTATATTTTTGGCCATTCTCCTCTGTGCTGATTCTAGCGAATTAGTATCCATTCTATAGGAAGAAAACCAAAACAATACCGCATAGTCAAGGATGGGTCTAACTATCGCCAGATAGAGTTTGGTAACTGCATCTGTACTTTTATTTGTAACTTTCCTATGCCCTGTTAGCCCTATTCTTGGCACTAATGTACTGTTTCCTGGATTTTATGTCAGGACTCACTAACACTCATAAATCCTTTTCTTATTCCGTTTTCTCTAATATGGTGTTATATAAGCTATACCTATTTGCTGGGCTATGTAAACCTACGTTTAACACACTGCACTTATGATATTGAAGTCCATTTAACCATGGAACAATTGATCAATATCTTTCTGCAGTATCCCAGCGTCTTCCCCGGACCTAATACGGCGTCCTATATTAGTGTCATACACAAACTTATAAACATCACTATTAATCCCATTTTCCAAGTCATTTATATATATAATGAACAATAATGGACCCAAAACCAAGCCCTGGGGACTTCCACTAGTAGCGCTACCCATTTAGATTTTACACCGTTTATGGTGACCCGCTGTTTTCTATCGCTAATCCATGTTCTAACCCATTCAAACACTTTTCCTCCTATGACATGGGCTCTGATTTTATTTAGTTGTCTTTGGTCTAGCACCTTATCGGACACTTTGCTAAAGTCAAGGTAAATAACATTGTAACTATCATTGAGCACGCATTGACCCAATTGAAACTATTATATCTCAGCGTCAACTTAGATGGTTGGGTCACACCATCCGAATGCCTGCAGATAGACTCCCCCACAAGATACTATATAGCGAATTAGCTGAAGGTACTCGCAGAGTAGGAAAACCCCCAAAAAATAAAGATCACATGAAAACTACTTTGAAAATATATGCTATCACTCCTTCAAATCTTGAAGACCTGGCCTCCAACAGACAAGGTCGGTGTAACATCTGCCACCAAGGAAGTGAACAACTGACCACCAATATAAACAGGGCTGCAGAACAACGACGTCTTCGGCGTCATGCTCCACAAAATACAGGACACTTTCTTTGTAACATTTGTGGTCGTATCTGCAAGTCCAAAATTGGACTAATTAGCCATCAAAAAGTCCACTGACCATAATAAGCCACCAACCGAATTTGAATGAAATCACAAAAACATTGACACATCTCTACTCAGCTATCATCAATCAAGACATGGAGTGAGGTCACCGTCGTCTGCGACGGACTTCTATAAGCATCATTGTTATCTGACGCCTTGTAGACATAAAAGGAAAAGAGATTAGTTACACACGACTTACCCTTGATGAATCCATGCTGTGAGTCACGAATCAAAATATGCCCCTCGATACTATTTGCTAATAAGGATTCATGCATTTTATTTGTAACCGACGTCGAACTGATTGGCCTGTAGTTGTACATAGAATATTTATCACCCTTTTCAAAAACAGGAACAACATTTGCCTGCCCCTAAGAAATAGGCACGAATCCATGGTCAACCGACATACTAAATATTTTATTTAACTCTTCACAGATTTCAAATTTATACCCTTTTATCCCTCTTGGGAAAAAATCGCCTGGACCCGGCGAATTTGTGGCTTCAAGTTTATTTATCTGTTTGACTACATATTCATTGCTAATGCTGATGTTACTTAGTCTACCTCCCTCATCCCCACTGAATATCGGGTTGCAGTCAGGCACTATAACTATCCTCTCTTTTGTATGTAGATAATGAAAGAAAATATTTATTGAACGTCTCGCTCTTTTTTTCCGAATCTATCAAGACATCCTCGTCGTATTGAATTGGGCCTAATCGTTCCTATTCTTAGTTCTGTAGGGATGATAAGAAGGTTAGATCCTTCTTGCCTGGTAACCTTGATTCCAACATGAATTTTTTTTATTTTTTATTCCGATCTCATTTTTTCAACCTATTCGTCATCCATTTGGGTGTATTAATATCCGTCCAAGCAGATCCAAGTCTTGGACTTTAAACAACATGAAGGAAATGAAGATCTATACTTACAACGTAGGAACTCTCTCAGAAGATCACAGGCTAGAGAGTTTAGTGGAAGAACTAGACAACATCAAGTGGGACATAGTAGGACTGAGCGAAGTCCGAAGAGCGGAAGAAAAGATGGTCACCACTTGTTCTACTATAGAAGTAAGACGAAGAAAGATCTAGTGGAGTAAGAGTCTTGATAAACCGAGATGTTGCTAGTAACGTAGTCAAGTTCAGTAGTTTATCGGACAGGGTAGTTTGGATTGTGATTAGGCTGTGTAAAAGGTACACTCTTAAAAATAGTTCAGGTTTATACACCAAATTCAGAGTCCTTCTATAATGATTTAAGTCAGGTAATGGATCATTGGAAAAGTACGCGTTAGTAATAGGCGACTTTAATACTAAAGTGTAGAAGAAGATGGGAGATGAGACGTACATTGGGAAGTTTGTAGTAGGTGAAAGAAATGACAGAGGAGAGAAGTTAGTCAATATTGCAGAGAACATAAGGATAATGAACACTTTCTTCCAAAAGCGCGTAGGTCGTAAATGGACCTGGAGAAGTAAAAATGGAACAACAAAGAACGATATAGACTTCATATTAGGAGATGAGAGCAAAAGCGTTAGCAATGTTTCGGTGATAAAATCAACATAGGTAGTGACCATAGAATGGTAGGTTGCACAGATAAATTCAATTTCAGAGCCGAGAGAAATAAACTAATTTTAAGAAAGAAAATTAGCCTTGCAAAGGTTAAGGATGATAATAAGAAATTTCAGTTAGAAATTAAAAATAGATTCGAAGCTCTATGAACTAACGAGGACACCGTGGAAGATATTAATTTGAATTTAGTGAATATCATTAGGGAATCGGCAGAGAAAGTAGGAAGTACAAAAAACATTAGAGAAAACAAACACTCCACACCTACAAATGACCTAATCAAAATAAGGAGGACCATGCAGATTAAAAGCAGGAAAAAAAGAAATAGAAAGAGTAGAACTAAACAAGTTTATCAACAAAAGGCAGGGATTAGAGAAAAGAAAGAGAAACATGGATGAAATAGAGGAAACTATTCGGAAAGGTAAAAGTATTAAAGGGACCGAGCTCAGACACACTTTAGGAAGACAGCAAACGATATGTTTGAAAGACAGAAATGGAGAAATCGTTAAATGCAGAGACAGAATGGTTAAAATAGTAGAAGAATTTTACCAAGAGCTTTACTCGTCGAAGACTGTAGTTGAGTCAGTAAATTCATGTGTAGACGTTAGTAGTGTACCAGAGATTACAAAGGAAGAAGTGGAATTTGCTCTAAAAATATGAAACGAGGAAAAGCACTTGGGGAAGATGATATATCGATAGATCTGTTGAAAGACGCAGGGAAATTAGTTCATATTAAGTTAGCTCAGCTGTACACCCAGTGCTTACGTCAAGAAAGCGTTCCTGATGCGTGGTGCAATGCTATAGTGATTTTGCTACATAAAAAAGGAGACCAGAAAGATCTTAGTAACTATCGACCGATTAGGTTGCTATCATATGTATATAAAGTATTCTCCAAGATCCTTACAAATAGATTAAGCTAAGTTTTAGATGGAAACCAACAGGCAGGCTTTAGGAGCGGATATTCGACTCTAGATCATTTGCAGGCGATAAACCAACTAATCGAGAAAACGACAGAATACAATATACCTCTCTGTTTAGCTTTTGTAGATTACGAGAAGGCCTTTGACTCGATAGAACAAATAGCGATACTAAACTCGCTACTCGAACAGGGTACAAACGAACAGATCGTAAGAGTTTTAGAAAAGATTTATGCGAAAGGTACCGCTATAATTCGACTACATAAGATACAGAAGAGATTAAGATCAAGAGAGGAGTACGGCAAGGCGATACAATTTCACACAAATTATTTACAGCTTGCTTGGAAGATATTTTCAGAAGGTTGAGTTGGGAAAATAAAGGTTTAAAGATTAATGGCGAATATTTGAACCACCTTATATTTGCGGATGACATTATTTTTATTTCAGTAAAAGCAGAAGACTTGTAAGATATGCTGAGTGATATGAGCAAGGAAAGTCTCAAAGTAGGTTTAAAGATGAATAAGAGTAAAATCAAAGTAATGTTCAACACGAAAGTTTAAATTAACCCATTAAACTCGGATGACAAAATTCTTGTCATTTGGTCAAATAAAACAAAAAATCACAAAACACCAAAATGTTTGATCAAACACCAGAAAAATATGACGTCAGTCCTCGCTTCGCTCGCGAGCGAAGCGAGGACTGACGTCATATTTTTCTGGTGTTTGATCAAACATTTTGGTGTTTTATGATTTTTTGTTTTATTTGACCAAATGACAAGGAATCTTGTCATCGGAGTTTAATGAGTTAAAGAAATTATAATCGATGGTGAGAGTCTTGAAGAAATTGAAGAGTATAGTTATTTAGGAAAAATGGTGAAAGTGATGGAAGATGATGATAATGAAATAAAAAGACGCATTACAATTGGTTGGAAAGTGTTTGGTAAGGATAATAAAATTGTGAGAGGCTCTCTACCTTTATGTTTGAGACGTAAAGTTTACAATCAATGCATTCTACCTGCAATAATCTACTGGTGTGAGACTTGGAAACTGACGAAGGCGATGGAAACAAAACTAAGGAGTGCACAAAGGAGAATGGAGAGATTAATGATGGGAATAATGCTGAGAGACTGAAAGAGAGCAAGTTGGGTGAGAGAGCAGACTAGAGTGAAATATATTATGGAGGCGGTATAAGAGAGAAAGTGGAATTGGGCAGGTAAGTCAGTGTGAACGACTGATGAGCGATGGAGCAAGTGTGTTACTGAGTGGACGCCGTGAGATGAGAAGCGTGGAAGAGGGAGACCAGACAGAAGGTGGAGAGATGAGATCGAGAAATTTGCAGGAGTGACGTGGCAGAGGATGGCGTGGTCGTGTGAATCATGGAATGCTCACCAAGTCGATGTCACTGCTTAATTCATCCAATAATTTTGACCGTTACAAATAAGTGCCTTCCCTTAAGGCGTGACTTCTCACCCAATTCACCATTAAAAATTTTCTCCTCCTCCACCCTTCTCCAATCAGAAAGACTGTTACACCGTCTCAAGCAATACTGCTTACGCAAGCAATCTTGGTCTCGAAGCTGAATGGCTTATTGTTTACATTTCGCCACATCACTGCCAATATCGATACCCTAGCTGTGTTTACAAACTTTAGACGGTGAGCGAGATTATGCAACTTTGCAACTCCCTCGCGGCCACTGTTTAACTCGTAAAAATTAATTTCTCGCCACCTACCCCTCTATCTACCTACTTGTCTACTACTTGTCTACCTTCATCTACCAGCCTTTATTCAGCAATAGACTCAGGATGGCTGATTTGATTGACTGATTGCTTGAATATCCGCCTTCATTTTATGAAGGGTATACATTTTCCTTGGACACACAAAATTCTAGCGGTCTGAGTACTGTACAAATCATCGAGACCGCTGACCTCTTTGGTGACATCCGGAGTGACCTCATTAGTGATCTCACTTGAGAGTTCCCCTATTTCCCACATGACATGGCCTAGTTCTAGGCCCCTGACCTCGTAATAACCTTCGGGCTAACCTTGTTACTGACTTCACTTGTGAGCAACCGTGTCATGATCCAGGACAGGTTTATCACCACATGGATAGGTTCCAAACTTATTCAAGTATCTCCTCAAGTCGTCAAAATTGTCATTTCTGAAGTCAGGCACAAATATGTTATTCTTACTAATAAATTTTTCCCATTTGATCCTAAGTCGTATTTTTATAACCTCTATTACCCACTTGTATGTTTCTTATTATATCGTCATTGTTAACATTAGGTCCAACGTATTCTCTCCCCTCGTAGGCTCGATAATTAATTGTTTAAAAGAAAATATTTTGTGCCACATCGAAAGAATTGTGTACTTCCTGATCTCCTATTAGATTTTCCCAGTCATTGTTCCTATTGTTAAAATCTTCAAAATTATATAATCACAGCAATTTTGCACTGGAACGCCCGGCGAATTTGTCAAAACAGGATATAATAGTCAAAGAAATAATGAACAAAACTAGAATAAAGATCTTGATTTTGATCTATCAATAGTTTTACGAAGCCGTACTAAGTCACTGTGGTAATGCACTGAGGCTCTATCAGTCACCCACTTCTCCCAGGATAGAACATCCCTCTAGTGGAGAATGAGGATCCAACGTCAGGAGGCGTGTAGCTGCGCCAGAAGCCATCACCTTTACCATATGCTCTTGGACTGTTGGGACAGGTAACGGCTCCTGCCAGGAATCGAAGAGGAGTGTGGGATTCGAACCCACAACTAAGCAAATGCAAGGCCAGCACGTTTCCGATTATTCCACCAGCACGCAACATATGGGTCTTGCTTTCACTAACAAATAGTGAAGAATTTTTCATTTATATCGTATTAACCAACCTAACTCGTGGATGGCATTATTAAAGGTATTGACAGAACTACATATTGCAATGCAAGTATTCTTTTAGACACACATTGTTGAATGTGATGGCTAATTCTACATTACAGAGATTTTTTTTAGCAATATTTTCTATTCTTCTTATGACTTTTCTTCTTGCTGAAGTCAAGCAATTATTTTTCCGTGGGTGGCTATTGTTGATGCTGACGGAATAGTATTAATAAATTTCACGAAATTATGGAGTTTTGGTTCTCTAGAGTCTTCTTCAGCGGAGTTTACGTTTGGCGATTCAATGCAGGTATGGATCGTGTATTAACTAGGTCAGAC
>NC_134783.1:33413788-33423788 GCF_046742065.1 Oratosquilla oratoria | reverse complement strand
AATAATCAGTAAGAAAAACAATTAAATCATCTACTGGAATTTTTGTGAATAAACTAGTAATATCAAAATTCACTAATCTAAAATTATAATTAATATTTAAACCATTCAGTTTTTGAACTATGTCTACATTATTTTTTATGGATGAATTAGAAATTGTGCCAACTAATGGACTAAGGAAACTAGCCATTTGGATCACGTGTTGTTTTAGTGATATTTCTGCATATATATGTATGTATGTATATATATATATATATATATATATATATATATATATATATATATATATATATATATATATATATATATATATATGTATATATATATATATATATATAAATATATATATATATATATATATATATATATATATTGTTACGGGCGGCTGGTATGTGAAGATACGTTACGTATAACGGATATGTGCTTAAGAACCAGCTCACTTCTAGAAGCCACTGTAGGACTGAACTATCTGGTCAGGGCCTAGATAATTCGTAAGACTAGAAGTAAAGGTAACAAAGAAGATTCCAGGAAAGGAATATTAAACTAGCGATAAAACTAGTAAACGAAATTATTAATGGAAAATGTATTTACAGGCAATTAACACAAAAGAGAATGGGCAGTAGGGTCAATGGGACCGTTACACGATTATAAGAATATGGAAATTATCGTTCAAATAAGAAACACAAGATAAGTATACAATATGGTACTATCTAAGTACAAAGAGATCAGGAACATGCATCAAAATAAGTAATAAGTACAAATATAAGTAAAGTAATGCAATGTATATCAGACACGTAATGTAGGCAAAAAGGGTGATCACTTCACACCAATCGTCTCATGAATCTAAACTTTCTAGTTTTTATCAAGAGATCAATATGTGGGAATATGACAAGGATACTTCCGGTTAGGGTGCGGGTGAGGAGGAGGGTAAGTTAACACGTCAACATGGGTAGTTTTAGGACCCTCGACTCGCTTGAACAATCTATTTATTTAGTAACTGTCAAATCTGTGCGCTCCGAACTATTCAGGATTTCGCTTGTCTGTTTGTTCTACCAGAGTGCGCACCTCTCCGCACGTAGGCAAGATTACATATAGTGGACGGGCGTTACTGCTTAACATTGTTACAATACATACATAGACAAGAAATATGAACATAGTTATGTAATACAAAGGAACATAATTCTATAACATAATTACACATATGACGTAATATCTAATATTACGTTACAATATATATATATATATATATATATGTATGTATATATATGTATATATATATTATATATATATATGTATATTATATGTGTATATATATATATATATATATATATATATATATATATATGCAATAAAACACTAGGAACGTGTGTTCACAAATGCGTAAGTAACCACTAGGAAAAGTAAACTAACGAAGCAGAGCGCTTTCGTATAATTACATCTTCAGTGCAGATACAAAGAAGGAATTATAAAATGAAGAAACAAGGTTCAGAATATATGACTGAGTGAGACATGGTGAAGAGGGCATTCGGAGAGGTAGTGGAAGAAATACACGTGACGTTTGATACCTGGGAACCAACAAGTATGGGACAATTGCTCATAACTTATATTACAATCTAAATAATTTTGAAATTTCATGGCAAATATAACTATCTAATTTGTACAAACTATGATGGAGATTAACATTTATTCCCTTATTAAATTTGATCAAACTGCATTCAATTAAATTGCTTTCTGTGATGTTATTGTTGTATGTGATGACTAGCGTTATCCCAGTCAACTGGGTGGTTAAAATGGTTCATGTGGTTGAATATGCCGCTAGATTGGTTTCCCTCTCTAACGTATTTCTTGTGTTGATTGATTCGTGTTTTTGGTGTTTTAGCAGTCTGACCAACATAAAACTGGTTACATGATTTACAAGGTATATTGTACACACGCCCTTTATCACTATTGACAGAATTATTTATGAGCAATTGTCTTACAGTGTTCTTATTGTTAAACACTACATTAATGTTGAATTTACGTAATATATTTGGAATGTTTTGCAGGTTCTCTTGGTACGGTAGAATTAGCAAGTTATTCATATTGAAAGTTTGAGTTGACCAAAGGTCATGAAATGTCCTTTTAGCACAACTGTAAGTTGTATCAAGAGCATGTAAATTGTAATATAAGTTATGAGCAATTGTCCCATACTTGTTGGTTACCAGGACGGTATCAAACGTCACGTGTATTTCTTCCACTACCTCTCCAAATGCCCTCTTCACCATGTCTCACTCAGTCATATATTCTGTACCTTGTTTCTTCATTTAATTTTTATCTATTCTATGGATAATTGTGTCTAAGAAAGGTAATTTTCCGTTGAAAATGAAAATAACGGAAAATTACCTTTCTTAGACACAATTATCCATAGAATAGATAAAAATGTGAAATTTTCAGTATACCGGAAACCCACCAATAAAGAAGACTATATACACTTCTACTCAGGACATGATGACAGAACTAAAACTGGTATGATAATAGGTTTCTTCCTCAGAGCATTTCGTATATGCAGTAAAGAATTTCTAGATCCTGAATTACAACATATTATTAAGACTTTCATCAAACTCAAATATCCAAAAGGTCTCTTATGTAGGTTGAAAAAGAAAGCCAAAGAAATAATTAACAAAAGTAAAGACGAAAATAAAAATAAAAATGATAATAAATGTAATAATGAAACCAGATATATCACAGTACCAAACTCTAATGTTAATTCATACCTAGACACTTTTCTCCTAAAAGCGGGCATCAAAATAGCCAGGACGTCAGGTAGCAAAGTAGGACATTTGGTAACACGTAGCGACAATAATCCCACTAACGAAAACAGCGTTGTTTATAAAATCCCGTGTAAAAGCTGTCCCTCTTCATATTTTGGTGAATCTGGTCGCGGACTTAATAAAAGGATAAATGAACATAAAAATGACGTAAAAGCCCATAGGACATCTAACTCCATAGTAATACATGTGGATAAACATGGTCACCTTCCAGACTGGAACAACACAACCGTATTAAATAAAGGATCATCCAAGAAACTAAGGAAAACAATTGAGGCAGCATATATCAACACTAATAAAAACATTAACCATAGAGAAGGATTTATATGTTTAGCAAAAGCCACAAGCTTATTAATAATAAAAGAATACGCAGATAAAATAACAAGCTCTCCGAAGCGTCCCATAAGATGACCCGTCCGTGTATAAAATATCCGGTTACGTTTGAGTTGTTAGCTTTGTGAACAAGACCCTGCGGGGCGAAACGTTAAGGCGGCAAATTCTCCCATTTCTCCTCGTCAACTTCTTTCACCTTCAATTCTATTTGTCATAATATAGTCATATATATATATATATATATATATATATATGTGTGTGTGTGTGTGTGTGTGTGTGTGTGTGTGTGTGTGTGTGTGTGTGTGTGTGTGTGTGTGTGTGTGTGTGTGTGTGTGCAAAACATGAAAATGAATTATGGACAGTGGAATTTATATCTCCCTGGTTACTCTTGCAGTCAAACGGGTAATGTCCCTTTAGCCACAGTCAGCTCATACTTTAAGTAAAAAAAATTCAGACTAAATGGTCTCTTGTATTAGATATGGAATGGCGGTATTTCGAACAATGAATAAATTTGGCGATACCTCTCAGAAGCAGATGCACAGTGAAGTCAGCGTTTCTTCAAATGATATTGTGTGAACTATTGCCTGTCCTTGAATGAACGAGTGCTGGTCCACAAGAAAATTTCAGAAAAGCCACCTTGGCGATTTGGTAGCTTTCAGCAAGGCTATCAAGAAACGCTTGGAAATATTTAGATTTTCATATACTGGAGTGAAGCTACATCAGTCAAAATATACATTCCTAGAATCAGAAATAATGTTCCTTAAACATATTGTAAGTAATCAAATGTCGACATATTAAAATCTCTTACCAATTTAGAAGATATTACAAAAATTCATCCTTTAATTATGCGAAACAAGTAGCCCCTGTAACAAAACTTGCGAGAGAAAGTTAACTCTTCATAAGGACAATACGATAGATTTAACGACCAAAGATATGTTTATTTCCAATTCTAGCCTGTATACTGACCGATGCCTCAAACAATAAGTGTAGGTGCTGTCCTTCAACAAAAAGATAAAATTGGTAAATTTAAGGTTATACGGTATGCTAGGAGATGCATAAACCAAGTAGAAACCAAAAATTCAACCACTCAATTAGAGGTGTTTGTAACAATCTAGGGACTTGAATATTTTAAAGGAATCTGTCTTGGATACGAAGCTCATCTACGTACAAATCAGCAACCAGTAGCTGAGTTATTCAAAGGGAGGTATCTTCAAGGAAAAATAGCGCGTTGGTATTTGAAAATACATGAATACAACACAGTCAAGGGAAAACAAATGGTATAGTCATGCCTTCAGTAGAAATACTTAGATAAACTCAATTTCTACAACACAGATGCTTTCTCCGAGACAAGTTACAAGAAGAGCAAAGCATCGTCCCCTTATGGAAACAAATGATCTACTTCCCTCCCCTTATAAAGGAGGTAACCAGCTAAGACATGCACACACACCCTCGCCCATCCATCCCCTATGTGTTTCCCTTTTATCTTAGTTCCTGTGTATATACACAGGAAAGGCGAAACTTCCAAAATTGTCAAAATATCGTGGAAGACCTTGAGTAGCGCTCATGAAAATGTCCAAGTCATGAAATCTATCGTGCCTCTGCAGTGGCATTATGCGGTATCTTGCAGTATCAATTCGTAATCATTGGACGTTACGCGTAATGATAAACCAAATTAGTTTTGCCAAGCTACCACTCACATGGCAGAAGAAAGTTGTCTATTTGTTCCAATACGTACTTCACGATCACATAATCACGAATTTATCTCAAATTTATTTGCGGAAGAGCAAGATAAACCAAGCTGAATTAACTCCTACCTCGTATTTCCTTATGTATTCATTAAGATGCGATTGAATCATATCACATCTATTTATCTTTGTACCAACATTTTTGCAATCTATTGGCGTGCGTACATATATAATATATGTAATATACAGGGAGATCCTTATAGAAGACTCAACTTACGCAAATCCAGAGATACGAGTGAAAGTGTTCGAGGGGTGAAAATAACAATGATTAATACCTGGTTAAAGATTATTGTCAAGTAGGTCTATCGTTCAGAGGAGATGGACTATGGACTATTTAGAAAAGACTACCCGCTCGCGCGGGATCGGTGTTTGTGGGAGGGGAAGAAAAATCTGTAGGAAAATTAAAAGAAAGTTGTGTATAAAAAGAGCTATTGCTACTAAGCTCTTTAAATGATGATGACTGCGCGATTTCCGCCTGTCATACGGCTAAGGAACACGGATAGTTCCTTTATGTAGTAGGCATCATTGTCCATTTTGTAAGTACGGCCATTTGTAATTCTTTGATAGTTCCTTTATGTAGTAGGCATCATTGTGTCCATTTTGTAAATACGGCCATTTGTAATTCTTTGCTGTGTCTTATTTGTATCTATCATTATAATTGTATTATCATCTTTACATTTTATTGTTATTGTTACAGATATGATTCCTGGTGATGTCCTTTTGAAAACAAAATGTGCTTTGACACCTAGAACATTAGAAGTCGGTTTGCTGTGGTGAACCAGAAGATGTAGTTTTAGGCCTTTTCTCCGTAGGACCCATCATTGTCGGAGACATTTCGTACTTCTAACCTTTCTTTACTGTTTCTGGGTGTAGGCTAGATAGATCTTTCAAATTAATCTTCGTCTATGCTGCAGGAAGAGTTAATGTGGACTCGGATCACATAGTCCTTACAGTCTCCCTTCCCTTTACAACTAATAATCTGACACAAGTCAAAATACCAAATAAATAATAAACCTCTTTCTGGTATCAAGTTTCCCATTCCCTTGGTCATGATAACAGAGGGCTTGAAAAGATCATAAGCTTTACTTCATTGACAAATCAGACCAGGGTAGATATCCCTCACCAATTTGTCCACTTACCAGTTCCTCCTTTCATCTTCACTTTATTCTCTCAAGTAGTTGCCATACCTCAGGTCAGCATAGTTGGTACTTCAGACACCAAGAGCTCCTGCCCAGTTGCAACAAAATTACTTAGATGAGAAGTTTAACTTGTCTTTGTTCCTACTTGAGCCATTTTATCAACGCGTTCACACTGAATACAAACGACAATAGACCAAATAAGAATATTTTAGCATTGA
This sequence comes from Oratosquilla oratoria, assembly GCF_046742065.1. Taxonomy (NCBI): domain Eukaryota; kingdom Metazoa; phylum Arthropoda; class Malacostraca; order Stomatopoda; family Squillidae; genus Oratosquilla; species Oratosquilla oratoria. Next base: position 33,417,549 of record NC_134783.1, on the reverse strand, counting down.
AAAAGATGAGGAGCCTACGCCACGAGGAGCGTAGTTGCGGCCAAATCCACCATCTTTGCCCAATGCGCTTGGACTGCTGGGACAGGTAACAGTCACTGCTGGGAATTGGAGATAAGTACAGGAATCGAACCCACAACTAAGCAAATGCGAGGCCAGCACGCTTGCGATCATGCCACCAGCTGATTTTAGAGTTCAGGTTTTTCCCACCATACAATTGGGCTACGGTCCTGAAAACCAGATCGAATAACAAACGATCGAATAGCGAACTTAATTTTTAACAAGATTTAATTCAATAGGGAGAGTAGCCTTGGACTAGCCTATACTGAGAGATATATAACACTTTTCCACGCCATCCAAAGAGGTAGTGTTATAGATGCGCTATTTTCTTATACAGTGGTTTTCCCGGTAGGCCTATATCCACTAGAAAGAACAGAAAAAGATGTTCTGTAGAACGCCATTAGCCACTAGTCACCCGATCCCGCACCGGACATACCTTTTATACCTGGTCTTACTAAACCGTGAGGAAGCCTTCTCCTCTTCATCAGGTGTGGCAGGACTTGATGAATTTTGGGCAGCAGAGGTAGATGGAAGAGTGCCAGACGTAGACTGGAGAGGTGACGGAGGGGGAGTCTGGATTAGCTGATGCAGGGCGGTGGGCTGGTTGGAAGGGAGCGGCAGGTTTAAAGAAGCTGGAAATGGTGGTTTGCCTTGGCTTTTTTTCTTGGCCTCGAATATATCTCTTTAGACCACTTCGTTCTGGGTTTGGGTACCTTCCCTTTATCTTTTCGATAATTGAATCTAAGCCAGAGAACACCTCACGAAGTGTTTTGATGTCAATGCCTCGCTGGGGAGCATCATCATCATCGTCATCGCCATGGAGAGCTTGTTCTTGTTCCAACTCCATCAGATCTTTATTGTTGAGTGACTTATCATAGGAATGTAGTAATTCATTCATATCATATTCATCCACGAACTTACTTGAACTATGTAAGAGCCTGACGATGTCCTTACGAATGGATGCCACATTACTAAATCCAATGAAGTCGTCAGCTGTCTTGACACACTCAGGCCACAGTTTCTTCCAGCAGCCATTCATTGTTTTTCTGTCACCTCCTTCCATGCTGCATTGATATTGTCAATGGCCTTCTTAATATTATAATTGGCCCAGAACTGCTTGACTATGGGGTTGTCTGGGCTCTCAGTCATGTTAATCAGCTGACCCATTGTGCGGCTCTGGTAATTCGTCTTGAAAGTGACGATCACACCTTGGTCCATGTGCTAGATGAGTGCTGTCGTGCTTTTGGGCAGAAACATCTCCTCTATGTTGTCTGCTCAATCTTCCATGGGTGGCTTGTGGCATTGTCAACCAGTAGCAGGAAACTGTTGGCAATGTTTTCTTTGGCAGCATAATCACGCAGTGCAGGGGGGACAAACAATTTCCAACATAACGCTGGTTCATAGAAGACGTCACCCAGGCCTTCTTTTGGTATCTATATATCACTGGAAGATAATCTTTAATATAGTCCTTAAGTGCCCTTGGGTTTTCACAGTTGGAGATCAGTATAGACTTCAGCTTCAGGTCCTCAGCTGCATTACCACCCAGCACCAGGGTTAATCTGTTTTTCGGTGCTTTAAATCCTGGTGTTGTTTTCTTCTCCTTAGCAATAATGGTTCTGTAAGGTTCTGGATGACATTGTCTTCTAATACAGGCCTGTCACGTCGTAGTTGATCATATGTTTCGCACTGTTCCCACACTCTTCGATGTGTATATTTCAGAGTTGGTATGAATGCTGCAGCGGCAGGCATGTCAGAACTTGCTACCTCACCAGTCATCTTGATGTTGTTGTTGTTGTTGTCGTTCCCTAGACTGTCTGTCCGAGCAGTCCCGTCTCCCCAAGGAAGGCCACAGCCGAAACTGGGTTTTCCCACAAATCCTTTATAGAGTGTATGTTGTGTTGTTTGCGTGCATGATTGTGTATAATGCAGTCTTCCATTATGTGTTGTATGGTATGGGGTGAAGTGTTACATCCTGGGCAGCTGTTCACAACACGGTCGTCCAGCCTCTTCTGGTAGCTTAGAAGTGCTGGGTGGTGACCGCATCGCAGTCTTGATGTTGTGTAGGGCTACTTGGGTTTTAAAACTGTCGAACCAATGTGCAATGAAAATGGTGGTGACTACGTAGAAAAATAAATTCTGGAACACAAAAGGTCGTTCGTTTTAATGGTGCCACTCCCATCTTCGTAGCTCTTCAACTTTTTGAGTTAAAAAATAGGAGGCATTACTTTTGGAACGACCTTCGTATAAAAAATGGATGCTAGTTATCAATCATAAACGTGCTAAGTGACTTGGTCCATAGAGATGTTACTAAAGTCCCTAGACATCAGTCAATAACTTATACGGAGTAAGTGTTTGAAAGTTGTTTCTGTGGTTTGCAACAAGGAGGTGAGTTTCAGATTACAATATTCCTAGAGTTATCAAGATTAGTAGTTTTCAGGTTTATTTTCTAAACACCAAAACTTGTTATTTGAACTGCTGTGAAAAAATGTATAATATGAACCGTCTTAATGTCCAAGTTATAAGTATCGACCCCTGTACATCATAGATAGAATTCCATGAATAAAGTGATTTTAGAATTTATTCTATGTTAGTTTCAAAACTAGGATCAAATGTTTAACGTGATCTTGGATGAATTTATCATTAGCAAATCTTGCTTCCGCAAATTGTTATCTTTATAAAGCAATTACAGTATCATGTTTTTAATGAACAACTAATAACTACAATGATAACGTGATAAACTGGATCGTCCCCGCGCCACATGTGACTTGTCAATTACATCATCCGCTACACTAACGTGTATAAAAGTCGCCTCTAACACTGAAAGAACCAGCAACCCTCACCATGGCGTGCAGGTAAGGTGTTACCCCCACATGCAGTTGCTGGTTCTCTTGTGCATACAAGCATTCTCTGTTCAAACTCTTGACTTCAACTTTTATTTCAATCTCGGCTACCACGCCGCAGGCAGTCTCAAATCCAACCTCCACCATTAGCTTCAGCTTACTTTAGGAATCAGATCACATGGTATAAGGTCTTTGCTTTTCCTTTTCTTCGTGTCTTGTAAATCTGGAGGTATAATTGTAAGCATACTGGTTTCGTATTCTCTTAGTTGTGGTTCGAATCCTGCACTTTTCTCCGATTCCCAGCAGTGACTGTTACTTGCCCCATCAGTCTAAGCTCATAAGGTAATGATGACGGTTTCAGCCATAGCTACGCACCTCCTGGAGTAGGCTCCTCACGTTCTTTGTAAAGTTGTCCAGTTCCCAATTTATTCTGAATGTAGATAACTGCCGGGGCAAGTGACAGTCACTGGAAGTGGTTAGGGGATCATACTGGACCGCAAGATAAAACTGAAAGAAGACGCAATGTCGTTCTGAAGAACTTGATTTCGTTTCCACCTCATAGTTAAAAAGGACTCTGTTCGTTCCTAAACAGCTACCGGTTACTGCCAGTTATCGTAACTATCCGTGGACAAAGGGCAAAGGTAATTTTGTTTATATCTGAAACTGAGCGCATCCTAGCGTGAGCTTCTCATTGTCCCTTAATCCTCTGGGTACGTTGATGCATTTCGTTTTTTTTTTTTTTTTTTAATTCAATCTTTGATATATTCTTACTCATATTTCTAATTACTTGAATGTTAACGTATACATTTTCTGGAAGTCATGGTCCATTATGCCCCTGATTTTTTCATATTTCTTCTCGATATA
>NC_134783.1:33396288-33403788 GCF_046742065.1 Oratosquilla oratoria | reverse complement strand
TATATATATATATATATACATATACGCATATATATATATATATATATATATATATATATATATATATATATATACACATATATACATACACACTGAATGGTTCCCAGTGATCAATTAATATCTTTTTTCAACCACAAATCACTTTTAATTCCATGTCATCGCAGTCGAGACAGAGTCGCTCGATGGAGGCATCCGTTGGAAATTGAAACGTGGACGAGCCAAGGATTCGAACCCAGCTAACCCGTAACAAAGTTACAGTGACGTAAACCAATACGCTCTCTTGATAGCGTATTGGTTTACGTCACTGTAACTTTGTTACGGGTTGACTGGGTTCGAATCCTCGGCTCGTCCACGTTTCAATTTCCGACGGATGGCTCCATCGAGCGACTCTGTCTCGACTGCGATGGCATGGAATTAAAAGTGATTTGTTGTTGAAAAAAGATATATATTTATATATACATTTATACATATGCATATATATACATATAAACACACACACACACACACACACACACACACACACACACACACACACACACACACACACACACACACACACATATATATATATATATATATATATATATATATGTATGTATACACATATATAATATATACATATATATATGTACAGTATATATATATATATATATATATATATATATATAGCATATACATATACAGTATATGCATATATATATATATATATATATATATATATATATACAGTATATACATACATATATATATACAGTATATACATACATATATATAATATATATATATATGTATAACCACGAGTGTGGTTAACTCTCTGGTGAAACACGAAATTTGGGGGAGGGGGAGGAAACTTGTTGACAATTTTTTTGGTGATGAATAACTCTGATACTATATCTGGGGTCCATTAACCCTTGGAAATATTCATCGTGAAGAGTTCTGGAGGACTGGAGGAGTGCCTGTATAGTTCTACTTTACAAGAGAAAAAGGGACAAGTGTGAGTGTAGTAGTTTCAGAGGGATCAGCTTGTTAAATGTAGTTGGGAAGGCTTATGGAAAGGTTTTGACTGAGAGAATTAGGAATGGAACACAGGGAGCAAGTGGTGAGGAACAGTGTGGGTTTAGAACTGGTAAAGGTTGCGTGGATCAGATTTTTGTGGTATGACAGATATGTCAGAAAGCTTTAGGAAAAGGTAAGGATGTTTTTTTGGGGCCTATATGGATTTGGAAAAGGCTTATAACAGGGTAGACAGGAAGGCACTGTGGGAGGTATTGCAGATATATGGGACAGGAGGAAACCTTTTAAGAGCAGTCAAGACTTTTACGTGAGTAGTAGAGCCTGTGTTAGAATCAGAAATGGAGAGAGTGAGTGGTTTGAGGTAAAGGTGAGATTTTGCCAGGGATGTTCAATTTATACATGGATGGGGTGGTGCGAGAGATAAATGCAAGGGAATTGGCGATGGTTAAAAAAATGGAGAAACATGGGAGATAAGTCAGCTGTTTTTGCTGACGACACTGCACTTGTAGCAGGATCAGAGGAAAGATTGAGGAAGTTAGTGACAGAGTTTGGGAAGGTGTGCGAAAGAAGGAAGTTGAAGATAAATGTGGGTAAATGTAAGGTTAAGTGTAGTTGGGAAGGCTTATGGGAGGGTCTTGATTGAGAGGATTAGGAGAGGAACAGAGGAAGTAATTCATGAGGAACAGTGTGGATTTAGGATGGATAGAGGTTGTGTAGATCAGATTTTTGTGGTAAGACAGATATGTGAAAAAGCTATAGGAAAAAGTAAAGATGTATTTCGTTTTTTTTATGGACCTGGAAAAGGCTTATGACAGGGTAGACACAGGAAGGCACTGTGGGAGATATATGGGATAGGAGGAAAGCTGTTAATAGCGGTCAAGAGTTTTTACGAGAGTAGTAGACCTTGTGTTAGGATTAGAAATGGAGCATGAGTGGTTTGAGGTAAAGGTGGGACTTCGTCAGAAATGACTTATGTCGCCTTGGGTGTTTAATTTATACACGGATGGGGTGGTGCGAGAGGTGAATGCAAGGGTAGTGGGTCAGGGATTGGAGATGTTTAAAGAAAATAAAGAAAAGTGGGAAATAAGCCAGTTGTTGTTTGCTGACGACACTGCGCTTGTAGCAGGATCAGAGGAGTGATTGAGGAAGTTAGTGACAGAGTTTGGGAAGATCTATGAAAGAAGGAAGTTGAAGATAAATGTGGGTAAAAGTAAGGTGATGAGATGTACAAGGGAAAAAAGTAGCAGCAGACTGGAAGTGAGTATTAAGGGAGAGAGACTGGAGGAAGTGGATAGTTTTAGATACTTGGGTGCAAATGTGGCAGGAAAGGGAGGAGTGGTGGTGGAGGTAGAATGTAGATTGAGAGAAGCAAGTAAACGCCTTGGTGGATTAAAAAGTCTAATGAGAATTAGACATTTTGGAATGGATGCTAAGAGGATACTGTATGAAGGAGTAATTGTGACAACACTGTATGGGGCAGAAACATGGAACATAAGAGAAAAAGGGAGAAGGAGTTTGAATATGTTTGAGATGAAATGCCTGAGAAGTATGATAGGGGTTACTAGGCTAGATAGAGTGAGAAATGAGGAGGTGAGGAGGAGAACAGGGGTGGAAAGGGAGCTGGGAGATAGGGTTAATGAAAGAGTATTGGGATGGTTTGGACACATGGGAGGAATGAGTGAAGAAAGATTAGTAAAAGAGGTGTGGAAGACAGAGGTGGAAGGGGTGAACATGAGGGGTTGACCTAGGATGAGATGGATGGATGGGGTACAAGGGGCACTGTGAAAGAGGGGAATGCCTGTTGGGGAAGGACGGGAGAGGACAGAAGATAGAGGTGAATGGAGAATGGTTGTGTATGGATGATGCTGTGATGCATGAGGTGGAGTGGGTGGGAGATGGGGGTTGAGGGCGTATGTATGAGAAATAAATTGATGCAACCCGAAGGGATTTCTCCCCGTCTCCTCCTTTTCTACATGAGGGAACGGAGAGGGGGTGTCGCCGAATTAATGAAGCGGCCTTTCTGTGGATGTGCTGTGTCCTGCGACACTGCTTCTGAACCAGGGCAGTGGACAGGGAGGGAAGAGGGTGGAGGGGAGTGGAGTATATAGGATATGGAATGGGTGGGAGTGGTTTCTATGCCTTTGATTTTTGGCTACCTCCCGTGTAAGGGGGAAGAAAGTCTTTGGTATATGTATGTATGTAAAAGTAAGGTGATGAGATATACAAGGGGAGAAAGTGCCAGTAGACTGGAACTAAGTATTAAGGGAGAGAGACTGGAGGAAGTGGATAGTTTTAGATACTTGGGTGCGAATGTGGTGGTAAAGGTAGGATTGGAGATGAGGTAGAATGTAGATTGAGAGAAGCAAGTAAATGCGTTGTGGGATTAAAAAGTGTAATGAGAAATAGACATTTGGGAATGGATACTAAAAGGAGACTGTATGAAGAAGTGATTGTGACGACAACACTGTATGGGGCAGAAACATGGAACATAAGAGAGGAAGAGAGGAGGAGTTTGAATGTGTTTGGGATGAGGTACCTGAGATGTATGATAGGGGTTACTAGGCTGGTTAGAGAGAGAAACGAGGTGAGGAGGAGAACGGGAGTGGAAAGGGAGTTGGGTGATAGGGTTGATGAAAGAGTATTGGGATGGTTTGGACACATGGGAGGAATGAGTGAAGAAAGATTAGTAAAAGAGGTGTGGAAGGCAGAGGTTGAAGTGGTGAACATGAGGGGGCGACCATGGATGAGATGGATGGACGGGGTAAAAGGGGCATTAGAAAAGATGGGAACGTCTGTAGAGGAAGGACGGGAGAGGACAAAAGATAGGGGTGAGTGGAGAATGGTTGTGTATGGATGATGCTGTGATGCATGAGGAGAGTGTGGGGGGGGGGAGATTGAGGGAGTATGTGTGAAAAATAAATTTACGCAGCTGAAGGGAGGTAGCCAAGATCAAAAGCATAAAATCCACTCCCACCCATTCCATACACATGTACTCCACTCCCATTCACCCCCTCCCTCCCACTAATCACGGGTCCTTCTGGATGACGTGTCATCCCTGCATCTCGCCCACTGCCTTGGGTCAGAAGTAGTGTCGCAAGACACAGCACATCCACAGCAAGGCCGCTTCATTAAATGGGCGACCCCCCTCTCCGTCCCCTTATGCACAAATGGAGAAGACAATGAGAAATACAGGTCTTCGGACTGCGTCAATTTATGATGAAACACAGGAGTCTTAGTCTTGACTTTATTCCTCACTAAGACTATTCAAGACTAAGACTCTTGTGTTTCCTACTCCGCTTACGTCATATATATATATATATATATATATATATATATATATATATATATATATATATATATATATATATACACACACACACACACACACACACACACACACACACACACACACACACACACACACACACACATATATATATATATATATATATATATATATATATATGTATATGTATATATATAATATTTATACATACATATTTATACGTATATATGTATATATACATTTATATATATATATATATATAAATATATATATGTTTTGTATCTGTGTGTTTGTGTTTGTATGTGTATATGTGTGTACGTGTGTGTATATGGGTACATTTGTAGGTATATCTATATAATTACATGTACATAAAATTACACATGGTCTTCCATTATCTATATCTATATATAATATATATATATATATATATATATACATATATATATCATACATGATTTTATATTGTATGTCATTATATCATATTCTTTACTTTATTCACTTCCCTTGAAGGAGGTCAAATAATCGCATGGACGATATTGACACAGATGATGACTTGAAAACCATAAGAAATACATTGCATAACCCAAGTTTTGGCGACCAAGAATGTAAGTTATCATTTTTATTTCACGAATCGAATGACCACGATTTTTTTTATTATAATTCTATGAATGAGCATATTAAAATTCCGTAATCTAAACCTGTGAATATTTCGAAAATTTCACTTTATTCTTCCTCCTCTGACAGTACCACTGCATGGTGAGAATACTAAGGACGGTGGAAGGATGGGACACATGCAAGAGAGTCGATCTTCACCAAAAGATTGCAATGAAAAAGCAAATGATTGCCAATTAAACTGCTCCAATAGTTCAGCGCAATGTCACAACGTATGCCAAAGTGATTTTGATGAATGCATGGCAAACCGTTCAGATAATGCTAGAACATTTGACGGAGGCGTCCCCGAAAACCGGATTGTTTATAGAAGGCCTCAATGTAAGTATTGTGAACACAACTTGACGAGCCTAAGATGATATTTACATTTTCCCCATCTGTCGAATGTACGATACTATTTCGATATTTTCTCTTGCTTTGTGCCCAGACTCTTCGCAGGAACGCCACGACTTGACGAGCGTACAATGATATGTATTAAAATTTGGCGTGGGTACGATAATATTTCCACATTCTTTCTTACATTGGTTATGCAAATGTGCCAGAACCTTCGTATGAACTTACAAGCGTATGATAATCGATTTTTTTCCCCTTTGATCCCATGTTTAAACAGTGATTTGTACCTTAGCTGTCCTAGGCTCGCTTGAAATAAACAAGGTTGGATACATTTTCATCTGTATTCTAATTGTTATGTAAGCTGTTGTTGTTGTTGTTCTTTTCATTCTATAGTAGATGCCCATCTTGTTTGCTGTGCACAATTTGAACAAATCCAGCTTTGCCACATTTCCTGAAAAATAGCGTCCTCTGTTGCTTATCACGATCTAAACGAATCCAGCGGTGTCACATTTCATGAATACACCATATAACCAGTTCAAACAAACTGACATTTACACTTGGCATCTTCAGGCATTATTGACACAGGTGCATTTCTAGAACGAATAATCTTTTACTACATTTTTGTCTCTATTAGAGTTGAAATAATTTTTTTTTTCAGGTTGTGTATACAACCTACAACACTATTTCCATGGCGAGACCATTGCCATAATTAACGATACTTATGGAAGAGGCTGCAGAAAGATGTACTGCTACAATAGCTATATCTACACTCAAAATTATGAATGTTGTAAGTATTGCCCACAAATTGCTTATGCAATATTGAAGCACGATGATATTCAAGTGAAGTAATAATAAAATACATAAAGCAACAGTTCCCAAGGACGATGATAATAGAATGTTGTAGTAATCACAGACAGATGCTCAATTTATTTATTTCTTTGTTTATTCATCTTTTAATCTATTTGTTTAATAGTTTATATACTTATTCATTTATCTATTTATTCATCTATCTCTTTATTTTTTATTTATTGATATATTTATTTTATTTACTCATTCATTTATTCATATATTCACTTACATATTTGTTAGTTTGTCTATCTACTTATTTTAATTTATATATTTCCCATTTGTCAATTTATTAATTGATTAATTATCTTTATCTATTTTTGTATTCAATATTGGGGATGCCATTGTCAATTTGTCAGTTATTACAGAAACGACTTTGATGTCCTCAAACACTATCACTTTGCTTTACCTAGCTAGAGCTACTACTTAGATCTCCCACTTCAGTCTTTTCACTGGCTAACTCAACCTTATAAGTTTCATCATGGCTGGGGTCAGGCGATTTTTATTCAGGTGAGGGAAGCTCTCAGGCATTCAGAAGATTAGAAATCTTCTCGGTTAACTCTTCCACTAGCTAATTCACGAGTATAATCTTATCTATTTAATTATTTATTCATTTGTTTATTAAAAATTTCATTTATTAATTTAGTTATATATTTAGTTCTTCATTTATTCATTCGTTTATTTATTTGTTTATTTTATCTATTTATTGATTTATTCATTTATCTATTTATTTATTCATTTATATATCTATTCATTTACTAATCTACCTATTCATTATTATTTTTACTCCATCTATCTATTTATCTTTTAATCTATTAATTCATTTACATATTCATTCATTTACTTATTCCTTGACTCACGCATGCCTCATATACATATATATATATATTTTAATATATATGTATATATATATATATATATATATATATACATATATATATATGTATATACATATATATGTATATATATATGTATATATATATGTATATATATATGTATATATAATATATATATATATATATGTATATATATATGTATATATGCAATAAAAACACTAGGAGCGTGTGTTCACAAATGCGTAAGTAACCACTAGGAAAAGTAAACTAACGAAGCAGAGCGCTTTCGTATAATTACATCTTCAGTGCAGATCCTTCTTTGTATCTGCACTGAAGATGTAATTATACGAAAGCGCTCTGCTTCGTTAGTTTACTTTTCCTAGTGGTTACTTACGCATATGTATATGTATATACTGTATATATATATATATATATATATATATATATGCATATATATATATATATATATATATATATATTTATATATATATATATATATATATATATATATATATA
>NC_134783.1:33351288-33391288 GCF_046742065.1 Oratosquilla oratoria | reverse complement strand
AAGGAAAGAAGCTCAAGAAAAAAACGAGACCAGAATGGAGTCAGAAAAAGAATTCTACTGGAGAGTAGTGAATATGAAATTGAGGAAATGGACCATAACAGAGAGAAACAAGAAAGAAACAGAAAATACAATGGAAATAACAGAAAGTTAAGAGTGTCCTACACAAATATAGATGGATTAATAACAGGACTGAATGAACTGAACGAGTATCTGAAGGAAAAAGAACCGGACATAATGGGAATTGTAGAGACAAAATTAAAAGGTCCACTACCACCCAACAGCATAGGACACAATGCATATAATTATTGGATTAGAAACAGAGAGATAAAACAAGGGGGTGGAGTTATGTTCCTGACTAAGAAGGATATAAACGTGAAGAGTGTCACATATGGAAAGAACAGAGTAGAGATGATTATGATAAAAGTAGAAGACAGAGATAAGAAGAGCAGAAAGTTTGTAATAAACTACGTGCCCCCAAAAACAGCCTCGTGGGAAGAGAGTGAACATAAAAGTATGTTAGAAGACACAAGAATAACATTAAACAAGATAATGGAAGATGGAGGAAGAATAGTTATGATGGGCGACTTTAATTGCAAAGAAATCTGCTGGGAAGAGATGACCGTAAAGGGCGGAGAAGATTCATGGGGAAATGTTCTACTTGAGATGATTATTGATCACACAATAACACAATGGATCCAAGAGAACACTAGGTATAGAAATGAAAAAGAACCATCAAGACTAGACCTAATAATCACATCAGAACCTGAAATAGTGGAAAAGATAGAATACCAGGCACCAATAAGTAAAAGTGACCACATATTGATAGAACTAGAACTAAATGAGAAAAATACATGAAAAGAGATGAACAATATAGAAAAGGAAGATTGATATATGAAAAAACAAATTTTGATAAAATAAGAGAATTCTTTCAAAATGAAAACTGGGAAAGAATACACAAAGAAGATACAACAGTGGAAGAAATGGAATATTTTGACAAAAAAATTATATAAAAAAAAGGAGTGGAAAAGTATGTCCCAAGACAAAAACAAGAAAAAGAATATGTAAAGTGCTGGTACAAAAAAAGTTGTAGAGTGTTAAAAGACAAAAGAGACAAAGCTTGGACCAAATAGAAGAAAGACAAAAGACCTGAAAATGGAAAATATATACTTGTTATAGAAATGAGTATGTACAAGCGTGCAGAGAGGAAAAGAGGAAATATGAAAAAGATGTCATAGAAAAATGTAAAGATCAACCAAGAATATTCTACAGATTTGTAAACAACAAACTGAAAAACAAACAATCTTGATGTTAGAAAATCGCATGGGCCAGATGAAATAGCAAACTGGATTTTGAAAGAATGCAGAAATGAACTGGCAGACAAAATACATAGCATAATAATTAGTTCCTTGAAAGAAGGAGAAGTTCCAGAAGATTGCAAAAAAGGAAATATAGTACCTATATATAAAGGGGGTAATAAAGAAGACCCTACCAACTATAGACCAGTCTCTCTAACAAGTACAATAGCAAAAATTTGTGAAAGAATTATCAAAAGTAAATGGGTAAGATATTTAGAAAAAAACAGCGTGCTAAATCCAAGTCAACTTGGATTCAGACAAGGACGATCATGCGTCACTAATTTAATATGTTTCTATTCAAGGCTAATAGATATAGTACAAGAAAGAGATGGGTGGGCTGATTGTGCATTTCTAGACCTAAAAAAAGCTTTTGACAAAGTACCACATAAGAAGTTGCTTAAGAAATTAGAAACTGAAGGAGGAATACAGGTAAACTGCTTAAATGGATGGAAGACTTTTTGCAAGAAAGAAAAATGAGAGTAGTGATAAGAGACAAACACTCAAAATGGGATGACGTAATAAGCGGTGTTCCACAAGGAACAGTTCTGGCCCCAATAATGTTTGCTATAGATATTAATGATATGGATGAAGAAATTGAAAGTTATATGAGCTTCTTTGCAGATGATGCAAAACTATTAAAAAAAGTGAACACGGAAGAAGATTGTGAGTCTCTACAGAGTCATCTAAATAAAGTATGGGAATGGAGTAGGAAGTGGGAGATGGAGTTCAACACTAAAAAGTGTAGTATAATGGAATTTGGAAAAAGCAAAAACAGAATAACAGGATCATATAAATTGGGAGAAGAAGGAATAAAAAAAGTAGAAAATGAGAAGGACCTGGGAGTCATTGTTATGAATAATATGTCACCTGAGAAACATATAAATAAGATTTTTGGAGAAACTTATAATGTAATAAGAACAACCAAAGTGGCATTTACATACCTGGATGAAGAAATGGTAAAGAAATTTCTAACCACTCTGATAAGACCAAGATTGGAATATGCAGCAACGATGCGGTCACCAAGTACAAAAAAAATGTATAAAAAAACTTGAAAGAATACAAAGAGCAATTACAAAATTGGCACCAACACTCTCAAAACTATCATATGAAGAGAGACTAGCAAAACTTGAACTACAGACACTAGAGCAAAGAAGAGAGAGAGGAGATTTGACAGTTATTTACAGAATCATGAAAGGCATAGAAATTATTGATAGAGAGAATCTGATAAAATGGGATGATAGAAATACAAGAGGACACGGAAAGAAAATCAAGAAAGACAGCTATAGAAGAGATGTGAAAAAGAACAGCTTTCCTCACAGAGTAATAGACAGTTGGAACAAGTTAGATGAGAAAGTGGTGTGTGCAAAAAGAATACATGAATTTAAAAATAGTTTAGATAAAATGAGATATGAAGAGGGGACACCACGAGCATAGCTCCTCTTCCCGTAAAATACCACTAGGTAAATATACAAAGACACGCGCACACACACACATACACACACTCACACACAGTAACAGCAGTACCCATAGATCGGTCATATATGAGCTCTGAGCTCTCTTCTGGGAGGGTAATAGCTGTCGATCACGAGTCCAGCACGTGATCCAAGACCATGGTGAATCACATACGTAATAAGCTTACTCTCATATGTAAGTATGTGTACATCTACATGCATTCATGCGAATTTACTTTGCTTGCAGGTTGCAAGGATCATGGGAAGTATTATAAGTACGGCAGTATTGTGGAACTGAACGCCATGAAGTGTATACTTAAGGTCTGCTATAATGAGGTCATTGAGAAGTCGAAGGACACATGTCCCTGTAAGTTTCATCTTCCAGTAAACGTCTTCATACACGTTCATATAATGCAAAATAAGGTTGTTTTTGGTTGTTGTTGTTGTTGTTGTTGTTTAGATTTTGCTTCAATTAGAGCCTTCTCATGTGCCCAGTGGTTTCTATTCACGTTTCAGAGAGATTATTAGGAACTTCTGCAGATGTATAAAATTTTTAGTTGACAGGATGTGACACATCATCATATGCACAGATGACGATTTTCAGATGAGGTGATATGTTCACGCATATCCTCATCATTATTACAGGCTGTTACTACAGAGGCAAATTGTACGTGAATGGATCCCATATATATCCAAGTGTTTGTCTCGCTCTCCAGTGCGTCGAAGGGAAATGGGTAGACAGCTGTACCGAAACGACCAATTGTGAGTCACAATATTACTTCTTTGTACATTATCATTGTTTTTTCCTTTTAGCATTGTTGTTCTCATTGTCCTTATTCTAATAAGATAGAATCATAATAGGATGAACAACAATCCTTGATGCCCAGGACTTGTATATAAAGAAATGGAATCTAAAAGTTGCTCACAAAGACAGAATTCCTGAAATCAAAACTAACAAAGCAAAAATTGACCAGATTGTTATCTCTAATGTCTTTCGGTTCTCCTTTGAGTAAGTTTAAACTTCCTAAAGAATTCACAAACTAAAAACTATAAACTATTTTTTTCTAACTTCACGTTTCCAACGTTTGCTCATACCATCCCAGAAGAACTGTATACATTTTGCATTAAAAAATAGTATATTTTATTTTACTGAAACAAATGTCTTTAACGTCCAGTCACTTTAGGTATGAAATAATGGTCTTTGGGAAGTAAACGTTACTCTCAAAGTAGTCACTGGAAGCCTGTTTCAGTATATAGATAATTGACAAGTAACTTTGCAATGGCAAAAAAAAAAAAAATCATAGCATCATTTCTATGAATTTAGGAACAGAAACTGAAAAAACTCCAGCTTGTGAAATCTGGATTTCTTTTTTTTAACTTTATGTGTTTTGAATTCTAATGTATTTTATGATATCGAGTCATATCCCACCATGCCTATGCAGTATTAACTTTGAAAGCCAATAGCCAATTTTGCAAGATCTCCCATAGAAATAATACTTAATTTTTCCAGCTTATCAAACATTGATTTTTTTTTTTTACTCTAATGCCTTTGATGATATTGATCTTTGTCTCATCATGCTACAGCAGTATTAGTAAAGACTTTGAAAACCTATAGGAGATTTTCGTAGGGCTATCTCCCTCCAGATGACTTATTCTTTCATCTTTCCGATGCCAGGTCCCTACTGCTACATTGGGTCCCACTATAAGACCTTCGATGATGTCACATATCACTACGACGCTTACTGTAACTCTACTTTAGTTGTAAGTCGCTACTACAACCCCAGTTACTACAGTATCAACGCTATCTACCTGTCCTTCAAGAGATGTTCCCTTCCATTCAGCAACTCTCTGTCTTGCAACGACGTCCTTACGATCAGACACAGCTGGTATTCTGTGGTCACGATTCGACCAGGAGGACACGTTGAGGTAAGATCTCAATGCTAATAGGTGGTGAGGACTCTGCGCCAAGAAGCGCTGAGTAGCTGCGACTGAAGCCGTCACCTACTGCGCTTTAAGGACTGTTGAGGCAGAGAGCAGACGCTGCTGTGAATTGCATTGTTTCACTGAGAGCCTGCACTCTAACTCTGGTGGGCAAGTGAGTGTGTGTGTGTGTGTGTGTGTGTGTGTGTGTGTGTGTGTGTGTGTGTGTGTGTGTGTGTGTGTGTGTGTGTGTGTGTGTGTGTGTGTGTGTGTGTGTGTGTGTGTGTGTGTGTGTGTGTGTGTGTGTGTGTGTGTGTGTGTGTGTGTGTGTGTGTGTGTGTGTGTGTGTGTGTATTTACCTAGTTGTATTTTACGGGAAGGGGAGCTATGCTCGTGGTGTCCCGTCTTCATTTCTCATTTTATCTAAACTATTTTTAAATTCATGTATTGTTTTTGCACACACCACTTTCTCATCTAACTTGTTCCAACTGTCTATTACTCTGTGAGGAAAGCTGTTCTTTTTCACATCTCTTCTGTAGCTGTCTTTCTTGATTTTCTTTCCGTGCCCTCTTGTATTTCTATCATCCCATTTTATCAGATTCTATCAATAATTTCTATGCCTTTCATGATTCTGTAAATAGCTATCAAATCTCCTCTCTTCTTTGCTCTAGTGTCTGTAGTTCAAGTTTTGCTAGTCTCTCTTCATATGATAGTTTTGAGAGTATTGGTGCCAATTTTGTAATTGCTCTTTGTATTCTTTCAAGTTTTTTTTTTATACATTTTTTTGTACTTGGTGACCACATCGTTGCTGCATATTCCAATCTTGGTCTTATCAGAGTGGTTAGAAATTTCTTCACAATTTCTTCATCCAGGTATGTAAATGCCACTTTGGTTGTTCTTATTACATTATAAGTTTCTCCAAAAATCTTATTTATATGTTTCTCAGGTGACATATTATTCATAAAATTTACTCCCAGGTCCTTCTCATTTTCTACTTTTTTTATTCCTTCTTCTCCCAATATATATGATCTGTTATTCTGTTTTTGCTTTTTCCAAATTCCATTATACTACACTTTTTAGTGTTGAACTCCATCTCCCACTTCCTCATTCCCATACTTTATTTAGATAACTCTGTAGAGACTCACAATCTTCTTCCGTGTTCACTTTTTTTAATAGTTTTGCATCATCTGCAAAGAAGCTCATATAACTTTCAATTTCTTCATCCATATCATTAATATATATAGCAAACATTATTGGGGCCAGAACTGTTCCTTGTGGAACACCGCTTATTACGTCATCCCATTTTGAGTGTTGGTCTCTTATCACTACTCTCATTTTTCTTTCTTGCAAAAAGTCTTCCATCCATTTAAGCAGTTTGCCCTGTATTCCTCCTTCAGTTTCTAATTTCTTAAGCAACTTCTTATGTGGTACTTTGTCAAAAGCTTTTTTTAGGTCTAGAAATGCACAATCAGCCCACCCATCTCTTTCTTGTACTATATCTATTAGCCTTGAATAGAAACATATTAAATTAGTGACGCACGATCGTCTCTGTCTGAATCCAAATTGCCTTGGATTTAGCACGCTGTTTTTTTATTTTATTTTTTATTTTTTTTTTACCCATTTACTTTTGATAATTCTTTCACAAATTTTTGCTATTGTACTTGTTAGAGAGACTGGTCTATAGTTGGTAGGGTCTTCTTTATTTCCTCCTTTATGTATAGGTACTATATTTGCTTTTTTCCAATCTTCTGGAACTTTTCCTTCTTTCAAGGAACTATTTATTATGCTATGTATTTTGTCTGCCAGTTCATTTCTGCATTCTTTCAAAATCCAGTTTGCTATTTCATCTGATCCATGCGATTTTCTAACATCAAGATTACTCAGGTGTTTCATTATTTTATTATTTGTTTCTTCTATTTCTTTCATAGGGGGGACTTTCTCTTTCCATTCGATCTCTTCCGGTTGTATATTCTCCCTTGTAAACACTGATTTAAAATGCCTGTTAATAATTTCCACCATTTCTATTTCCTCTATGTATTCAGCTCCTCCTTGTCTTAATTTCTCCAAATCTTGTTTGCTTTCAGTTTGTTGTTTACAAATCTGTAGAATAGTTTTGGTTGATCTTTACATTTTTCTATGACATCTTTTTCATATTTTCTCTTTTCCTCTCTGCACGCTTGTACATACTCATTTCTATAACAAGTATATATTTTCCATTTATCAGGTCTTTTGTCTTTCTTCTATTTGGTCCAAGCTTTGTCTCTTTTGTCTTTTAACTCCCTACAACTTTTGTTGTACCAGCACTTTACATATTCTTTTTCTTGTTTTTGTCTTGGGACATACTTTTCCACTCCTTTTTTACAACTTTTTTTCAAAATATTCCATTTCTCTTCTACTATTGTATCTTCTTTGTGTATTCTTTCCCAGTTTTCATTTTGAAAGAATTCTCTTATTTTATAAAAAAAAAATTCATACATCAATCTTCCTTTTCTATATTGTTCATTTCTTTTCATGTATTTTTTCTCATTTAGTTCTAGTTCTATTAATATGTGGTCACTTTTACTTATTGGTGCCTGGTATTCTATCTTTTCCACTATTTCAGGTTCTGATGTGATTATTAGGTCTAGTCTCGATGGTTCTTCTTCATTTCTATACCTAGTGTTCTCCTGAATCCATTGTGTCATTGTGTGGTCAATAATCATCTCAAGTAGAATATTTCTCCATGAGTCTTCTCCACCCTTTACGGTCATCTCTTCCCAGCAGATTTCTTTGCAATTAAAGTCGCCCTTCATAACTATTCTTCCTCCATCTTCCATTATCATGTTTAGTGTTATTCTTGTGTCTTCTAACATACTTTTATGTTCACTCTCTTCCCACGAGGCTGTTTTTGGGGGCACGTAGTTTATTACAAACTTTCTGCTCTTCTTATCTCTGTCTTCTACTTCTATCATAATCATCTCTACTCTATTCTTTCCATATGTGACACTCTTCATGTTTATATCCTTCTTAGTCAGGAACATAACTCCACCCCTTTGTTTTATCTCTCTGTATCTAATCCAATAATTATATGCATTGTGTCCTATGCTATTGGGTGGTAGTGGACCTTTTAATTTTGTCTCTACAATTCCCATTATGTCCGGTTCTTTTTCCTTCAGATACTCGTTCAGTTCATTCAGTCCTGTTATTAATCCATCTATATTTGTGTAGGACACTCTTAACTTTCTGTTATTTCCATTGTATTCTCTGTTTCTTTTATGTTTCTCTCTGTTATGGTCCATTTCCTCAATTTCATATTCACTACTCTCCAGTAGAATTCTTCTTTTTCTGACTCCGTTCTAGTCTCGTTTTTTCTTTAGCTTCTTTCCTTTTCAATTTTTCTTCCTCTCTTTCCTCTTTATTCATTTCTCTTTTTATCCATACCTTTTTATATTGTTCACTTGCTGCTAGCCTCCCTGTTTTTGGTAAGATATTCTCTGCTGTTGTTTGTGACCTGAATTTAATCTTAATTGGTCTGGTCTTATCTGTAATATATTTTCTGAGCCTAAACATCTCCTCGATTCGTATCATTATTTGAGGTTCATCTTCCTGGACAAATTCTAGTAAACTGCTTACTTTTTATTTTTCCTCACTGATTCTTCAAGTTCTATCTAGGTTATGTTTCTCTTCCATTCCTAATATAATTATACATTTATTTTCATCTGCTAAGTCTCTTACTATATTCTCCTTCTGTCTCATCACTTTGATAACTGAGTCTTCAGTTTGTTCTTTAATTTACTGTTTAATTTTGTCTGTAAATGCAACTTTACTGTTTTCCTGGATTTTTCTCCAACCCTGTGTTTCTTTTGCTATGGCCTCTTTATTGTCTTTATTGTTCCTTTTTAATTTTTCATTCTCCTCTTTTACTTTTTTTAACTGTTTTTTTTTTATTTCTTCTATTTCATTAGTTAAATTTTTGTTCGCCTTCTCTAGTTCTTCCAATCTTTCAACTCTCTGCGCAATGTTGGTTACGTTACTGAACCTATCTTCCCAATGTTCGATCATCTTATCAAGTTTCTCCTCTCGTCTTGTCAATCGGGGGAGGTTAGTATCGCCCCCACCCTCATTAAATCCCTGGAAATTATTATCCTCACCTTCCATTGTGCTGCTCTTATCTATATTTCTAATCTTTACAATTTTGTTAATCCCATCACCAGAATCATCGGTCCTCCGTTTGTTTACAAGACGTCTGGCCTCATGGACCAAGTCCTTCCCTTCCTCATTTCCTTCCATTTCCCTCAGTAATCCCTCCCCTTCTCCTTTTTCCTCACTTTCCCACGACACCACGAGTTATCCCCTTCCCTGTAAATACAATAGGTACTTCCTTTGCGTAGATCCACGAAAATTTCCCTTTTTTTCAGAACTCTAATCTTCGCCGTCCATCCGACAAAAGTGTGTGTGTGTGTGTGTGTGTGTGTGTGTGTGTGTGTGTGTGTGTGTGTGTGTGTGTGTGTGTGTGTGTGTGTGTGTGTGTGTGTGTGTGTGTGTGTGTCTGTGTGTGTAAGATCACAGTATTACCCATAGATCGGGCCATATTGAGCCCAGAGCTCTAATCCGGGAGGGTTATAGCTGTTGATCTAGTTTCCAGCATATGATCTAAGAACGTTCTGAATCACACACACACACACACACACACACACACACACACACACACACACACACACACACACACACACACACACACACACACACACACACACACACACACACACAAGAAAAAAAATGAGAGTAGCGATAAGAGACAAACACTCAAAATGGGATGACGTAATAAGTAGTGTTCCACAAGGAACAGTTCTAGCCCCAATAATGTTTGCTATATATATTAATGATATGGATGAAGAAATTGAAAGTTATATGAGCTTCTTTGCAGATGTATAAGTTAGACAATTTTATTGTGAAAAAAGTAGTAGCCCACACGTCCGCTGCCGCGAACGGGTCAGGTTGACATTAGATCCTCGCAACCTCTCCTGGTTCCTTCCCTGACCTCATACTCTTTGTATATATTCTTGTGTACTTTTTCTTTTCTATGTATGAGGATGTTGAATATGCGAAAGCGCTTGGTCATCAGTTTTTCTTTTTTCCATGGTGGTTTTTCCGCATATTTAGAATCACGAGTTTATGTGATTTCTCATGCTATATATATACATATATATATATATATTTATATATATATATATGTATATATATACATATATATATATATGTATATATATATATACATATATATATGTATATAAATATACATATATATGTATATATATATATATATATATGTATATGTAAATATATATACATATATATATGTATATATATATACATTTATATATATCATATATATATATATATATATGTGTGTGTGTGTGTCTATATACATATATATATATGCTAATAAGAACACGGGTACGTGTGTTCATTTATGCAAAGTAGACCACTTGGAAAAAAGAAACTAACGAAGCAGAGCGCTTTCGTATATTACATCTTCAGTGCAACAAGTACTTGTTGCACTGAAGATGTAATATACGAAAGCGCTCTGCTTCGTTAGTTTATTTTTTCCAAGTGGTCTACTTTGCATATATACATATAAATATATACATATATATACATATACATATATATACATATATACATATAAATATATACATATACATATATATACATATATGCATATATATATACATATACATATATATACATTTATATATATACATATATATATACATATACATATATATACATATACATATATATATATGTGTGTGTATATACATATATATATATACATATACATATATATATATACAGTATATATATATATATATATATATATATAGTTAGTTAGTTATGACAATGTTGGAAAGATACTTGTTAACTGTAAGGGCATACCGAGTGCCCAAGCCACAACAAAGTTAGAATGGGGTCATGAAAACGTATCAGACTATTGGTATGCTGAAAGACAGAGGACAGTGTTAGCCATTTAATATTACAGTAAAAAATATAATCAAAGAGATACAATAACCAACCAAAATATAATCTTAATCCTAACATATAATATATACAGAAAGAATGGGGAATGAGGGAGTGAGATATGTTGTAGATTGATAAAGGATAAGATTGAAACTTGGAACGTCGAGTCGTCCTTTGTCCAATTCAGAGGAGGCAGGCGCTGGCAGCTAAGCTAGAGGCGAGTCTGCTGAGTTTTGGGAATGTCTGGCTTATATAGTCGATCTAGGCTGACGTCTTGGCCAGTGGTCGGCCGAATGAATTATCGCTGTGCTGAGAAACAACCTAAGTGGGGGGAGGGGGAGAAGGCAGACTGCTTGTTTCTTCGAACAAATGGTGAAATAGAAGAATAAGGGTAGTTTGAAGGGTGTCATTTAGGTGAATGGGTATCTTGACACTCGAATGGGGTATCGTGTCACCTGGCTAGGGGTAGTATCGTGACAATATATATATATATATATATATATATATATATATATATATATATATATATATATATACATACAGTCTTCTCTCATTTTCAGGTCAACGGAAACCCTGTGACTGAGTTTCCCATCGACGGCCACTACAACCATCCCTTCATCTACGAAACAGCCAACGCCATCGTTGTTGTCACATTCTTAGATATTGTGGTATGTTATTCGCCACATTTTTAAATCTTGCGGTATGTTATTATCTTATTTCCCTCTTCTATCAGTACATAATCCTCGTGATATTCTTAACGATATACTATGGGAGAAAGAAGGAGACGCTGATCTTTTTATAAGACCACAATTCAAGACCTTAGCTTGATCAGTGTACAGTTAATGTACACTGAACTAGCAGTGTCATGTTCAGTGCACTGTTTCATAACAGTACTGCTGTATAGTGAGTCAAAGGTTTGCAACAGCCGGTATCCAAGTAACCAAGTAAGTCTTGTATTAGATGCAGTATAATCATTATCATCACTTACACTAACAAGGGCATGGTACTACTATTTCTGTGATGAGTTATCATTGCTATCCATAGTTGCTCTCTATGTTGATTATGAATTACTGGTAATATTGTCACCATTACCATCACTGGCTAAATTTAACATTATTGATTATGCTAGTATCGTCTCTTCGTCATTATCGTCACTACCACTACTACCTCTACTGATGTTACTGTTACCACCACCAGTCCTACCATCACTACCATGACTCCAAACGAATCTACCACCACCCCTACAATCATCATCGCTACTATCACCACCCCTATTACTACTACAACAACAACCACCTCTAAAGACTTGGTGTAACCCTCTTTTTTTTTTCTTCTTTTTTTTTTCTTATCGTATGGTCTATTGCAGATGGCTGAGTAACTAAGTTTATATTGCGCTAAGGGACATATCATAATAAGGAATCACGATCAATATGTTTCAAATGTTGTCTTGTAGAATTTATTTCACTTTCTTTTAACTATTAATTTTCCCTTACTGCTCAACCGTAACAAGGTATAACGGATTAATAATAATGATAATTGATCACGATTTTCATTGACCGGATACCCACAGCTCCAGAATAGCTGTCAACGGTTCTCGGGCCCTCCCGTAGATCTCTTTAGTAACAAAAAAAAAAGAAAAAAACAAAAAAAAGGAATGATATATACATTGTATTAGTGTGGGACTGTTTTTTATGTCATCGGATTATAGCAGTAGTAGGATGAAGGAACTAGCCGCTGCTTTCCAGCAGTCATGAAAGTGGAGTAAATGCAGTTGAAGCTGACGAAGAGATCTTGGCCCTGATCTGGAGTCCAATGCCAGCCTCTCATGCTTTCCTTGTGTCCCCATCAACATCATTGATATATCTGAACAAGTGAACATAGTTTCGTGCCACTACTACTATTACTACCCTCACTACCACTACTGCGACTATTCACTTCAACTTGAAAGATCCCTCAGCCCAAACATATGGTTTTGCCTTCTTCACTTTTGGTCTGACCGTATCGTCCTCTCATTCTTTCCAGGTTCAGTACGGGAAAGGCTTCAACCCAACTATACGTATCTATGCTCCTACTTGGGCAAGATTTTCCAGGATTCACGGTCTCTGCGGCGCCTATAATGGTTTTACCTACAGAGATCTGACACCTCAGACAAATTACTATTATTGGCCTTACAGCACCTACTACAACACAATTGATTATTTCGTCAACTCCTGGAAGGTAAGATTCCCTGAAAATGTCAACGTTTGTACACACACACACACATACATACATACATATGCAGAAAAAACACTGGTAAATAAGAAACGTAGTCCGAACGTTTTCGTCTATTTAAGACATCATCAAGGGAATACAGTAAGGGAGATATAGACAGTATATATAAGTAACACACAAGATTCGGGATCAATTGGTTCAATTTCTCATGGAACACTTCAAATGGGCCCCAACTGTCATCCCACGCCGAAAAGATATCGTCTACGTACCTGAGCCAAATCATTTCGGGTGGTTTGATGCTGGGCAAAAGGGTACACTCAAAATACTCCATGTATAAATTGGCCAAAACAGGAGACAAATTGGAACCCATACTGCAACCGAATTTTTGACGGAAGAATTGGTCTTGAAAGGAAAAAACATTTGAAGAAACACAAAGGCGAACTAAAGCAAGAATTTTGTTGACAGGGAGGGGGAAAATGTCTTGAAACTGTTGCAGTTTGGTTTCAAGACCAATTCTTCCGTCAAAAATTCGGTTGCAGTATGGGTTCTAATTTGTCTCCTGTTTTGGCCATTTTATACATGGAGTATTTTGAGTGTACCCTTTTGCCCAGCATCAAACCACCCGAAATGATTTGGCTCAGGTACGTAGACGATATCTTTTCGGCGTGGGATGACAGTTGGGGCCCATTTGAAGTGTTCCATGAGAAATTGAACCAATTGACCCCGAATCTTAAATTTAAAGTTGAATGGGAAGAAGGACACCAAATCCCTTTCTTGGATATTTTGATAAGAAGAACTGATGATAATTTATTCTTTACAGTGTACCGTAAGCCCACCCACTCAGGGAGTTACCTTCACTTTTTTAGCAATCACCCTGACAATGTTAAGAAAAGTGTTGCCTCTGGCCTTTTCTTGAGGGCTTTCAGGACTTGCCGTCCTCAATTTCTGGACCATGAGATTGAGGGGATCAAATGTCAACTTGAGAAGTTGGCTTATCCACCTTGGTTTCTGGACCAAGCCCTCAGTAAGGCTAGGGCCAACCATTTTAAAACTTCCGTCCCCTCAAGTTTTCACCGCTCCTTTAAGGACATTTTAAAAATTCCATTCAATAATACCATCAGTTCTTCTACTAAGTTGTTTCCTCATGAACGTCTCACTATTGCCTATCACTATCCTAACACCGTGCGTAAGCAAATTGTGAACGTTCAACAAAAACCGAAGGAAGTTGAGTCACCTGGTGTTTATTGTTTGCCCTGCAAAGATTGTGATTTGGTTTACTTGGGTCAAACCGGGAGAGACTTGAACACTAGATTGGCAGAACATAAAAGGTTAATTAGGTATGGGCAAGAAAATTCGGCTGTATTTCTTCATGTCAAAAATAAGAATCATTCTTTCGATTGGGGTAAGGCCAGATTAGTGTTCAAGTCCCACTGCGGTTTCAGGAGGAAAATAGTCGAATCAGCATTAATTGAGGAATGCCATAATATTAATATTTCTAAAGGGCAGTGGACACCTGACATCAATTCACGCGCAGCAGTTAACAAGCTGGTACTAACCTTACAACCCCCCCTCTCCTCACCCCCTCCCTCCTCCGCCACCCCAGTTTGCCCCGCGCCTGAGTGAGGTCATCTGTCCACATTTCTTCTTCTCTGTAGCTTATAAGTCCCCTCTGTACTCTACCCTATGTACTTTCCTGAAGAGGGCTACAGTTGATAGCCGAAATATAGGATTCTTCTTTATTCGAAGTTTATTTTCTCCGACAGTGGGTTCCTGTGTGGCATATATATATATATATATATATATATATATATATATATATATATATATATATATATATATATATATATATATATATATATATGCATATATAATGTGTATATATATTCTGTTGAAGTCGACAGCAGTTACAGCATTATTCAGTTTGCAGTTTGCTTTTTCAATTTTTCTAACGGTGTTCCGATCTTCGTAGGCGAGGGTATTAAGTAAGTTTCTAAAATCCATAATATGGATTTTAGAAACTTACTTAGTACCCTCGCCTACGAAAATCGGATCACCGTTAGAAAAATTGAAAAAGCAAACTGCAAACTGAATAATGCTGTAACTGCTGTCGACTTTAACAGAACATGTATTCTGAATGGCCTTTATCCCAAATATATATATATATACATATATAGTTCATATATAATGTCAAGAACCATTTTAGTAGTCCCCTCACTCGCACCCAACCATCCAACAGCATTCCATAGTACTAAATTAGTCCAGACACACAACCTTTTTTCTTTTTCCTTCTGCTGTGATCGATTCACGAACCTGATTATATTTCTTAGTCACAGGATCCCTGCGAAACCTGCACGGAAGATGATCAACCCCATGGGCGCAACTGCTCGTCCTTTACCGAAACTGAGATGACCGAAATAGAGAACAACTGTGAAGACCTTTACGTACGCATAAGTGTCATTTTAAGAAAACACACGCATTCCTGACTCAGACACCCTATTTTCCCTTTCTAAGTATTTGAGTTAAGTATAGATATAAATATAGACATGTTGATGCACATGTACATATTATGAAAGTTTACTTGCTAGCGTATATATCCACATTGCACGTACCTTTTTCAATGACGACATCGAGTCACGCCGACACTCCTTTATACAAGTTGGTGGTGAGGAGCGTGCGCCAGGAGGCGCTTAGTAGTTGTGGCCGAAGCCTTCACGTTTTCCCTATGCACTTGGAGTGTTGGGACTGGTTATTATCACTGTTGGGTATTAGAGAAGAGATGGCGATTCGAACCCACAACAAGGCAAATACGAGACCAGCACGCTTCAGATTACTCCACTGGTATGAGTTTATTTGTCCTTCTAACTCCTCTCGCAGGATAACGCTGGATGCAGTGGGACTTCTCTTAGCAACACTGACTACGTAGACGCCTGCAAAAGGTCCATGTGTGCTTGTCTGCCCTGCCAGACGGATCAGTGTTGGGCGTATCTCCTCAATGCCTATAATAAAGACTGCGTCATGAGCGGAGGCACAATTAATCGTGGTAAGTTCATCGAACCCTGCTACTATCATAGTCCCCATTACCAGAAAATTTGTCATATTGTATTGATATTTCTTCACCTTACAACCACTGAAGCAGAGTGAGAAAGTCTCTTACCCCCTTTGTGGATGCTTTTGTTTCTCCTATAAAATGGCTTGAACCTTTCCTCGGAAAATATGGAGATCCTCTGAGGTTGCAACTGTTTACTTATAGAATATCACTGACTTGTTAGAATTTATAAAACAAACAAATAACTAGAAAACAAAGTGCCTGATAGTTAGACGCTAAGGGTCCTATTTCCAAGTTAGGGTTTCACGTTAGAAAAATATTTCATATTCGTGATAATCAAGAGTTACTATGACGACTTTCTTCATTTTTCTTATCATTATTATTATAGCCATTACCACACACATGGCAGAGTCAAAGTACATACTACGTACAAAATAAATAAAACCCATCTCGGATCCTTAGAGATGAAGGTTCGCTTTTTCCCCCACCACATTATTTTGGTTAAAAACATTGCATCTGGCCCATTTGATACAGGGAAGATCATTTGACACTCCCTAAATCCTTGTTTTACAAAGCACGCCATCATCACTTTTCACTCCAAAGTCCCACCTGATATCAATGGCCAACACATCCTTGCCTCTTGATATTCACGCGGCCTATGTATCCCTTCTATTCGGACTTCCGGCTCCACCTTTTTACAAAAAAGAATATTTATCCTTTCTAAAGATTATGAATAGGTACATTCATCCAATACATATAAGTCTTCAGGTACAGAGTATACAACTATCGAAAACAAGAATGTTTCACGTACAATTACTGAAGTGGAAATAAAACTAACCTCAATATTTTTTCCCACAGAATGTTCTGCTTAAGAAAAAAAAAAAAAACAGATACCAATACTACCACTGTTGCCAAACGATGATGGAATGGAAAACCCATATATTCTCTGCTGATTGGAACAAGACCCCCATGCTTTATGCATCTCTCAATGCATGAAGCATTTTCAACAACAAACAGCAATACTACATTCTTACTTCCTCTTACTTTAGCTCCCAGTAGCAGGCGGTACGCCTGTCAGCGGTACCAGCATGTTTTTTCATCTGGCTCTATCTTGAAGTACCCCTCCCTACTTCAGAGTTTTCGATGTTGGGCAAGTCATACGGTTTTAAATTGACAGGGTATTTTTTGTGTACAAACACGTTAACAAGTCAATCCATAATCATAACACCTGGAAAAAAATCTACCATCTAAATCAGCAAAATTAATCAGTCATACCCATCCCTTAATGCTCAATTGCAGAATCTAAATTTTGACAGAGTTAATATCATAACACGAAGGTTGATTTAGAACTTTCCGTCTAACGGGCGTTTCTAACGTTACGTTAACTATGACGTCATTTTATGACCACCCAATTGGCTCTTATGTTGGCCCACTGAACGAACCTACTGTACACTTGTCGGAGCAGACCACGAGCTACCTTTAACGAGACTTTCTTTGCAAAAGCGGACCACAAGGTGGTCATCATACGACGTTAGTGTTTTCAACATAACATTAGTAACGGTCACCAAAACTATGTTAATCGGCCTCATGAAAAAGAAGTGAATAACTCAAAGCCACTTACATTTGTTTCGAATTTAAGGTACTCAAATGCACACACACACACACACACACACACACACACACATACACACGAACACACATACACAACTCGCCGACGCAGTGGTAGCGTTCCCAACTGCTACTACAGCTGCCCGAATTCGAATCCCGCCCAGGGCTGAAATAATTTCAGTATCGCTGTGCTGTGAGTCTTTACTCCAACTGTCGTGGGCGGGGACTTGTGTGCGTGTCAGGTCACAGCATTACCCATAGATATACATGAGCTCTGAGCTCATCTGAGAGGGAAGTAACTGTCGATCACGAGTCCAACATGTGATCCATGACCATGGTGAATTACACACATACACACACACACACTAGTAATATACTAATGCACACGCAATTGTACAGGTAAAATCCACATACAGTATGAATAACGGACAACATATAAAATACACTCACTTATGACTGACGTTCTTTCTATCGCTCCCTATTAATTGTACAGATTGTATCTGTTACTGATATCAACACGGGGATTTTTTATAGAATTTTTCCGTTAGAAGCATTAGAAAAAAAAATTACATATTATCTAATAAAATAAGATTTCAAAAACAAATCCCCAAATATTTGAGCGGCAGCTTGTTACACTGTGCAAGATAACCTAGAAAGCTTTAGAATGACATTACTCAGAATCGTACAAGAACACATGGGGCACTACCACCGTGCAGAACCTTTGCAAATGTTCATCTTGACATACAGCACTTCTGTGATGCACTCTTCATTGTGAGGATTGAATAAATTACCACTGCATTCATTCTCGTTTTTGTGTTTCCCTACCACAAGAGTCTCCGAGCTTTGCACGGAAATGGCAGACTCTTCCACTTCTAAATGCATCTGGAAGGAGTGACCTGGGAACGTCTGAAAACTTCTTTGAAAGAGGAGTTGAGCGCCATACAGACGACTAATGAATGCAAAAGTTCAAGCTGATTATAATTGCAATACTTCTTACGATGGTGGAGTTTAATTGTGGGTTCAAATCCCGCACAACTCTCTAATTCTTAGCAGTGACTATTGTTTGTCCCAGCAGTCCCTTAAGAGCATAAGGGAAAGGTTACGGCTCCGGCTATGGCTACACGCGTCCTGGCATAGGTTCCTCACCTATATGTTACAGGTCGTTTTATACCGTTTGGAGAATTCCTGAAGACTTCATATGTGAAATTCTATCCATTGTCCCTCAAAGAAGAAATAGAACGTTATTGAAAATATCAGAGTTCATTCACACACACAAACACAAACACACACACACACACACACACACACACACACACACACACACACACACACACACACACACACACACACACACACACACTTATGTCGGACAGACGGCGAGGATTGACGTCCTGAAGAAAAAGTTAAATTTTCGTGGATCTCAACGCAAAGGAAGTACCTATTGTATTTGCAGGGAAGGGGATTACTCGTGGTGTAGTGGGAAAGTGAGGAAAAAGGAGAAGGGGAGGGATTACTGAGGGAAATGGAAGGCAATGAGGAAGGAGAGGACTTGGTCCAGGCAGGCAGACGCCATGTAAACAAGCGCGGGCCAGAGCAATTTAGTGACGATGAAGGGACTAACAAAAATGTAAAGATTAGAAACATAGATAAGAGCAGCACAATAGAAGGTGAGGATAATAATTTCCATGGATTTAATGAGGGGGGGGGTGGATACCAACCTCCCCCGACTGGCAAGACTAGAACAAAAACTTGAACAAATGAACAAACATTGGGAGATTAGGTTCGGTAGAATGTCAAAAATAGCGCAAAGGGTTGAAAGATTGGAACAACTAGAGAGGGCGAACAAAAACTTAACTAATGAAATAGAAGAACTAAAAAGTCAGTTAAAAGAAGTAAGAGAGGAGAATGAAGAATTAAAAAGAGGCCATAGCAAAAGAAGCACAGGGGTGGAGAAAAATACAGGAAAACAGTAAAGTTGCATTTACTGATATAATTAAACAACAAATGAAAGAACAAACTGAAGACTCAGTTATCAAAGTGATGAGACAGAAGGAGAATATTGTAAGAGACTTAGCAGATATAAAGAAATGTATAATTATATTAGGAATGGAAGAGAAACATAACCTAGATAGAACCACTGAATCAATGAGGAAAATGAAAAAATAAGCAGATTACTAGAATTAGTTCAGGAAGATCAACCTAAAATAATGAAACAAATTGAAGAGAAGTTTAGACTCGGAAAGTATAGTACAGGTAAGACCAGACCAATTAAGATTAAATTCAGATCACAAACAACAGCAGAGAATATCTTAGCAAAAACAGGGAAGCTAGCAGCAAGTGAACAATATAAAAAGGTATGGATAAAAAGAGAAATGAATAAAGAGGAAAGAGAGGAAGAAAAATTTAAAAGGAAAGAAGCTAAAGAAAAAAACGAGACCAGAACGGAGTCAGTAAAATAATTCTACTGGAGAGTAGTGAATATGAAATTGAGGAAATGGACCATAACAGAGAGAAACAAAAAAGAAATAGAGAATACAATGGAAATAACAGAAAGTTAAGAGTGTCCTACACAAATATAGATGGATTAATAACAGGACTGAATGAACTGAACGAGTATCTGAAGGAAAAAGAACCGAACATAATGGGAATTGTAGAGACAAAATTAAAAGGTCCACTACCACCCAACAGCATAGGACACAATGCATATAATTATTGGATTAGAAACAGAGAGATAAAACAAGGGGGTGGAGTTATGTTCCTGACTAAGAAGGATATAAACGTGAAGAGTGTCACATATGGAAAGAATAGAGTAGAGATAATTATGATAGAAGTAGAAGACAGAGATAAGAAGAGCAGAAAGTTTGTAATAAACTACGTGTCCCAAAAAACAGCCTCGTGGGAAGAGAGTGAACATAAAAGTATGTTAGAAGACACAAGAATAACACTAAACAAGATAATGGAAAATGAAGGAAGAATAGTTATGATGGGCGACTTTAATTGCAAAGAAATCTGCTGGGAAGAGATGACCGTAAAGGGTGGAGAAGACTCATGGGGAAAAGCTCTACTTGAGATGATTATTGACCACACAATGACACAAAGGATCCAAGAGAACACTAGGTATAGAAATGAAGAAGAACCATCGAGACTAGACCTAATAATCACATCAGAACCTGAAATAGTGGAAAAGATAGAATACCAGGCACCAATAAGTAAAAGTGGCCACATATTGATAGAACTAGTACTAAATAAGAAAAAATACATGAAAAGAAATGAACAATATAGAAAAGAAAGATTGATGTATGAAAAAAAAAATTGATCAAATAAGAGAATTCTTTCAAAATGAAAACTGGGAACGAATGCACAAAGAAGATACAACAGTAGAAGAGAAATGGAATATTTTGACAACAAATTATAAAAAAAGGAGTGGAAAAGTATGTCCCAAGACAAAAACAAGAAAAAGAATATGTAAAGTGCTGATACAACAAAAGTTGTAGGGAGTTAATGAAAAAAGAGACAAAGCTTGGACCAAATGGAAGAAAGACAAGACCTGAAAAATGGAATATGTACAAGCGTGCAGAGAGGAAAAGAGAAAATATGAAAAACATGTCATAGAAAAATGTAAAGATCAACCAAAACTATTCTACAGATTTGTAAACAACAAACTGAAAAACAAACAAAACTTGGAGAAATTAAGACAAGGAGGAGTTGAATACACAGAGGAAATAGAAATGGCGGAAATTATTAACAGGCATTTTAAATCAGTGTTTACAAGGGAGACCATACAACCGGAAGAGATCGAATGGAAAGAGAAAGTCCCCCCTATGAAAGAAATAGAAGTAACAAAGTATGAAATAATGAAACATTTGAGTAATCTTGATGTTAGAAAATCGCATGGACCAGATGAAATAGCAAACTGGATTTTGAAAGAATGCAGAAATGAACTGGCAGACTAAATACATAGCATAATAAACAGTTCCTTGAAAGAAGGAAAAGTTCCAGAAGATTGGAAAAAAGCAAATATAGTACCTATATATAAAGGAAGTAATAAAGAAGACCCTACCAACTATAGACCAGTCTCTCTAACAAGTAAAATAGCAAAAATTTGTGAAAGAATTATCAAAATTAATGGGTAAAATATTTAGAAAAAAAACAGCGTGCTAAATCCAAGGCAATTTGGATTCAGACAAGGACGATCATGCGTCACCAATTTAATATGTTTCTATTCAAGGCTAATAGATATAATACAAGAAAGAGATGGATGGGCTGATTGTGCATTTCTAGACCTAAAAAAAGCCTTTGACAAAGTACCACATAAGAAGTTGCTTAAGAAATCAGAAACTGAAGGAGGAATACAGGGCAAACTGCTTAAATGGATGGATAAAGAGGAAAGAGAGGAAGAAAAATTGAAAAGGAAAGAAGCTAAATAAAAAAACGAGACCAGAACGGAGACAGAAAAAGAATTCTACTGGAGAGTAGTGAATATGAAATTGAGGAAATGGACCATAACAGAGAGAAACAAAAAAGAAACAGAGAATACAATGGAAATAACAGAAAGTTAAGAGTGTCCTGCACAAATATAAATGGATTAATAACAGGTCTGAATGAACTGAACGAGTATCTGAAGGGAAAAAAACCGGACATAATGGGAATTGTAGAGACAAAATTAAAAGGTCCACTACCACCCAATAGCATAGGACACAATGCATATAATTATTGGATTAGAAACAGAGAGATAAAACAAGGGGGTGGAGTTATGTTCCTGACTAAGAAGGATATAAACGTGAAGAGTGTCACATATGGAAAGAATAGAGTAGAGATGATTATGATAGAAGTAGAAGACAGAGATAAGAAGAGCAGAAAGTTTGTAATAAACTACATGCCCCCAAAAACAGCCTCGTGGGAAGAGAGTGAACATAAAAGTATGTTAGAAGACACAAGAATAACACTAAACAAGATAATGGAAGATGGAGGAAGAATAGTTATGATGGGCGACTTCAATTGCAAAAAAATCTGCTGGGAAGAGATGACTGTAAAGGGTGGAGAAGAATCATGGGGAAATGTTCTACTTGAGATGATTATTGACCACATAATGACACAATGGATTCAGGAGAACACTAGGTATAGAAATGAGGAATAACCATCGAGACTAGACCTAATAATCACATCAGAACCTGAAATAGTGGAAAAGATAGAATACCAGACAACTAAATGAGAAAAAACACATGAAAAGAGATGAACAATATAGAAAAGGAAGATTGATGTATGAAAAAACAAATTTTGATCAAATAAGAGAATTCTTTCAAAATGAAAACTGGGAACGAATACACAAAGAAGATACAACAGTAGAAAAGAAATGGAATATTTTGACAAAAATTTATAAAAAAAAAAAAAAAAAGGAGTGGAAAAGTATGTCCCAAGACAAAAACAAGAAAAAGAATATGTAAAGTGCTGATACAACAAAAGTTGTAGGGAGTTAATGACAAAAGAGACAAAGCTTGGACCAAATGGAGTTAAAGACAAAAGACCTGAAAAATGGAAAATATATACTTGTTATAGAAATGAATATGTACAAGCGTGCAGAGAGGAAAAGAGAAAATATGAAAAAGATGTCATAGAAAAATGTAAAGATCAACCAAAACTATTCTACAGATTTGTAAACAACAAACTGAAAACAAACAAGATTTGGAGAAATTAAGACAAGGAGGAGTTGAATGCACAGAGGAAATAGAAATGGCGGAAATTATGAACAGGCATTTTAAATCAGTGTTTACAAGGGAGAATATACAACCGGAAGAGATCGAATGGAAAGAGAAAGTCCCCCCTATGAAAGAAATAGAAGTAACAAAGAATGAAATAATGAAACACTTGAGTAATCTTGATGTTAGAAAATCGCATGGACCAGATGAAATAGCAAACTGGATTTTGAAAGAATGCAGAAATGAACTGGCAGACTAAATACATAGCATAATAAACAGTTCCTTGAAAGAAGGAAAAGTTCCAGAAGATTGGAAAAAAGCAAATATAGTAACTATATATAAAGGAGGAAATAAAGAAGACCCTATCAATTATAGACCAGTCTCTCTAACAAGTACAATAGCAAAAATTTGTGAAAGAATTATCAAAAGTAAATGGGTAAAATAAAAAAAAAACAAGAAAAAACAGCGTGCTAAATCCAAGGCAATTTGGATTCAGACAAGGACGATCATGCGTCACCAATTTAATATGTTTCTATTCAAGGCTAATAGATATAATACAAGAAAGAGATGGATGGGCTGATTGCGCATTTCTAGACCTAAAAAAAGCCTTTGACAAAGTACCACATAAGAAGTTGCTTAAGAAATTAGAAACTGAAGGAGGAATACAGGGCAAACTGCTTAAATGGATGAAAGACTTTTTGCAAGAAAGAAAAACGAGAATAGTGATAAGAGAGAAACACTCAAAATGGGATGACGTAATAAGCGGTGTTCCACAAGGAACAGTTCTGGCCCCAATAATGTTTGCTATATATATTAATGATATGGATGAAGAAATTGAAAGTTATATGAGCTGCTTTGCAGATGATGCAAAACTATTAACAAAAAGTGAACACGGAAGAAGATTGTGAGTCACTACAGAGTGATCTAAATAAAGTATGGGGATGGAGTAGGAAGTGGGAGATGGAGTTCAACACTAAAAAGTGTAGTATAATGGAATTTGGAAAAAGCAAAAACAGAATAACAGGATCATATAAATTGGGAGAAGAAGGAATAAAAAAAGTAGAAAATGAGAAGGACCTGGGAGTCATTGTTATGAATAATATGTCACCTGAGAAACATATAAATAAGATTTTTGGAGAAACTTATAATGTAATAAGAACAATTAAAGTGGCATTTACATATCTGGATGAAGAAATTGTGAAGAAAATTCTAACCACTCTGATAAGACCAAGATTGGAATATGCTGCAACGATGTGATCACCAAGTACAAAAAAATGTATAAAAAAAATTGAAAGAATACAAAGAGCAATTACAAAATTGGTACCAACACTCTCAAAACTATCATATGAAGAGAGACTAGTAAAACTTGAACTACAGACACTAGAGCAAAGAAGAGAGAGAGGAGATTTGATAGTTATTTACAGAATCATGAAAGGCATAGAAATTATTGATAGAGAGAATCTGATAAAATGGGATGATAGAAACACAAGAGGGCACGGAAAGAAAATCAAGAAAGACAGCTATAGAAGAGATCTGAAAAAGAACAGCTTTCCTCACAGAGTAATAGACAGTTGGAACAAGTTAGATGAGAAAGTGGTGTGTGCAAAAAGAATACATGAATTTAAAAATAGTTTAGATAAAATGAGATATGAAGACGGGACACCACGAGCATAGCTCCCCTTCCCGTAAAATACAACTAGGTAAATACACACACTCAGTTTTCTTGTCCTGGGGGATGAGCCACTGCTTAAAATCCTTATCTTTTTGTCACTCTGCTCTAAAAGTATATTTCCGTTTAACTATTTTTTGTTGTTCCGATCTGGTACGAGTACCATGCCATCGTTGCTTATCATAAATCACAAAACGCTTTTGTAATTGATTTGTAGTCACGAGCATAATTTTGACAACTTTCTTGGTCTATTCAAGGAAATTGCCTAAATACAAGCTAAATACTACATATGAAAATATATCACATACTGGAGAAAAAATCATATTGAAATTGTGAGAACTGTAGCGCGAGTCCAAATATTTGCTTGTGACTGTACTTCCACACTCGGTTGCTCCTCACGTGAGCTTATTCAGCACATAATTATGACTGACTGTTGGCTCAACCTTAAGAATACTAAACAAAAGGCGCCTCGAGGAGGGTCGATATGGGACGCAGTACAAATGCTTAAAATACGGAAGGGTCCCGTAGAATACGGAACGATCCCGTAGAAAACAGGATGTCTCATGACACTGACTATACTGCACATGTTCTATAGATCTCACACAATATGTTTCTTATTCTATATAATGCAGGAAGCTGCCCCACTTGTTGATGTTAAAGTATTGCAGAGATGAACCAACACAACCTCAGTTTATGCAGATATACCCGATAATGACTAATATCTGATGACCAACAGCGTACAAATTAACTGACTAACTTTTTTATATAAGTTACAAGGCGCTTTGAGAGTGTTCGAGTGAGTAAGGCAAGAATATAAAGTCCGGCCACAGCTAAGTGTTTCCTGTTTGTATATCAGCCTCTTCTTCTAACCTTCGTTAGAGCCAAACATATAGTGTAATTGGTAGAATACCAACTTTTGAATTACAATGAATCTTCGTCATATCCCTTTCAGAAGTTATTGAAGGTTATTTCAATCGAGCTTGATTCTACCTCCCAATTTGCTACTCTATGTTCAGATCCTCTATTTCTGTAATCACTTCTAGAGTTCTTAGTTTCTTCCTGTAGCTGCATTCCCACCTCTGCACCGACGTCACGACTTTCTTAGTCCAATGATCTTTACTGTTACAACTAAGTGCCTCCCCTAAGGATATGAATTTACTTCCGTGAACCAATGAAATGTTCTCCTCCTCCACCCTTTCTCCAATCAGACTGTTAGAACGTCTTAGACAATACTGCTAACTCAAGCAATCAAGATATCGATGCATGAATGGCTTAGTTTACATATTGTCACACCAGCATTAAAATCTGGTCCCTAGCAGTTGTTCGTAAACTTTAGACGAGGAGCAAGATTATGCAACTCCTTCGCAGTTATTTTTTACACACAAAAAAACTCATAAAATGAAATTCTCGCCATACAAAAAAAAAAAAATTGCGCACCACAGGGAAGTGAGCCCCACATTATTTATGTTGCTAATTAACGATATTCTAGGTGCTCCACCTCGGAACCTTAAATACTCACTATACGATGACAATGTCGGAATCTGGTGCTCTCGCGTACAACTTACCCTAGACTGGTTCCAGGAATGGTCCAACGAATGGGGATTTAAGTTTTCGGAAGTAGAGTCAACAGTGATTGTATTTTCACGCAATTTTCACGCAGAGCCCAGGCAGAAATCGATCTGCAATTACATGGAAATCCCATTCCAGTACAAAATTCAACCTTTTTCCTTGGCATGAAACTGGACTCCTGGCTAAACCGGAAGGCCGATGTAAAGGATATAAACGTGAAGAGAATTTGCTGCCCAAACTAACGAGCATAAATTGGGGAGCAGATAGGAAATCTTCGCTAATGATTTATGAGTTCCTAATTAGATCTAAATTAGACTATGTGTGTCAGATTTATGGTTCGGCAACAACAACCACGTTACAACCCCTGAACATCATCCAAAAGAAAGGCCTGCGACTTGCAATTGGAACATTATACTGAACAAGAGTCGAGTGGCTGGAAGTTGAAGCCAATGCCCCCCCTTCCACTACAGGAGGGAACTTCTAACACCCCGCTACGCCGCCAAAGTGCTTCGTATTCCACGACATCCCTGTAAGCTGGCGGCGTCCCAATATGAAAACTTAATCCCTTTTCCATCAGGATCCGATCCTTGTGCCTATTGAAAAATTGAAGAACTTCCACATACCACCGTGGGAAAAGATCACCCTCAACGTCAACATCAACGAAGACCTCCACAAGAAATCGTGCTCGGTGGAAGAACTCCAACAGAAGACCCTACTAGTCATCAACGGGTACACAGGCCACAGGGCACTATATACGGATGGTTTCAAGTGTGGCCGTAAGACAGGGACAGGGTTATATAGTTCCACAACCCAGATGATGTTCAGATTGCCAGACCATACAAGCATTTATATTGCCGAACTGTTCGGAATATCTAAAGCAATAGAATTGGCTTAATCTGACACACAGTAACTTTATTTTATCTGATTGTTTGAATGCATTATAGTCAATTCAGTCAGTAACTAAATGGGGAATTCTCTCCTGGGCAAAATCATTAGCGCACTTTCGACGACCAACAAGTCCATTACTTTCTCTTGGGTTTCCAGCAATATTGGGATCTCCGGGAATGAGAAAGCGGGCACGCTGACCAAATCTGTGTTAGAAAATTACTCTATTGTAGATATACCCATAGAAATAAACACTTTCGATTCAATATTAAGAAAACAATTACACGCCCACTGGCAACATAAGTGGGACAATCTCCATATCACGTATAAACAAAAGGAGCACATAACAGACTGGTCAACATCCTACAGACGTAATAGACGGGAGGAAATAGCCATAGAAAGGCTGAGGATGAATTCCACCTACATCACCCACTTTAATCCTTACATCACTGGCATATTTCCTCCTCAGTGCAACACCTGCAACACTACATTATCTATAAGACACATACACTGCACGAAATACAACACACAGCGCCAGACGCTTATACATCACTGCAGACTCAACAATATTCAGTTAAACATGAAAAATCTTCTGGCCAATGACTGTTTCCTTATTGACAAAGTAGTGTTTTATTTGCGCACAGCAGGATTGTTGTGAAAATTGTAATGGTAAATAAAATGGGTCGCAGGTTTCCACCAGGCTTAATGACCACTTTATGGGTATATATATGTATATATATATATATATATATATATATATATATATATATATATATATATATATATATATATTATATATATTGTGTGTGTGTGTGTGTGTGTGTGTGTGTGTGTGTGTGTGTGTGTGTGTGTGTGTGTGTGTGTGTGTGTACATATATATTGGAAAACTAAACACCAGTTTCAATTGAAGGGTTTATTTGCTCGACGTTTCGATTCCCATCCAGGAATCGTCTTCAGGGGATATAACGGTTACAAGAATGTGAACTCCTTATGAATCGCCGAAATGGTAAACCTGGGAAAGGTTCACCCTTTCAGTCAATTGTACAAAGCATACCTTACAATAATAAAAGATAAATAAATAAATAAATAAATAAAAAATACATTACAATACAAATTAAATACCAATTAGAATAAAATAAAATTCAAATAAAAGTTACATATTTGTGAACATAAAACAAGCGAAGCAAAAGTAACCATAGGTGACAACAGGACAGAGATGTAAATAGAAGTGGACAATTGACTGAAAGGGTGAACCTTTCCCAGGTTTACCATTTCGGCGATTCATAAGGAGTTCACATTCTTGTAACCGTTATACCCCCTGAAGACGATTCCTGGACGGGAATCGAAACGTCGGGCAAATAAACCCTTCAATTGAAACTGGTGTTTACAGTTTTCCAATATGGATCCCAGATTCCAAATCTTCTCTTACATTGAATACATACATATATATATATATATATATATATATATATATATATATATATATATGTATATATATATATATATATATATATATATATATTTCGTTCCATTATAGGAAATGGCCTGAAGAAGAATGGACATGGCTTATCCAATCTAAGCTAACTGGTACAACTGCTAAAGTATTCAATACTATTGAGGAATATTCCTCCTACTCTTTAGTAAAAGAAAGTATATTAAAATGTATCACATCACCCCTAAAGTTTACAGACAAAATTTATGAATTTAGTAAAATCTCCCCTTAACACTTACGTAGAATCCGCTTCTGAGAAGCTAAAACGTTTCAAGCATACGAAGAGTTTAAGAGGCTCATTCTATTCCCTATAACACTATATCTCAGCGATAAGGACGTCACAAATCTTAATAAGGCGGCCTTATTGGATGATCAGTTCACAGTTGTACACAAAATGGGTACTCAACGGGAAAAGCCAATTGTAAAATCATCAGTACAATCCCTTGGCAGTCTTAGTGATAACCTTGTGGGGAAACCCAATAATGTTTTGTGTGGATACTGTAAGCGTATTGGACATCGCATTACCACATGCGAAATCCCAAAAACTTCCCAAACCCATGAATCATATTGTAACTCAACCCTTTACATCTCCTGCTGACCTCCAAAGATTTCAAATCCTCTGGTGAAGCAACTATAACCCAAAAAAGTCTATTCTGCCCAATAACTATTCTGAGAAACACTGTCCTCAATCCATTTGATTTAAAGATGTACTACCTGGAGTTGAAAAGAGGAGTACTGGAGATAAGACCCAAATAGAAGATCTGTCCACGGTCCAGTATACAAATCTACCTAAAGTATTCCTTAGATGTAATCATGTTAATAAGAAAGTAACAATTAACCTCAGAGAAAAGTAAATGCCAATTCCTGGAGTTGATCTAATCCTAGGTAATGACATTGCAGGTTCATTAGTAGTCAAAACCCCTTGTGACAAAAGTCCCACAATTGTAGAAGATCACGTGCATCCTGAATTTTCCCCCTATGTGCAGTAACTCGTTTCAAATCAGTTCCCTTAAACGAACCGTACCTGATATGTTTGATCTATCTACACAAATCATGTCACCTTCCAACCTCATCAAAGCTCAACAAACTGACCATACTTTAAAACACTTTCATAGATTAGTAGAAGATTCTAAGGATAAAGTGGACACATTCCCTAGATTCTATTACCAACAAGGTATTCTCATGAGATGTACAAAATCCCCTTTACATATAAATAGCTCAGGATGCTTCAGGCGGTCATATAGGAGTTGGTAAGACCTATAAAAAAATCCAAGAATATTTCTTTTGAACCAATCTAAAAAAGCACATTAAAGAATATGTTCAAACCCGCCATATTTGTCACCTCGCTGGCAAATCAAATCAGAAAATACCTAAAGCCCCTCTATCTTCCATCCCTGTGTCAGGGAACCCTTATGA
Source organism: Oratosquilla oratoria (assembly GCF_046742065.1). Lineage (NCBI taxonomy): Eukaryota > Metazoa > Arthropoda > Malacostraca > Stomatopoda > Squillidae > Oratosquilla > Oratosquilla oratoria. The sequence goes on along the minus strand of NC_134783.1, from coordinate 33,360,970 downwards.
CAAAATGATCATAGATATAGTGGGGCTATTACAAAAAACAAAAAAGGGAAATCAATACATTCTAACTGTAATGTGTCCACTTACGATATTCCCCAAAGCTCCTATCAAAAGAATGGATGCAAAGACCATCGCTAACACTCTAATAAATATTTTCACTTAAGTAGGTTTTCCCAAAAAAATTCAATCTGACAGAGGGACAAATTTCACAAGTGAAATCTCAACCAATGTACTAAAAGAATTAAAGATAAAACCAAATTTCTCAAGTGCTTATCACCCTGATTGGAATGAGGGATTATCTCTCATGCTTTTTTGCCATTAGAAAAACCACTCAAGAGTCATTAGGATATTCTCCCTTTGAGCTCTTATAGAGTCGACAAGTGAAAAAAATTCTTAAACATTTAAAAAGTCAGTGGTACAGTGAGAGCCCTAACCACCCCAAGAAGACTGTAAATCAATATTTACATCAGTTAAAACACCGAATGAAGGTTGTTCGAACTATTGCTTTAGAGAACCTTGGCTAGCTCAATAAAAAATGAAGGAGCATTTTGATATTAAAACTAGAATGAGAGATAAGCTTGTCGATGAAGTCTTATTTTATTTGCCCATTCCAGGAGCTCCTCTCTCAAATGAATTTCAAGGTCCATAGATTAGATAAATTATGTTGTACTTACGCAAGACAGGCGTAAAGACTCTAAATTCGTACACATAAATTTGATAAAACTGTACCACTGAAAGGACCCTACTGATGAGACACGGACGCCTGTATCCTTAATTTCACATATTACTCATCTTGATGCAATCCTTAACATGCCACATTCACAAACAGCTACCCCTAACTCCATCTTACTTAGAAATACTGAAACCCTACACTCACATCTTCCTTTATCGCACCACGATGACATCAAGTAACTCCTCACCAACTACCATATGGAATGTAGAGGCCACCCTGGTCTCCGTACCATTGCCGAGCACAATATAATGCTCTAATCTAATCGTCCTCCTATTCGTCAGGGTCCATACAACTTGCCCCCTCACAAACTGCAGATTCTTCGAGCAAAGATGAACTGTCTACTAGAGACGGGACTAGCCGTCCCTAGTTCATCCCCATGGGCGTCACCAATAGATGTAAAACCGCCAGATTGTTCCACTGGTAACAGTGAATGTGTTCGTGCGTACGTATGTGTGATGTGGGCGTAAACGTGTGTGTACGTGTGGGAGGAGTTTGTGACGTCATACGCTGATGACGTTGGGTGTTTTTGATTGGTTGTATGAGTGATCTGATTGGTGTATAGTTGTGTAAAGGGAGAAGTTTGTGTACTTTGTGTTTTTGCGAGGGTAGGACTGCGCGGTACTTTCAATCACTTCATCTATATGTATGTATGTATGGGTGTGGTCTATAAGTATGTGGAAGTTGGGAGGAAATGATGATTGACGTTGCTTGGTCCATAGATAAGTATTTCAGCGGCTTTGACCCATCGTTTTTCGCTCATATTTCCGAAATAACCATTCACATCAGCATGATATATTATCACAGCCTAATTCACACCCTGCCCTAATTTTTGACGTTATAGTGCATTCATAGCTAAACCAGAAGCCCTATGTTTCACGGGCACAATAGGGAATATCTATTGTACATTCCTAATAGATATAGGCACGAAGATAAACATACTTTCATAATCTATATGTACACAATTAGGTGATTCCTACCCTACCGACAAACCACACCTCATGGGAACCATGATAAGTGGCACACACCTAAACTTCACCTCAACCATAACCACCCCCATTCCCACCCACTACCTTCTACGTAGTCAAAAAATGGACCCTTGGATGTGATGGCATTTTAGGATTGGAATTCTTAGCCAACCACAAAATCTCTATACATACAAACCCCGCTATGCTCAAGTTAGGTGACATAGAAATCCTCCCCTCACCTATCCCGACGCTTCTAGGCGCTCAGGTGAACACCCTCAGTATCCACCACTACCCCCCACATCATCCTCCCGGAGTGTCACAACATCCTGCCTGCAACCAAGCTTGCCCACCTCGGCTTTTGCTGACCTCAGCAGAATGCAGAATGCCTCATCGAATCCCTGACTCAACATCAGGCAATACCACCAACATTACGACACCTTTCCCCAAGCACACCTACATGCCAAGTCAGACAACACCACACCACCTAATCCCCCCCTTTCTCAACACACAAATTCTCAACAAAGGCAAACTTACAATCCCCCCAGGGGAAAGTATGATTATTTCAGCAATCATACCTGGTGCACTTCCAGGCCAAGATATAATTGTGTCTCCCAATACCTATAAGAAAAAAAATCTCCATGTGCCTACTGTTTGGGATACAGTTAGAGAGAACAAAGAATTGAATTGAATAATTGGGATTTATCTAGCGTCGCAACATCAATGGTCATTGGCGCCGTAGTACTTATGATTAAGAAAAGGAAGTGGTAAAAAGCTTAAGAAACAAATAAAATTAAAAAAAGATTTAAATCTAAAGATCATTGAGAAGATCAATAGCACTAAGAAAATCAAAAATAGGATTTATATTGCAGTTACATCCCAGAAGATTTCGAAGGGACAGATCTCCTTCATCTCTGTGTTTTGACAAATATTGTTGTCTTTCTTCATCATAACTGGGGCATTCCACCATAATGTGTCTAATAGTCATAGGGACAAGGCAATCATTACAAAAAGGAGGAGGACTGCCCTCCATAAGAAAGCCATGGGATAATCTAGAGTGACCAATCCTCAACCGGCAAAGGGTTACTTCCTGTTTTCTGTTCAGCAATGTAAAAGACCAAGGATGAATAGTATCAGTAATCTCTCTCATCTTGTTACCAGCCTCAAGATCACATTGGAACTGCCAAAGAGATGAGATCTCGGCTTTGATTAGAGGGATATAATCTTCATAAGGGATAGGCCGTAAGCGAGGTAAGGGTGAGAGAGCGGCTTCCTTGGCCAATTTATAGGCCTGTTCATTTCCTGGTACTTCGACATGTGCTGGAACCCAGCAGACGTTTATTTCATTACCTCGACTCTCGATTAAAAAAAAGCCATTATAAGATCTTTAAAACTATTGGGTGTCTTGAGTCGAATTGTTCTAGAGACTGCAAGACACTCTTTGAGTCACTAAAAATTGTAAAACATTTGGCTCTCTTTTTCATGGAGGATATAATCTCCACGGCGGACAGTATTCCCGTCAGTTCGGCAGTGAAATTAGATACTATATCAGGCAAGGTACCCTTACTATTAAAATCATTTGAGAATATTCCAAAACCAACGCCAGCACTAGTTTTGGAGCCATCAGTAAAAACAAACACAGAGGGTTGGTGACTAAAAGAATGTTATAAAAAAGCATTGCGTAGTTCATAATCCTTGAAATCACGCTTACACCGTTAAAATATTTACAGAAAGATACTGTGGGCAGTCTCCATGGGGGAACAACCGAATATTTAAAAGGGAGGATGGGAATCTTGGGAAGATTCATGTCCTCTAAAATCCTTTTCATCCGGTATCCAAAAGGCTTTGGAAGTCTGGGGTGATTGTTGAAACAAGTGCTGTTAAAATCTGCTTGAGCTGTTCTAAAAGCGAGAGAGTTGGGAAGCATCTGCAATCTATGCCAGTATCTAATAGATGAGGTCTGGCGAATAAGATCTAACGACATTTCCCCTGCATCAACTAATAACCTTGGTATTGGGGAAGACTTGAAAGCACCTGTGGCCAAACGAACTCCACTGTGGTGTATCGTATCTAAACTTTTTAGTCTGGATGAAGTGGTCGATGAGTAAAACTCGCATCCATACGATAGTTTCGATAAAATAAGGGAATGATGTAACCGTAAAATTGTTCTGCGGTCAGCGCCCCATGAGATATGTGCTAAAACTTTTAAAATTTGTCTTCAGGGTTTTCAGATAGGGTACCCAAGAAAGGTGCTTATAAAAAATAAGTCCTAAAAACCTGGTTTCGTCAACACAAGGAATCTGGTCATCCTTTAACCAAATAGTAGGGTCAGGATGCAGACTTCTTAGTCGCCAGAAATGTACGACGACAGTTTTGCTGGGTGAAAATTTAAAACCATTATTATCGGCCCATGAAACTATTTTATTGATGCAGAGTTGTAGTTTTCTTTCAGCTATTGCCATGATACTAGCTCTAAAAGAAATGGAGAGGTCATCTATATATATATATATATATATATATATATATATATATATATATATATATATATATATATATATATATATATACACACACACACAAAGCTGAAACTCGTTTCATTATCAGAACACTGGCACCTCGAAAATACACATATGAACACACGCACGCATGAAAATACACATACATACAAATCCGCACACATGAAAACACACAAGACAAACACAGACACACTTGAAAATGGTCGCGCGAGCACACACACACACACATAATATCCCTTCACAACATAGGTTTATTGTGATAATTTGGCCTAACATCCAGTTCGAAAGCGACGTTCCTCAAAATACCCTCTGTATAATATGACGAGGGTTAAAGCCACATGCAGCTGAATAAAACAGATGACTGGCAGCCAGGATAATCCAGTCGTAAATAGAACGAGGTTAATAATAACGAAAAAAGAACAGTCAATCTGTCTGCATCGCACTGCACAACAGATGAGCTATGACGACGACTGCAGAGAACGAGAAGTGGCACCGTCGCTTTCTCACACTACCTCGTCAAGATCCTAACGAATCTCGACATCCGTGTCCTTATCACCTTTTGGAGTCAAGGTCTAAATATACAGGTCAGACCGTTTGAATTCTTCTGCGCAGCTTCTGACGTCATTAGGCTGAGTCCATTTTCTCTTTGTGAAACACTGAAGAAAACTGTGAAACGCCAAGGAAGACAGGAACTATAATATTTTATATATTATATATATATATATATTATATATTCATATATATAGACAGGAACTATAATATTTTATATATATTTATATATATATTTTATATAATATTTGTCAGAATATAACTAATTGCGTGGAGCGGTGCGAGCGAAAGCAACGTCTTTCCTAAACGACGCACCAGCTTCAACTGACAGCTATAGGACCCGCCAACCCCACTTTGAACAGCCAGGTGACGTTCACGGGCCCGCTGCGCCAACTCCCTCGAAATTCGGTCGGAAGTGGTTAGACCTTATATTCTTAGATCTTGTTTGGAGTCAGGCTAGAACTGTTCCTACGGTCACTGAAGGGAAACAATGTCACACTTTTTAATTTCACATGAATATTGTCAGCTTCTAATGATTAAGATGAGAAGTTATAGTTTGCAGTGAGAAAGGTACGCCCCCATTCAAATGCGACAATTGTTGTTTCACTTTCTCATGGGAATTGCGCGCCAAGAATGACGTTTAGATAATAGGCACGATTTTCTTTTTATATTTTGGTCACTCCCTATACATTATAGTCCACGTATCAATATCAAGATGGGATTTTATTTTTACAAAAAATGAATGATTGAATAAATAGATCAATATTAAGCCAATTCATAAATAAATAGATCAATGAATACGTAAAACAACTAAATTTAAATGTGCTATCGCCATTATTTTAGCAAAAATAGGTAAACTGTAGCCGATTTTTAATATTGATTTCATTTACTACGTTTAATTTCTTATCTAACTGATATCTTGGCGATGCACTGTTCTTAAACTTGTGTACCATACTTCATGGTCTGCAAAGAAATAAAACTTCTGGTGCGTTTGGCTCTTTCGAATATATGAAGATTAATAGAGTAACAAACACTAATGGAGGGATAACGGACAATGACCAGGAGATAACACATGTAATGAATAGATTATCATTTAATCAAGTTTTTGTGAGAAAGGACATAAGCCTACCACTACCAACTCCGGAATTGATCTACAAGGGCCCTAAGGTCACCAATGTTGTAATAACCAGAGAAGATTTGGAGAGCCGACCTTAGGGACTCAAGGAGGACAAATCACCGGGGCCAGACAATATATCACCTGTAGCCCTCAGGGTATGCTCAGATATACTATAGAAACCACTCCTTGACATATCCCGGTCCTCTGTAGACTCTGGAGGGGTCCCCAGTGATTGGAGACCCCATACACAAGAGGGGCAGCAGAGTTGACCCCCCCTCCCCTTAATCACCGTCCGTCCCGTATCACTGACAAGCATCGTGGTAAAGCTGTTGGAGAGTATCATTCGAGAAGTAATTGTTAAACACCTGTCGTCGTCCGATAACAACTTGATTACGGATGCACAGCATGGGCTCAGCAAAAAGAGGAGCTGTGTGTCACCAACATGCTGTGCTACTACTTGGACGACCTTATTGATGCTGTCGACAGTGGGCAGTGTTGACGTTAACGACTTAGATGGGGAGAAAGCGTTCGATAGAGTACCACATGGGAGATTATTGGTCAAACTACAGACGACAGAAATTGAAGGTAAATTGCTCCAGTGGATTAAGGGTTTCCTGTCAGGAAGAATGGATCGAGTATCAATCCGAGGCAGCACGGCATCAGGATGGTTACCAGTCAAGTGGTGTCCCCCCAGGTACTAGTGTGTTGGGACCTTGTCTCTTCCTGGTGTACATCAATGACCTGTCCAACAATCGGGAGTCCTCAATGAGCCTATTTGCGGGTGATGGCAGAACCAGAGGACAATGTCCTATGAAAATAGTAAAGATCAAAATTGGATAAAAGGAAGAACTTGTTTTGTAACAATAGCAAACAATCGGAATGCACTACCCAAGTATGTCATAGACTCAAAATCAGTTATTCAATTTGAGAGTAAGTTAGATAAAGCATGGTAATTTCTTAGAAGTACACACCTACGCACTTTAGTACTAGAAAATTAAATGATAATCGCGTAGGTGTGCACTTCTGTAAAAAAAAAAAAGAATACCGTAAATTTCGGAGGGGTCCCTTCGCGAGCCATCCTGTAAACTATCTTCTTAACTTACCTTTCGGATCCTGTGTACAGCAGCCAGTGTTGCCTACAGGCAGGCGGTGGTTACTACAGTCGCACTCGCAATCCCAACTGCACAGCAAACTGTTACTTTATTTGCAAAAAAAAAAAAAAAGTAAATCATCACAGTAACGCAGAAATACTCCAATCACATTCACAACGTATACGAAGCGACCGCCAGCTCAACTTTCCTCACCCACCGCTTAAGTCATACTGACTGACGAGCAGACTCAGCAGAGTAGCAGACTAGTACACAAATGAGTGATGTTACAGGGCAAGAGCTCTCAATCGCAAATCAATCTATCACTTTGTCGTAGTGCTCAAGATAGGGCCCCTTGTGCTTTTTGGATAGGGGTGTGGAGGAGGGAGGGAAGTGGAGAGGATTGGGGTGGAGGGAGGGAGGTGGGGAGGATTGGGGGAGTGGAATTAAACTTGTGAATGTGTTTCTATTGCGAGTCAAATCAGCGTGACTGACACCCAGCAGACCTCTATCGCTTGTCTGTCTTGCTCACTTCTGCCTTATCTCGCGTTGTTGTCCTTTCAGTCTGGATTATTTTTCTTCCGTCTGTTTTTAAATCGATACGTCACTGATGTGCAGACACAAAGTAGGACTCACAGTTTCCCTCCCTTACCATTTGTGCATTACTTCCTCGTTTTCAACTCCTCCTCCCCCGCCCTCTCTGCCTCTCCCTCCCGTCCTCCCCCCTCCTTCCACCCTTCCAAACGCTCATCTTCCTTAGTTACCCATTTCTTCCCTTCCTTCTTTCCCTCTCCTCCTCCTCCTCTTGCCCCTCCTCGTTCTGTTAAAGCTATTTCCTGCCATACTTCTTCTTCTTACCCATCCTTCCTGGTACTCTCCTCGATGCAAAGTCGTGTTTTCGTAAACGTCTAAACTGAAGCGATAAATGCTCTAACTCCGTATCTTTTTTTTATTATGAAATTTTATTGCACTTCTCTTTTCTATATCATGATATTATATTATCAATGCTGCATCCAAAAATATTACTAAAGGAAATATTGAAGGGATGGGTTAGAAAATTCTTTCCTTTTCCGGGGTCTACTTTCCGCTATAGAAAATGGACTCCGGGGTTCACTTTTCACTATAGAATATGGACTCCCGGGGCCCATTTTCCGCTGTAGAAAATGGACTCCAGGGTCCACTATCCACTATAGAATATGGACCCCCCGGGGCCCATTCTTCGCTGTAGAAAATGGACTCCGGGGTCCACTTTCCACTGTAGAATATGGTCCCCCGAGGTCCATTTTCCGCTGTAGAAAATGGACTCCGGGGTCCACTTTCCACTGTAGAATATAGTCCCCCAGGTCCATTTTCCGCTATAGAAAATGGACCCCGGGTCCATTTTCCGCTGTAGAAAATGGACTCCGGGGTCCACTTTCCACTATAGAATATGGACCCCCGGGGTCCATTTTCCGCTATAGAAAATGGACCCCGGGGACCACTTTCCGTTATAGAAAATGGACCCCGGGGGTCCACTTTCCACTATAGAAAATGGATTCCGGGGTCCACTTTCCGCTGTGGAAAATGAACCCCCGAGGTCCAACTCCCGCTATGGAAAATGGACCCCGTGTCGAATTCCTGAGGGTAGGGGGATCTGTATTACATTTTATATCGCCATGTGATTCTGATCAGCTAAGGGAAGGCTCTTATCGTTCTGTAGCTACACACAATACCGGACATATCAACCTGGTGCAACTGTAATACGTTCACTTTTCAGTAACACTAAAGATAAACCCGAGAACAGGAGTCGCCACATGTCACCAAAAATCGTCAAGACACTGTGCACGCCCGCATCACCGAGTCCATTTGTCCTCAGCTGACAACGCACCCACTCCAATCAGGCGAGCAAGGCTGAATCGGTAATGCCACCGCTTAAGCGAGGTCAGAATGAGACGAAAGCACAGTTGGGAGCAAGTGTGCAGGAATTCACAAGCAGCCCTCCTTCCCTTAGAAAAAGTACAAGAAAAAACAAGTCCAGGGCTCAAATGCTGAACAATTACGAGGCATACGATTTTGTATTTATTATTTTTGAAGGAAAATGGATAAATGACTGTTAACGAGCACACGAGTGGCATTCCAATATATGGATGAGATTATAGAAATAAATAGAACAAAATCTCGAAAAACTTGTTCGTCTCAGATGAAGGTAAGCTGCAGTGTCGTCTAAAATAAATGAATAAGTATGTAGATAAATAAATAAAGAAAACAGAATAAATCATTAGACAAAAACTAAATGAATAAAAATATACTTATGAAATTAACACTAATAATGAAAATAATGTATCTGTATATATAATAAAAGCTGTCCGTCTGCCCAAAATTGCTGACGACTAATCGGCAGAGAGCGGTGACATCACGGGAATGGAGCTGACTGTTTGGCTGCGAGTGAATGGAGAACGGTGACATCACGGGAACGGAGACGACTGGTTGGCTGCGAGTGAAGCAAGTTCGCCCAAAGGCCCCCTGATGCGAAATAATAATAATAATAATAAATTAAGAAAATTAAGTCTGTCACTATTTCAGACACGTTGAATAAATTTTTTCTAATTCACAGGTGATGGCATTAGAAATAAAAAAATATATAACATAGAGCGTTGAACGCGAGAAGTAGATTAGTTATATTAATCAAAACGTTATTATTGAATTGGATGAACACAATACAATAATTTAAGAACAAACTT
>NC_134783.1:33158788-33348788 GCF_046742065.1 Oratosquilla oratoria | reverse complement strand
CAGCGATACTGAAATGATTTCAGCCCTGGGCAGGATTCGAACCAGGTAACGCCGGTACCGCCATACTGACAGTCTGGAATTCTACCAACCGCGCCATCGAGAGAGAGTGTGTGTGTGTGTGTGTGTGTGTGTGTGTGTGTGTGTGTGTGTGTGTGTGTGTGTGTGTGTGTGTGTGTGTGTGTGTGTGTGTGTGTGTGTGTGTGTGTGTGTGTATTTACCTAGTTGTATTTTGCGGGAAGGGGAGCTATGCTCGTGATGTCCCGCCTTTGTATCTTGCAGTGTCTAGTTTGTTTTTAAACTCATGAATGGTTTTTGCGCATACTATTCCATTGTCCAGTTTGTTCCAAGTGTCCAAAACTCTATGAGGAAAACTGTTTTTCTTCAGTTCTCTTCTATAGTTATGTTTTTTTATTTTCTTTCCATGTCCTCTTGTGTTTCTTTTGTCCCAGTTAAGTAAGTTCTCACTATCGAGTACCTCTGTGCCTTTCATGATTCTGTAGATGGTCAATAGGTCACCTCTCTCTCTTCTTTGCTCCAGTGTCGGTAACTCCAGTTTAGCCAATCTCTCCTCGTATGATAGGTTTGCAAGTGCAGGTGCCATTTTTGTAGCTGCTCTTTGGATTCTTTCTATTTTCTTTATATTCTTTTTGGTACTGGGGGACCACAATGTCGCTGCATACTCTAATCTAGGCCTTATCAATGTAACCAATATTTTTTTCATCATGTCTTCGTCCAAGTATGTAAACGCCACTTTTATTGATCTTAGCAAGTTGTAAGTCTCCCCGACAATTTTGTTAATCTGTATATCATAGGACAAGTCGTTCGTGATAATTACTCCCAAATCTTTTTCGGATCCTACTTTCTTTACTTCTTTGGTTCCAATTGTATATTTTCCTGATATTCTGTTTTTGCTTTTTCCAAACTCCATTATGCTACACTTCTTAGTATTAAAGTCCACTTCCCATTTCTGACTCCAGTTCCATACCCTATTTAGGTCTTCTTGCAGTGCTTCACAGTCCTCCTCAGTTTCTATTTTCCTTAGCAGTTTGGCGTCATCGGCAAAGAAGCTCATGTAGCAGTTCACGTCCTCATCCATGTCATTCATATAGATAGCAAACATTATTGGTGCCAGCACAGATCCTTGCGGTACTCCACTGATCACCTCTTTCCAGTCTGAATATTTTTCTCTGAGCACTACTCTCATCTTTCTACCAGTCAGAAAGTCCTCTATCCATTTTAGTAGGTTTCCCTGTATTCCTCCTATGTGTTCCAGTTTTTTTTAGTAGTTTTCTGTGTGGTACTTTGTCAAAGGCTTTTTGCAAGTCTAGGAATGCACAATCAGCCCATCCATTTCTTTCTTGCACTATGTCTATTAGTCTTGAGTAAAAGCATATTAAGTTTGTGGAGCATGATCTTCCTTGTCTGAATCCGAATTGTCTTGGGTTTAATATGTCATTGTCTTCCAGATGTTTTACCCATCTATTCTTGATTATTTTCTCACAAATTTTGGCTATGGTGCTTGTTAGTGATACTGGCCTATAGTTGGTGGGTTCTTCTTTGTTTCCTCCTTTGTGTATTGGTACAATGTTAGCGTTTTTCCAGTCCTCGGGTATCTTTCCTTCTTTGAGTGAGCTGTTTATTAAGATGTGTATTTTGTCTGTTAGTTCTTCTTTGCACTCCTTTAGAATCCAATTTGCAATACCGTCCGGGCCATGTGATTTTCTGACATCCAGTCTTGATAAATGTTCTGATATTTCCTTTAGTGATGCTGTAAACTCATTCATGAGGGGAGATTTCTTGTTTTTATCTATGTCACAATTTGGTATTTTCTCTCTGGTGAAAACAGATTTAAAGTGGTTGTTCATGACTTCGGCCATCTCTAAATCTTCTGTGTATTCTATGTTTCCTTGGCATAGTTTCACCAATTCCTGTTTGTTTTTAAGTTTACCATTCACATACCGATAGAATAGTTTGGGTTGCTCTTTGCATTTGTCTATAATATCCTTCTCATGGTTCCTTTTCTCCTCTCTTCTCACATTAACATACTCATTTCTATAGTTAACATAAATTTGCCATTTGCTTTGTTTTTTGTCTTTTCTCCACTTTTTCCAAGCTTTGTCCCTTCTGTCTTTTGCCTCACTGCATCTTTTGTTGAACCAACATTTAATGTACTCTCTCTCTCGCTTTTGTCTTGGTACATGCCTGTTTACCCCTTCATTGTAGTTTTCCATCAACATATTCCATTTCTCTTCCACTGCTGTTTCTTCCCTGTAAAATATTTCCCAGTTTGCATTCCGGAAGAATGTCTTTAGTTTTGTAAAGTCTGTTTTGTTGTACCTCAGTCTTCCTTTCCTATGCTTTTTGTTCCTCTCTATGTCTATTTCTTCCTTTAGTATAGTTTCGATGAGTACATGGTCACTCTTTCCAATTGGTGTCTCATACTGGATTTTATGCACTATTTCAGGCTCTGTTGTAAATATTAGATCTAGTTTCGATGGCTCTTCATTATTTCTGTACCTTGTGTTTTCACGGACCCATTGGGTCATTGTGTACTCCATGGTCATATCTAGCAGTACATTGCCCCACGAGTCATCTCCTCCTTGCACTGTCATGCTGTCCCAACAAATTTCTTTGCAATTGAAGTCCCCCATAACTACCAGATTACCCTTACCCATTAGTATCTCATTGAGTGATTTTCTTGTATCATCTAGCATTTTTGTATGTTCGATTTCTTTCCAAGCGCTTGTTTTTGGAGGCACATAAGTCACCACAAACTTTCTACTTTTCATATTCTTGCCTTCGACTTTTATCATGATCAATTCAGCATTACCTTTGCCCTCTGCAATTTTTGTCACCTTTAGGTCTTTCTTGGCCAAGAACATGATTCCCCCTCCCTGTTTCTTGTCCCTGTTTTTTATCCAGTAGTTGTATAAACCTTGTCCGATAACAGTGGATGGTATTTCACCTCTTAGTTTAGTTTCTACAATTCCCATTATGTCTGGTTTTGCTTCTAACAGATAATCATTGAGTTCGTTCAGTCCCGAAATTAGTCCGTCAATGTTGGTATAGGCCACTTTTAATTTTCTTCCTTCTCCCTGGTTTCTTCTTCCCTTGTTTTGTTCGTTTTGAAGCGCCATTGTCTTAATCTCAAGTCTATTACTCTCCACTGGAATTCTTTGCATTCTGTCTCCGATCTTTTCAAGTTTTTTTCCTTTGCTTCTTCTCTTAGTGCCCTTTCTTTTTCTAATTCCTCAGTACTCATTTCTCTTTTTATCCATATCTTATTGTATTTTTCACTCTTTGCCAAGTTACCTACTTTTTCAAATATGTCTTCTACTACCACTTGTGACCTTAGTTTTATCTTTAGAGGTCGATTCCTATCCTTAGTATAGCGACCAATTCTGTAAGTCTCTTCTAAGTCTGTGCCTGAATTTCATTAAGGATTTCTACTGCTGTCTCTTTTTCTTCTTTTTCTCTCATGTACCTCGCCAATCCTTGTTTTTCTTTAAGCCCATAAACCACAATACATTTCTTCCTATCTACTGTATCCCTGACCCAATTTGCTTTTTCGTTAATCACTTGAATGATTGTGTCTTTTGCATTATCTTGCATTTGCTGCTTGACTATTTCTTTGAAAGCAATTTCTTTATTTTCAATATTTTCTTTCCACTTCTTAATTTCCTGGATACTGTCCCCACCTAAGTTTTCTTCGATCTTTTGTGTCAATTCTTGTAATTTGTTGTTCACTTCCTGCTTTAGATTTTCGCTATTGTTATTATCATTAGTTTTCTTCTTTTCATTATCATTCTTCAGTTCATTTATGTCTCTTTTCATTTCTTTAATTTCGTTTGTAAGATCCAAGTTAGCTTTTCTCAGGTCAGAAATTTCATGGTTAGTCTTAGATAAACAATCAATTAAACCAATGACCTCTTTTCTTAAGTCCATGATTTCATTTTCCCACCGAGTCCTATTTTTGCTCATCTCTCTCTCTATCTCTAATAATCTACTTAAGTTCTTTCTTTCGTACTTACCAAACCCTAAGAAATCATTGTCGTAACACGTGTTTTGTTGATTGTTTACATCGCGGTTCAGTGGATTGCCGCCAGATGGCTCTGATTCGCAACTGGCTTTCGAGTCGTTTTCATTCATTTTTGCTAATTTCGAGTTAACACAATTAACTAGCACTGCATAGATACCATTTCGGGCACTCACGTTCACTCCCCACCCCTACAGTACAAACCAGGTTTTCCTTTTTCGTCGTAAATCCTCTTCTTCTTGGTCGCGCGACGACAGCGACGACGGGCGGTGTTGCTTCGACGAGCGTGTGGGTGTGTGTGTGTGTGTGTGTGTATGTGTGACGTGTGTGTGTGCGTATGTGTGTGTGTGTATGTGTGTGTGCGTGTGTGTGCGTGTGTGTGTGCGCGCGCGCGCGTGTGCGTGTAGATATGTCTCGACGGAGTCTGTTCGGAAGTGGTTGCTGCTGCTGCTGCGTTGTCGGGGGAGGGAGGGGGCGGTACCTTATGACGTCACGAGTTAAGGGTGGAGCTTAGATGTTGACATTCCGTGTGCTGATTGGTTGCACGTCTCCTCTTTTGATTGGTCATTGTGTGTAAGAGGGTTGTTCGCACGGTAAGGCTCCACGTGTCATCATCATCATCATCATCATCATCATCATCACTATCACTATCATCATCACTATCACTATCATCATCATCATCATCATCATCATCATCATCATCATCATCATCATCATCATCATCATCATCATCATCATCATCAGCATCACCACTATCATCATCATCATCATCATCATCATCATCATCATCATCATCATCATCACTATCACTATCATCATCACTATCACTATCACTATCATCATCAATGAATTACTTGTCCCTGGAGGGTTCGCTTGCACCAACCAAGGGTTCATTTGTGCTTCGGGTCTTTCCCATGGGGAAGGGAATCCCTTCGTTGTTGTCGGACGACTTGTCCATCGGCGTCGGGTGCGCAGCGAACCAGTTCAACGTCCCTGAGAGAGAGCAAGAGAGAAAAAGAGAGGGAGGGAGAGAGAGAGAGAGAGAGAGAGAGAGAGAGAGAGAGAGAGAGAGAGAGAGAGAGAGAGAGAGAGAGAGAGAGAGAGAGAGAGAGAGAGAGAGAGAGAGAGAGAGAGAGAGAGAGAGAGAGAGAGGGAGAGAGAGAGAGAGAGAGAGAGAGAGAGAGAGGAAGAGGAAGATAAGAAAAAAAAAAGGAAGTCAAGGAGGAGAAAGTATTACAAGAACTCATTTTACCTCCTGAAGTTGCATCTGTGACGTCACTAAATGCCATACGATATGACGTCATCATTCGTCCCTTCGCCCGCTACAAGACGTTACCAATTGACGTCGTCATTGGAGAGGGAGGTAGTGGGTGCCTACCTATCGGGGTTCTTTCCATGGCCTCCATCCGGAGAAGTGTCATTGTCTTATCAGTGTCGTGGTCATACTGAGCTCGCTCGTCTTCCGGGCTGTACAGGTACGACGTAGGACACCTTAGGACAACGCCATGTGACGTCATGTCGCGCGGTCGTGAAAACATTTCACATATTATACTAAAATGGGCATAAATCACCCATGGCATTGGGGTATTCCAATGAAAAAATATTATAAAACCCTAATCTATTATGAAAAATAAAAGATTAAGCATGATTTTTGCCAGTCTATTATAATTTTTAGTTGTTGCCTAATATCCCGTGTGATGTCATGTCGCGCGGTCGTAAAAACATTTCACACAATATACTTAAATGGGCATAATTCACCCATGACTATGGGTTATTTTAATGAAAGAATATGATAAAAACCTAAGTTTTAAGGACGAATAAAAAATAAGCATGATTTTTTCCCGTGTGACGTCGTGTCGAGCAGTGGTGAAAAAAATTCACATAATTGCACTAAATAATTCACCCATGAAATTGGGCTACTTTAATGAGAAAATATTATAGAAAGATTCTTTTGAGGAATAAAAAAAAATCAAGCGTTGTATTTGCCAGTATAGCATGACTATTAAGTGTTCAAACATATTCCCGCTTGAGAATGTATTACTTTTTGACCGTACTCTGACCGTATCGAGTAATGTTTTTTTTTTCTTTCTTTTTTAGCTCTAAACAGTCTAGGAGGCGATATTGCGTTATTTTATGCTATATTCAGGTTTACTTTGGTAAAGTGAAGAGTTACTTTGGACAGGGCAGAAAAACAATGCATGAATTCAAATCTAAATTTAATTTAAAAACAATATTCCGAAGGGAAACTTAACATCCTTATTTAAAAATATAACAAGAAAATAATTAAATCATATTTTGCCAGGAAAGGGGAAATAATATATGTCAAACATCCCAAGAAATAGAAGAAAATAAATATAATTCCTGCGACTACGGCTGTCGTCCCCATTTTTTACCTCTTGCCATCCACCTTAAAAGTCGACATTTTAGTTCATTCGCCGACATTCTTACACATCAGAGGCAACGCAGCATTTTTATGCTTGGGGATAAATGTCCACTCAGAAAAGAATGCTGATTATCCTTATTTTCAATAAAATTGCCCTTTTTTGTTAGATAATTTACATATTTCTAGTACCGTAAGGATTCTAAGTAAAACAAGAAATAATGATAATAATGATTATAATGGGAACAATAATTATAATAGTAATAACAATAATAGTAATTAATTAAATTGATAATAATCGTAATGACAAGAACAATGATGATGATTGATAATAATGATGATGATAATAATAATAATAAATGATGACGGAGACGACGACGGCGATAATAATCATAAATTATGACGGAGACAATGTGATGATGATGATAATATTAATAATAATGACAATGATAATAATGATAATGATAATGATAATAATAATGATGATAATGATAATGATAATAATAATAATAATAATAATAATAATAATAATAATAATAATAATAATAATAATAATAATAATAATAATAATAATAATAATAATAATAATAATAATAATAATAATAATAAAACAACATCAACAATAACAATAATAATAATAAGTAAAAAAAAAATGTCGATAAAATGCTTCTTGGCTGGACCCACCTTGACGATGCCCTGGACTACTATGATGGCGTCAAACGTCTCCTTGACGACGAAGCCCTGTCTGGCGAGTGGCGTCGTACAAGAGGCACTGTTGGTAGGTTGCCCGCGGGGCCCGAGTGGGTGTTCTGCCTCGACTCCACTTCCCATATCTCATCAAATTTCTCATATTACTTCATTTACTTTCGCCACGTCCTCTCTTCCCACTCACTCCCTTATTACCCAAATACTTCGTCTAATTCTACGACTTTTCAACCCTTCTCTTCGGTCTTCCATTGACTTTTGCCATTTTCTTAATCCTCCTCCACTTGATCATTTGTAGAATGCAATTTACACTTTTCATATTTCCCTTCCATCTTGACCAACGCTATCCATTCACCCGTCCCCTGGAGCAATGAACATTTCTTGTGAATGTCGACATTATAGCAACCCGATCTCTCAGATTTGAATCAAGTCGCCCGGTGTTATATAAATGCATATAGGATATGTATACTGGCTGTAGGTCTCCAATGGATGTTCTAATTGTTACATAATCTTCTTGTCACACTTCTCTTGTTATATTAGAAAGCTGATTACTTTTTTATTATACATTTTC
This sequence comes from Oratosquilla oratoria, assembly GCF_046742065.1. Classification (NCBI taxonomy): domain Eukaryota; kingdom Metazoa; phylum Arthropoda; class Malacostraca; order Stomatopoda; family Squillidae; genus Oratosquilla; species Oratosquilla oratoria. The sequence goes on along the minus strand of NC_134783.1, from coordinate 33,341,096 downwards.
CCTTAAAACAAACTCGAGTTTCCACGAGAAATAATTTAAGAATTCCATTGTTCATTCTTTAACGGTTATTTTTTTTTAGACAAATATTGGTCAATAAATGTATTTGTATACTTTGCAACCGTTACCTGTATCTGCAAAAAGAGACTTATATAAAGAGGAAGGGAGAGGGAACGGGCCGGTTAAAGTAGGGAGAGATGATGACAAAAAGGAGTAGCACGTACGACTCTAAGCTGCTCTACTCGGTTGCAGTCACTGACTGATTATATATATAATTATTAGTGGTGGGCAGCTACCGGTAAAGTTACCGGTTTTATCGGTGACAACCTTAACGGTAGCTTACCGGCAAACATTCTGCTACCGTTAAGGCTCCGTTAACCGATAAGCTATACCATAACACTCGGAGAGCGGTAAGCATGTCTCGGCTTGGTGGTACTGAGTCACGGTGCTGACGGTAGTGGTGGGCAGCTACCGGTAGTTACGGGTTTTATCGGTAACAACCTTGACGGTAGCTTACCGGCAAACATTCTGCTACCGTTAAGGCTCCGTTAACCGATAAGCTATACCATAACACTCAGCACGTCTCGGCTTGGTGGTACTGAGTGACGGTACTGACGGGCCCAGTGACCGCTAATTTTACCGGTTAAACTTTTACCATTAAGCAAGTATGTACCGCCTAGGTCTCGGTATTTTTTTTTACCATTAAAACCGTTTTTTCGGTACTTTTGTTAATTTCTCAATAGAATTAATGTTATTTCTGTGATCAGCATACGGAACTATATTAATTGTGCAAGTTTCATCGAAAAATTCCGCGTGTCGCCAAACGATAAATATAACAAAAGAAAAAATTAAAAGGTGTATAGACAAACTCAAAGTTAATAAAACACCAGGGCCTGACGGTTGGCATCCAAGAATCTTAAAGGAAATGAAAAATGAGATTGTTCCATTAGAAATTATTTTCAAGAAATCCATCATATCCGGAGATGTCCCAAGAGAATGGAAGCTAGCTAACGTTACTCCCATATTCAAAAAAGGTGACAAAAAGAAACAAAATAACTATAGGCCTATAAGTTTGACTTCAATCGTAGGAAAAATAATGGAAACTATCATCAGAGATGCTATCGAACATCATTTAGAAAGTAACCGTTTGATAAATGATAGCCAGCATGGTTTCAGACGGAAACGTTCTTGCGTGACTAACTTACTCGAATTCTACAACACAGTTATCTCGAATTATGACAAAAGAAACAATATAGATTTAGTATATCTAGACTTTGCAAAAGCTTTTGATACCGTCCCACACGAAAGACTACTTACTAAATTAGCTTTGCATGGAATAAGTGGTAGCCTATTAGGTTGGACTAGTAATTGGTTGAATGATCGAAAACAGAGAGTTGTTTTAAATGGAAAAACTTCTGGATGGAAAAGTGTTGCAAGTGGAGTTCCTCAGGGTTCCGTTCTTGGGCCACTTCTATTCATAGTATATATAAATGATATAGACCATGGACTAAAATCTACTGTTTCCAAATTTGCTGATGATACAAAACTGTGCGGAGTGGCAAATGATCACTCAAACCAATTAGATATTCAAGAAGATTTAGATCAATTACAGCAATGGTCTGAAAAGTGGCTAATGAAATTTAACACAAGTAAATGCAAGGTAATGCACATAGGTAAAAATAACAGTAAGTACGATTACAAGTTATTTGGAAATTCGTTAACAAAAGTGGATAGTGAAAAAGATCTCGGCGTAATTATCAGTAACGACCTCAAATCATCCAAGCAGTGTATTTCAGCCTCTGAGAAAGCAAATAAGATTCTAGGACTGATTGCGCGATCTTTTGATTTCAAAAGTCCATCACTCATTAACAAGCTATATAAATCGTTAGTTCGTCCACATTTGGAATATGCTGTTTCCGTATGGTCACCGAATCTCATTAAAGACATTGACAGATTGGAAAGAGTACAACGGCGAGCCACAAAACTGATTCCAAATATCAAAAATAAATCATACGAAAATCGACAAAAACATATGAATCTGTTTTCCCTAAAAAAGCGTAGACTCAGAGGTGACTTGATACAGGTTTTTAAAATTCTAAAGGGAATTGACAACATCAAAAGTGACAAAATCTTTACATTGAATGAGAATCCGACCAGAAACAATGGTCTCAAACTGTCCGGAAATAGATTCAATTTGGAAGTAGGTAGAAACAACTTTGCCAACCGTGTAGTTAATGAATGGAATAAACTTCCTGCACAGGTAGTGCAATGTAGTTCAGTTCAAAGCTTTAAGAATCATTTAGATAAATACCTAAGTAAGATGCTGTAATGATTATAATTTATCTTATATTATTTGTTTTTGTTTTGTTATCATTTGTCTGTCTGATTTTTATTTATTATTAGTTATATGTCAATTTATTATTATTTACTATTTACCTGTTTGTTTATTAACTATACCTATGCATTTATTTATGTATCTTATTTGTTATTTACATTATCATAGTTTTTATTTATTAATTTATTATTAATATGATTTTTTTTTCGCATCCGACCTAGATATGGATTAAAAGGTCTCCTGTCGGCATGCTCCGCCTTTGTAATCCTTTGTAATCTTATACATATATATATATATATGTATATGCTTAAGTGATGAAAATGCCAATATTTTCTGTTTCTAAATAAGAATATGAACTAATTTGTATGAAAAAATAATTGAGGAAATAAATAAAAAAAAACATGCTGACAATGAAATCTAATATATCCTTGAGTATTCACCTTGGTCTTTGGATCACGTGCTGGGCTCGTGATCGACATCTATTTCCCCCTCGGAAGAGAGCTCAGAACTCGTATGACTGATCTATGGGTAATGCTGTGACCTTACACGCACCCCCTACCAACTCCCCGTCCACGAGAGTTGGAGTAACGACTCGGAGCGCAGCGATACTGAAATTATTTCAACCCTGGACAGATGTGTGTGTGTGATTCACCTTGGTCACCTTAGTCTTTGGATCACGTGTTGGACTCATGATCGACAACTATTTTACTCCCGGAAGAGAGCTGTGTGTGTGTGTCATGTATAGTTTCGAATGCTGATTACAGAAATAACATTAGTTTTTTGGAGAAAATAAAGAAAGTACAGAAGAAACGGTTTTAATTGTAAAAATTTAGACTTTAGCGGTACAAGGGAATCTGGGAGCTCTTATACGTGAGCGTGTCATAAAAGTTGTTCAACTTCTCTGGTGAACTTATGTATAATTACCCTTTCCAATAGAGTATAATTCCCCACTAAACTGTTTCAGTCACATGTGTATGTTACGTGTAGTGAATATTTTTATGTTGTATAATATTGTATAGTGAAGATGATATATCTTGAACATGAAGGTGTCCATATCAACTGCCTATGCAGGAAGTGAAAGATTAGACTCTTGGTAACTTGTTAAGATTATATTTTATCTTATTTTCGTATTTTTCATGATTTTTTATTTTGAATAGTGAAAAATGTTGTGCGAGTGTGTGGATGGAGGGTGTCTGAGGGTGGGTGTGGTCATGCAGACGCAAGACAGACGCGAACAAAAGTTTATACACCACACCCACCCTCAGACACCCTCCATTCACTCACTCGCGCGGTAGATAGCATACAATGGCAACAATTAAAGTATGACTTTTCCCCTTTACAATGACATAACAATTAAAATAATATGTAAAACAGAACCAGAGATATAGCTAATTAAAGGACAAAAACATTGATTTTTCAGGAGAGACATTTAAACCGGGAGGCTGGATACTGTGGATAGGCGGCGTGCTTCTGCCTTTAACTTTGATAACGCACTAATATCAATAAAATTCAATATCATGTGTTTACTGTTTAGAATCATAGCTTGCTTCCGATTGGTGGGAAGAGTTGCCAGATATCTCCATAAACACAATATCGTAAAAAAAAAAAAAATAGAACTGGCTATCGAAATTTTGACTTTATTTCAATATACAGAATATGCAATGGGGTTGCCAGAGGTTGCCAAGGATTTATCTTTTTTAGTCTGTATAAAACAACAACAGCTGAATTAAGCTGTAATATTTGGTCGAAGTGTTACCACCATCATAGAGGTGATGGCGTCCACGGCCCGCTAACGTTACCGGTAAACTTCTACGTTAAGCAACCGCTAACGTTACCGGTAAACTTCTACCGTTAAGCGAGTGTACTGCTAAGGTCTCTGTAAGCTCGTCTCGGTTTGGTGGCATTGACGGGCCCAGTGTCCCGATAACGTTACCGGTAAACTTGTACCGTTACGCGAGTATGTACCGCTAAGGTCTCGGTAATTTTTAACCATTAAAACAGTTTTTTCGGCACTTTCTTTAATTTCTAAAAAAAAATTAATGTTATTTCTGTGATCAGCATACGAAACTATATTAATTGTGAAAGTTTCATCGAAAAATTCCGCGTCGCCAAACGGAAAAGACCCATATATATATATATATATATATATATATATATGTACATATATATATATATATATATATATATATGTGTGTGTGTGTGTGTGTGTGTGTGTGTGTGTGTGTGTGTGTGTTTGTGTACATACACACACATATATATACATACATATATATATATATATATATATATACATACATATATATATATATATATATTTATCATTTGACAATTTTTGGAAATAGACTCATCCACTGGGATTCGAACCCTTGCCTAGGAGGCTTACGTCTTATAAGACAAAGGCCTTACCGCCAATGCCATCTCGACCCTACAAAACGAAACGACTTGGTTCACGGCCCAGTCGTTCCGCCGAGGGCACTCGGACAGAACATGATACGTAATGTATTTCATCGAATCCTTTATGCAGGTTAGTCTTCCGACAAGTGTTTTTATCATTTGACAATTTTTGGAAATAGACTCATCCACTGGGATTCGAACCCTTGCCTAGGCGGCTTACGTCTTATAAGACAAAGGCCTTACCGACCATGCCATCTCGACCCTACAAAACGAAACGACTTGGTTCACGGCCCAGTCGTTCCGCCGAGGGCACTCGGACAGAACATGATACGTAATGTATTTCATCGAATCCTTTATGCAGGTTAGTCTTCCGACAAGTGTTTTTATCATTTGAAAATTTTTGGAAATAGACTCATCCACTGTCAAATGATAAAAACACTTGTCGGAAGACTAACCTGCATAAAGGATTCGATGAAATACATTACGTATCATGTTCTGTCCGAGTGCCCTCGGCGGAACGACTGGGCCGTGAACCAAGTCGAGTCTTTTACCGGTAAAATACCGGTAATTCCGGTAACGGCATTGTTGTTTACCGGTAATTCCGGTTCTGAAATTAGCGGTATTTGCCGCCCAGCACTACTGATTATAATATAGGCACGACAATTATTGTTTTTGAAAGTAACAAATTTTCTTTGAATATTATAAGAAAACACGCCACCTATATTTCTTATGTTAATTTCTATTATCATTAAAAGAATTTTAACCATGAATTAGTTTGATAACTGAACCTGCCACCATAATATGTATGAAATTAGTACACGTTGTATTCTCCTCGTTTGCTTACGTATATCTATCTTATATTTTTCAGACTTGATGCTGACAGATGAATGTTGGAGGGTGTCATTCTTATATTATTATTATTATTGTTTTTTTTTTTTCTTTAGCAGACCTGGCGACATTTGGCGAGGGCGGGAGGGTGAGAGGAGAGGGGTTGCGTGTCGACGTGACGGTAAGCAGGTCAGCCATGAAACACTTCTTAACCTCCTCCCCCTCCCTTCCATTTTCTCTTTCGATTATGGAAACTTCGAGCATTTATGAGAGTAGGAAAATTTGCGGAGGGAGGAAAATATACATTGGTGGTGCACAGAACTGTTAATCTGTAAATTGACTACACCATTCGAGTACATGAAAATCATAACATTTCCGGGTCTTCTAAATATATTAATAAATCTAAAACGGGAACTCGAGTGAATAAACTAGCAACATCATAGCTAACAAGATTAAAATCAAAGGAGGGATTTTGACCAGAAATTTCGCTTCTTGATACCATGACATCTTGATTTCCCTTTCACGTCTTCTTAAACTAGGCAAAAACACCGTCGATTTCCATCACACTAGGCAAAAATACCGTCGATTTCCTCCTTCACACAGGACAAAAATAACGTCGATTTCTACCTACACACTAGGCAAAAATACCGTCGCTTTCCATCTTCACACTAAGCAAAAGTCCCGTCCATTTCCATCTTCACACTAGGCAAAAATACCGTCGATTTTCATCTTCACACTATGCAAACTGCCGTCGATTTTCTCCTTCACACAGGGAAAAAAATGCCGTCGATTTTTATCTTCACACTAGGCAAAAATACCGTTGATTTCCTCCTTCACACTAGGCAAAAATGCCGTCGATTTCCATCTTCACACTAGGCAAAATGCCGTCAATTTTGGTTTTCTATGTCGACGTCTTCCTCCACATTTGGCAGAAAAATGGCTTATTTTTTGTTTTATTCGCGATGACCATACACAAGGACCGAAAAATCTTCCCGCGCTCTGATGCCGACGTTATGACGTCACGTCGCATCAAAATCCATCATATTTTCTATCATATTCTTAAAACATCTTTCTTTCGACATGTTTAGAAAATTTCTCAGAATGTTTTGTTCAACACAATTGTCAAAATTCATCGTCTCCTCTATATTTCTAAAACTACGTGTATTTAGATATTTTCTCAGAATGTTTCGCTCAGTTTCAATAAGAACACAATTGTCAAAATTCATCGTCTTAAAACATTTTTCTCTACACGGCTTTCTCAGAATGTTTCGTTCAGTGTTATGGAAAGCCACGTGCTGACCTGAAAATTTCGCTCACTGATACCATGTCAACATCTTGATTTCCCTTTCACGTCGTCTTAAACTAGGCAAAAACACCGTCGATTTCCATCTTTACACTAGGCCAAAATGCCGTCGATTTCCCACTTCACACAGGGCAAAAATACCATTGATTTCCATCTACACACTAGGCAAAAATACCGTCGATCACTATCTTCACACTAGGCAAAAATGCCGTCGATTTCCTCCTTTACACACGGCAAAAAGCAGTCGATTTTCATCTTCACACTAGGCAAAAATACCATCGATTTCCTCCTTCACACTAGGCAAAAGTGCCGTCGATTTCCATCCACACACTAAGCAAAATTACCGTCGATTTTCATGTACACACTAGGCAAAAATGCCGTCGATTTCCATCTTCACACTAGGCAAAATGCCGTCGATTTTGGTGTTTCTATGTCGATGTCTTCCTTCACATTTGGAAGAAAAATCGTTTATTTTTTGTTCTATTCGCGTCTTATAAAAAAAAAAAAAAAAAATCCCACACTGAGTTCTTTCAACGGGACAGAAATACCGTAGGAGTTTCCTCACATCGACTTCCTTCACACATGACAAAAATACAGTCGTCGATATTTTTTTCCCCAAAAACCCGTAAAGGTGTTTTTGTCCCTTGAGAATATAAATAATAATAAAAATACACAAAAGCAATATGTAAATAAGTAAATAAATAAATAAAATGATTAAATAGAATAAATTTAATAAAACAAATTGCATTCATAAGATATACAGTATATGTACATCAATCAAAAACAAAAATATATATAATATAGATCGAAATTAATATAGATTAATATAGATAGGTTTTACTAACAAAAAAGTACATAGAAACCTTACGTTATTAGTTATTACTTCTAATTTATTATTCTAGGGGACCAATGAGGAACTGGGTAGAGTGGAGAAACTACTTTGACCTTTTTATCTAAATAAATGAATAAATAATTTGATAGATAGATTAATAAATAAATAAAGATAATTAGATAAATAAGTAAATAAATGAAATAGATTAATAAATGAATAGTATATAGATAAATCATAGGTAAATAGATAATTATAAATAAATAATAAACATAAATAAATAAAATAAATAAATAAACAAATACTAGATGAATAAATTATAAATAGAAAAATAAATTATAAATAGAAAAATAAATAAATAATAAACATATGAATAAATGAACAACAAACAAATAATAAAAAGTAAATAGATAAATACATGAATAACAGTACATACATATACCAAAGGCTTTTTCACCCTACATGGGGGGTAACCCAAAAGAAAAAGGCATAGAAACCACTCCCACCCATTCCATTTCCTATATATTCCACTCCCCTCCACCTTCCTCCCTCCCTCTTATCTTGGCACCTTCTGGATGACGGGTCATCCCTGCATCCTGTCCACTACCCTGGGTCAGAGGCAGTGTCGCAAGACACAGCACATCCACAGCAAGGCCGCTTCATAAAATTAGGCGACCCCCCTCTCCGTCCCCTCATACTTCCTCACCCCCCATCCCCAATACTCCCCCTCATGCATCACAGCATCATCTATACACAACCCCTCTCCATTCACCCCTATCTTCTGTCCTCTCCCGTCCTTCCTCCACAGACATTCCTCTCTTTTGTAATGCCTCTTTCACCCCATCCATCCATCTCATCCTAGGACGCCCCCTCATATTCACTCCTTCCACCTCTGCCTTCCACACTTCTTTTACTAATCTTTCTTCACTCATTCTTTCCATGTATCCAAACCATCCTAATACCCTTTCATGAACCCTATCTCCCAGTTCCTTTTCCACCCGTTCTCCTCCTCACCTCCTCATTTCTCACTCTATCTAGCCTAGTAATCCCTATCATACTTCTCAGACATTTCATCTCGAACACATTCAATCTCCTTCTCTCTTCCTCTCTCATGTTCCATGTTTCTGCCCCGTACAATGCTGTTGGCACAATCACTCCTTCATATAACCTTTTAGCATCCATTCCCAGATGATTTCTCATTACACTTTTCAATCCACCAAGGCATTTACTCACTTCTCTCAATCTACATTCTACCTCCACCCTCACTCCTCCCTTTCGTGCCACATTCGCACCCAAGTATCTAAAACTATCCACTTCCTCCAGTCTTTCACCCTTAATGCTCACTTCCAGCCTGCTGTCACTCTCTCCCCCTGTACATCTCATCACCTTACTTTTGCCCACATTTATCTTCAACTTCCTTCTTTCATACAACTTCTCAAACTCTGTCACTAACTTCCTCAATCCCTCCTCTGATCCTGCTACAAGCGCAGTGTCGTCAGCAAACAGCAACTGGCTCACCTCCCACTTTTCTCCATTCTCTTTAACCATCTCCAACCCCTGACCCACTATCCTTGCATTCACCTCTCGCACCACCCCATCCATGTAAAGATTGAACAGCCAGGGCGACATAACACATCCCTGACGAAGTCCCACCTTTACCTCAAACCATTCGCTCTCTCCATTTCTAATCCTAACGCAAGCTCTGCTACTCTCATAAAAACTCTTGACTGCTCTTAACAGCTTTCCTCCTATCCCATATATCTTTGTAGCGTGGAATTTAATGAACCATGCCCTTGGCTCAATTTCGCTGGTGGCAGGATTCGGACCACCCTCACCTCGCCCTTCGCCGCAAGTAACGACGCCTTAACCCGCTCAGCCAGCGAGCTTCAAATCACTTAATGTCAATATAAATTAAGAGAAGGAATATAGGTGGCGTGTTCTCTTATAATATTGAAAGAAAATTTTAACAAGAAAAATTTCAGAATTTTACTAGTTACTGAGTCAATCTGAAGCAATGTTTTAAAAGTTAGGACATTTTAGACTAAAGAAATTCATCATCATTTATGCATTTGTGTTTACAATTACTTTATCAGTTAAAGATGATTTACATCTTAAGAATGTTAAGTTGTGATTATAAAAGAAAATTAGGAATCAAGGCCTTACGGTATATGAACGTTTTTCATATTTTGAACCTCTGCCTGTATGATTGCAAGGGACTATAGACTATATAGAATATAGACTAGGCCTATAATAGGTTTGTTAGGTTAGTCCTAATTCTAGTCCTAAAAATAGTCCTTTGCAATCATACAGGCAGAGGTTCGAAATATGGAAAACGTTCTCCGACGAAGCATGATCCGATAAAAATCGACTCCGCCCATGAAAAAATAAACAAACAATATGATACATTTAACTTTGTTGCTGTCATTATTTCGCAAGCACAGGGTTTTGAATACTATTTTTGCAGTTGATTCTTTGATCATGCCCTGGGAAAATAAAAGCCAAATTGACATGAACAATATAATGATAGCCTATCATAGCAAGCATAAAATGAACAATTTAACACTGTTGCAAGAATACCGTATTTTTGCGCGTATAATGCGCACGCGCAGATAATGCGCACCCCTAATTTAAAGAAAACCATCTTGAAAATGCCTGTGCTTTCGCATAACGAGGACCTGGTTTTTGACTACATAGGTTTCAATTTTTCATGTGCGATCTGTCAAAATTTATCTCAATCAGTTTCATTTCTTTTGTTGAACACTGGTTTAAACAGCGATTAAAATCATGTTCAATACCAGTATTTGCCAAACATTTTTGGAGTATATGGATGTAGATCCACAAAGTGTTGATTTGCTGGTAAATTCGGCAGCATGACGTGGGTGATAATCTGGTGCTTTGAGAATTTGGGCTCAGATTTGGACCTTGGTTTTTGATAGAAAAAATCAGCACATGTAGGTAGGTACCATATCTGTCTACAATGCATCATTGATAACATACTCCAGTCAGTTAAACACAGGAGAGTGTGAATCTATGGAGAAAAGAGTATGACAGCCTAAACCCAAACGAATTTGAAACAAATTGGGTCACAATAGACAATGGCAGTATTACTGAAGTCCCTTCCTAAGGCAGCAGCATTCACAAGCTGATTATAGTAGGCTTAAAAAAGAAGCACTAGATTAAAATGCACATAAACCAAAGGCTGCTAGAAATTCTAGCCGCTATACTAGTTTAAATTCTAGGAACATGACATACCAAGATAGTATACTTATCAATGCGCACGATGATCTGGCAGCCTTTGCGGCAGTGCTGCTAGTGATGGGATAAATAGTTACAACCACTACATTGTTTCACTAAATAATAACATTTATATTGTTTTTACGAGCATTTTGGCTATCAGAAATTGAAACACGATTTTTTATTTATATATTGAACCAATTTTTATTATATATATATATATATACATATATATGTGTGTGTGTGTGTGTGTGTGTGTGTGTGTGTGTGTGTGTGTGTGTGTGTGTGTGTGTGTGTGTGTGTGTGTGTGTGTGTGTGTGTGTTTGTGTGTGTGTGTGTGTGTGTGTGTGTGTGTGTGTGTATGTGTGTGTGTGTGTGTGTATGTGTGTATGTGTGTATGCTAACGAGTTAGACTAATCTTTCCAATGCCCGTACCCCTTCACATCTCAGAAAAAAAAATCTCGTACCCCCATTCAAATTGGTTCAATATATAAATAAAAATCGTGTTTCAATTTCTGATAGCCAAAATGCTCGTAAAAACAATATAAATGTTATTATTTAGTGAAACAATATAGTGGTTGTAACTATTTATCCCATCACTAGCAGCACTGCCGCAAAGGCTGCCAGATCATCGTGCGCATTGATAAGTATACTATCTTGGTATGTCATGTTCCTAGAATTTAAACTAGTATAGCGGCTAAAATTTCTAGCAGCCTTTGGTTTATGTGCATTTTCATCTGGTGCTTCTTTTTTAAGCCTACTATAATCAGTTCGTGAATGCTGCTGCCTTACGAAGGGACTTCAGTAATACTGCCATTGTCTATTGTGACCCAATTTGTTTCAAATTCGTTTGGGTTTAGGCTGTTATGCTAAACATCACTTCATACTCTTCTCTCCATAGATTCACTCTCTTCTGTGTTTAACTGACTGGAGTATGTTATCATTGATGCATTGTAGACAGGTATGGTACCTACCTACATGTGCTGATTTTCTCTATCAAAAACCAAGGTCCAAATCTGAGCCCAAATTCTCAAAGCACCAGATTATCACACACGTCATGCTGCTGAATTTACCAGCAAATCAACACTTTGTGGATCTACATCCATATACTCCAAAAATGTTTGGCAAATACTGGTATTGAACATGATTTTAATCGCTGTTTAAACCAGTGTTCAACAAAAGAAATGAAACTGATTGAGATCAATTTTTTGACAGATCGCACGTGCTGATTTAAAGCCATGAATCGCCTTGAAAAATTGAAACCTATGGAGTCAAAAACCAGGTCCTCGTTATGCGAAAGCACAGGCCTTTTTCAGATGGTTTTCTTTAAATTAGGGGTGCGCATTATCTGCGCGTGCGCATTATACGCGCAAAAATACGGTATTCTTGCAACAGTGTTAAATTGTTCATTTTATGCTTGCTATGGTAGGCTATCATTATATTGTTCATGAATGTCATTTTGGCTTTTTTTTTCTCAGGGCATGATGAAAGAATCAACTGCAAAAATAGTATTCAAAAACCCCTGTGCTTGTGAAATACTGACAGTAACAAAGTTAAATGTATTATGTTGTTTGTGCCCAAGGCTAAGGTGCGTCATTTTTCTTGATTGTTTTTTTTTTTTTTTTTTTTTTTTATGGGCGGAGTCGATTTTTATCGGATCATGCTTCGTCGGAGAACGTTTTTCACATTTCGAACCTCTGCCTATATGATTGCAAAGGACTATTTTTAGGACTAGAATTAGGACTAACCTAACAAACCTATTATAGGCCTAGTCTATATTCTGTATAGTCTATATATAGTCTATAGTCTCTGGCAATCATACAGGCAGAGGTTCAAAATATGAAAAACGTTCATATACCGTAAGGCCTTGATTCCTAATTTTCTTTTATAATCACAACTTAACATTCTTAAGTTGTAATTCGTCTTTAACTGATAAAGTAATTGTAAACACAAACGCATAAATGATGACGAATTTCTTTAGTCTAACATGTCTTAACTTTTAAAACATTGCTTCAGATTGACTAAGTAAGCAGTAAAATTCTGAAAATGTTCTTATTAGAATTCCCCCACCCCCCCAACCTCCTAGCTGATTGGGCTCGCCTCGCTCGCCGATAGGATCCACTATGATCCAACCTTCGCCTCCCCCCCTCCCTACATAGAAATTTCTGGCTACGCCCTTGACCTCAAGAGACGTATGTACACTTGACAAGTTCACAACACAGAGTTGAAATAATGTTCTTCCTTTCTACTTACATTTTAGTTTATCATCTTATTATTAGATAGTTTATTAGTTTGAAATAAATTTGCGAAACGAGATCCAATTCCTAACGTTTTTATATTCGTTTTCTTTGCGTTCAGTTCCGTGGAAAAAGGTCACATCGACGTCAATACAGAGCTTATTTTTAGTATTTTGATTAACATATACAAAAAATAATGAGTATATACTTCATTATAAATCACAGGAAATCAGACAAGCAATTGCTTCCATTTCTATATATGGGGAGTACAATTTTCGTACATTACCAAAGAACAACAAATTGATAAAAAAAAAATGGGGGCAAATTTCGGATTTTTTTTTTAATTTAAATTTTTAAACATGCATAGGTTGCTAATATTTCATCCTTTTATCTATACATTTTTTTTTCTCAAATTAAAACATTAGAATGAGGATGTCTTCCTTACATTTCATTGTTCAGTTCATGTAATTTATTCGTTATACAGTAAATGTCAATTTGGAAAACTGACATTTTTGAAAATATCACTAAATATTTCTACATTCTTGACATTTTAAAGATTATATTATGTCTTTCCACTACACACATACATTGAAATCTTAGTTATATGGCTTTATTGAACGGAACTATAATTTTACTGCAACTTATAATTTATTAGATTATTTGCTCAGTTGTCACATGGAAAATATAAATGAATCGTTGGCTTAACCTGAGGACATGATCTATTCTTTTAGTGTTTAATATCTATTCTGATAATTTCCGTTATTTCATTTTCCCTAAATATCTCCTCTTCTAATTCACCAGCCGTCTTATAGATCAGTAATTATCCATTCCGCTTCGACTCAACTTCCCATATCTCATCAAATTTCCCATATTACTTATTCACTTTCGCCACGTCCTCTCTTCCCACTCCCTTATTACCCAAATACTTCGTCTAATTCCACAACTATATGTCAACCCTTCTCTTCGGTCTTCCATTGACTTTTGCCATTTTCTTAATCCTCCTCCACTTGATCATTCGTAGAATGCAATTTACACTTTTTATATTTCCCTTCCATCTTGACCATCGTTATCCATTCACCCGTCCCTTGGAGCAATAAGCATTTCTTGTGAATGTCGACATTATAGCAACCCGATCTCTCAGATTTGAATCAAGTCTCGCCCGGTGTTATATAAATGCATATAGGATATGTATACTGGCTGTAGGTCTCCAATGTATGTTATAATTGCTACATAATTTTCTTGGCACACTTCTCTTGTTATATTAGAAAGCTGATTACATTTTTATTATATAATTTCCTTCAAACAAACCCGAGTTTCCACGAGAAATAATTTAAGAATTCCATTGTTCATTCTTTAACGGTTATTTTTTTAGACAAATATTGGTCAGTATACTTTACAACCGTTACCTGTATCTGCAAAACGAGAAAGGGAGAAGGAATAGACCGGTTAATTAAAGAAGGGAGAGATGTGACAAAAAGGAGCAGCACGTACGACTCTGAGCTGCTCTACTAATCTGACCGATTATACCAGAGGCACGACAATTATTGTTTTTGAAAGTGAATTTTTTTTTTTGAATATTAGAAGAAAACACACCACCTATATTTCTTCTGTAATCTGTTGATTTCTATTGACACTTTACTAATTGAAGCTCGCTGGCTGAGTGGGTTAAGGCGTCGTTACTTGCGGCGAAGGTCAAGGTGAGGGCGGTTCGAATCCTGCCACCAGCGAAGTTGAGCCAAGTGCATGGTTCATTAAATTCCACGCTACAAAGATATATGGGATAGGAGAAAAGCTGTTATGAGCAGTCAAGAGTTTTTATGAGAGTAGTAGAGCTTGTGTTAGGATTAGAAATGGAGAAAGCGAATAGTTTGAGGTAAAGGTGGGACTTCGTCAGGGATGTGTTATGTCGCCCTGGCTGTTCAACTTATACATGGATGGGGTGGTGCGAGAGGTGAATGCAAGGGTAGTGGGTCAGGGGTTGGAGATGATTAAAGAAAATGGAGAAAAGTGGGAGGTGAGACAGTTGTTGTTTGCTGACGACACTGCGCTTGTAGCAGGATCAGAGGAGGGATTGAGGAAGTTAGTGACAGAGTTTGAGAAGGTGTGTGAAAGAAGGAAGTTGAGGATAAACGTGGGCAAAATTAAGGTGATGAGATGTACAAGGCTGACAGCAGGCTGGAAGTGAGCATTAAGGGTGAAAGACTGGAGGAAGTGGATAGTTTTAGATACTTGGGTGCGAATGTGGCACGAAAGGGAGGAGTGAGGGTGGAGGTAGAATGTAGACTGAGAGAAGCGAGTAAATGCTCTGGTGGATTGAAAAGTGTAATGAGAAATAGACATCTGGGAATGGATGCTAAGAGGACGTTATATAAAGGAGTGATTGTGCCAACAGCATTGTACGGGGCAAAAACATGGAACATGAGAGAGGAAGAGAGAAGGAGTTTGAACGTGTTTGAGATGAGGTGTCTGAGAAGTATGATAGGGGTTACTAGGCTAGATAGAGTGAGAAATGAGGAGGTGAGGAGGAGAACAGGGGTGGAAAGGAAACTGGGAGATAGGGTTGATGAAAGGGTATTAGGATGGTTTGGACACATGGAAAGAATGAGTGAAGAAAGATTAGTAAAAGAAGTGTGGAAGGCAGAGATGGAAGGAGTGAATATGAGGGGGCGTCCTAGGATGAGATGGATGGATGGGGTGAAAGGGGCATTACAAAAGAGAGGAATGTCTGTGGAGGAAGGACGGGAGAGGACAGAAGATAGGGGTGAATGGAGAAGGGTTGTGTATAGATGATGCTGTGATGCATGAGGGGGAGTGGGTAGAGGATGGGGGGTGAGGAAGTATGAGGGGGCGGAGAGGGGGGTCGCCGAATTTTATGAGGCGACCTTGCTGTGGATGTGCTGTGTTTTGCGACACTGCCTCTGACCCAGGGTAGTGGACCAGGTGCAGGGATGACCCGTCATCCATGAGGTGCCAAGATAAGAGGGAGGGAGGAAGGTGGAGGGGAGTGGAATATATAGGAAATGGAATGGATGGGAGTGGTTTCTATGACTTTTTCTTTTGGGCTAACCCCCATGTAGGGTGAAAAGCCTTTGGTATATGTATGTACTGTTATTCATGTATTTATCTATTTACTTTTTATTATTTGTTTGTTGTTCATTTATTCATATATTTATTATTTATTTATTTTTCTATTTATAATTTATTCATCTAGTATTTGTTTATTTATTTAATTTATTTATATGTTTATTATTTATTTTTAATTATCTATTTACCTATAATTTATTTATATACTATTTATTTATTTATCTATTTCATTCATTTACTTATCTATCTAATTATCTTTTATTTATTTATTAATCTATCTATCAAATCATTTATTCATTTATTTAGATAAAAAGGTCAAAGTAGATTCTCCACTCTACCCAGTTCCTTATTGGTCCCTTAGAATTGATAAATGAAATAATAAATTATAAGTGATAAATATATAACGTAAGGTTTCTATGTACTTTTTTGTTAGTAAAATCTATCTATATTAATCTATATTAATTTCGATCTATATTATATATATTTTTGTTTTTGATTAATGTTCATATACTGTATATCTTATGAATGCAATTTGTTTTATTAAATTTATTTTATTTAATCATTTTATTTATTTATTTACTTATTTACATATTGCTTTTATGTATTTTAATTTTTATTCATTCCTTTGTATTTTTTTTTATTAATTCTATTTGTATTTCTATGTTGTTTTTTTTTATTTTTTTTTTATATTCTCAAGGGACAAAAACACCTTTACGGGTTTTTGGGGAAAAAATATCGACGACTGTATTTTTGTCATGTGTGAAGGAAGTCGATGTGAGGAAATTCCTACGGTATTTCTGTCCCGTTGAAAGAACTCAAGTGTTTTTTTTTTTTTTTTTTTTTTTTTTTTAAGACCCGAATAGAACAAAAAATAAACGATTTTTCTTCCAAATGTGAAGGAAGACATCGACATAGAAACACCAAAATCGACGGCATTTTGCCTAGTGTGAAGATGGAAATCGACGGCATTTTTGCCTAGTGTGTACATGAAAATAGACGGTAATTTTGCTTAGTGTGTAGATGGAAATCGACGGCACTTTTGCCTAATGTGAAGGAGGAAATCGATGGTATTTTTGCCTAGTGTGAAGATGAAAATCGACTGCTTTTTGCCGTGTGTAAAGGAGGAAATCGACGGCATTTTTGTCTAATGTGAAGATAGTGATCGACGGTATTTTTGCCTAGTGTGTAGATGGAAATCAACGGTATTTTTGCCCTGTGTGAAGTGGGAAATCGACGGCATTTTGGCCTAGTGTAAAGATGGAAATCGACGGTGTTTCTGCCTAGTTTAAGACGACGTGAAAGGGAAATGAAGATGTTGTCATGGTATCAGGGAGCGAAATTTTCAGGTCAGCACGTGGCCTTACGTAACACTGAACGAAACATTCTGAGAAAGCCGTGTAGAGAAAAATGTTTTAAGACGATGAATTTTGACAATTGTGTTCTTATTGAAACTGAGCGAAACATTCTGAGAAAATCTCTAAATACATGTAGTTTTAAAAATATAGAAGAGACGATGAATTTTGACAATTGTGTTGAATGAAACATTCTGAGAAATTTTCTAAACATGTCGAAAGAAAGATGTTTTAAAAATATAGAAAATATGATGGATTTTGATGCGACGTGACGTCATAACGTCGGCATCAGAGCGCGGGAAGATTTTTCGGTCCTTGTGTATGGTCATCGCGAATAAAACAAAAAATAAACGATTTTTCTGTCAAATGTGAAGGAAGTCGTCGACATAGAAACACCAAAATCGACGGCATTTTGCCTAGTGTGAAGATGGAAAACGACGGCATTTTTGCCTAGTGTGAAGGAAATCGACGGTATTTTTGACCAGTGTGAAGATAAAAATCGACGGCATTTTTTTCCTGTGTGAGGGAGAAAATCGACGGCAGTTTGCATAGTGTGAAGATGAAAATCGACGGTATTTTTGCCTAGTGTGAAGATGGAAATGGACGGGACTTTTGCTTAGTGTGAAGATGGAAAGCGACGGTATTTTTGCCTAGTGTGAAGATGGAAATGGACGGGACTTTTGCTTAGTGTGAAGATGGAAAGCGACGGTATTTTTGCCTAGTGTGTAGATGGAAATCGACGTTATTTTTGTCCTATGTGAAGGAGGAAATCGACGGTATTTTTGCCTAGTGTGAAGATGGAAATCGACGGTGTTTTTGCCTAGTTTAAGAAGACGTGAAAGGGAAATTAAGATGTCATGGTATCAAGAAGCGAAATTTCTGGTCAAAATCCCTCCTTTGATTTTAATCTTGTTAGCTATGATGTTGCTAGTTTATTCACTCGAGTTCCCGTTTTAGATTTATTAATATATTTAGAAGACCCGGAAATGTTATGATTTTCATGTACTCGAATGGTGTAGTCAATTTACAGATTAACAGTTCTGTGCACCACCAATGTATATTTTCCTCCCTCCGCAAATTTTCCCACTTTCATAAATGCTCGAAGTTTCCATTATCGAAAGAGAAAGTGGAAGGGAGGGGGAGGAGGTTAAGAAGTCTTCCTTGGCTGACCTGCTTACCGTCACGTCGACACGCAACCCAACCTCTCCTCTCACCCTCCCGCCCTCGCCAAATGTCGCCAGGTCTGCTAAAGAAAAAATAATAATGATAATAATATAAGAATGACACCCTCCAACATTCATCTGTCAGCATCAAGTCTGAAAAATATAAGATAGACATACGTAAGCAAACGAGGAGAATACAACGTGTACTAATTTCATACATATTATGGTGGCAGGTTCAGTTATCAAACTAATTCATGGTTAAAATTCTTTTATTGATAATAGAAATTAACAGAAGAAATATAGGTGGCGTGTTTTCTTATAATATTCAAAGAAAATTTGTTACTTTAAGAAACAATAATTTTCGTGCGGTCTATGGTTTAATCAATCAGTGACTGCAACCGAGTAGAGCTCTCAGAGTCGTACGTGCTGCTCCTTTTTGTCATCATCTCTCCCTACTTTAACCGGTCTGTTCCCTCTCCCTTCCTCTTTATATAAGTCTCTTTTTGCTGATACAGGTAACGGTTGCAAAGTATACAAATACATTTATTGACCAATATTTGTTTAAAAAAATAACAGTTAAAGAATGAATAATGGAATTCTTATACTATTTCTCGTCGAAACTCGGGTTTGTTTAAAGGAAATTGTATAATAAAAAAGTAATCAGCTTTCTAATATAACAAGAGAAGTGTGCCAAGAAAATTATGTAACGATTAGAACATCCATTGGAGACCTACAGCCAGTATATATATCCTATATGCATGTATGTAACATCGGGCGACTTGATTCAAATCTGAGAGATCGGGTTGCCATAATGTCGACATTCACAAGAAATATGTATTGCTCCAAGAGACGATGAATGGATAGCGATGGTCAAGATGGAAAGGAAATACAAAAAGTGTAAATTCCATTCTACGAATGATCAAGTGGAGGAGGATTAAGAAAATGGCAAAAGTCAATGGAAGACCGAAGAGAAGAGAGGACGTGGCGAAAGTAAACGAAGTAATATGGGAAATTTGATAAGATATGGGAAGTTGAAACACAAAGGCAAAAGCCGACAAGACTGTGAGAATCAACACCGTGTGAGATCGAAACCTTTATTGGTACGACGTTTCGCTTGTTACAGTTTTTTCAAGTACTGAATCTGAATCTGAATCTCTAGGAAAGACCACCTCGCTTGCGCGGGATCGGTTTTTGTGGGAGGGGAAGAATGTCTGTAAGAAAATGAAAAGATAGTAGCGTATAAAGGAGGGCTATTGCCACCGGGCGAATTGCGAGCGATTAGGGGTTTCAAGTACAGACATATGACAAACACTCTGAGTACATATAGGCCGACGGGGAAGGAACTGGGAGAGGTTATCAGAGAGGGGTGGGTGGTAGTTGGAAGGGCGGAGGGGGTGGGGTGTGTGAGAAGGGGACGGGTGGGTGGTTTTGAAGCTTTGAATGGCGGCCGCTTCCAGGCAGGGTGAGGAGGAAATGCCTGGAAGCGGCCGCCATTCAAAGCTTCAAAACCATCGAGCAGAACAGAGGCATGTTCAACATCGCCCCTCCTATCGTCCATCTGTTACCCGCATTATACAAATGTATGAAATGTCCCCCTTAGTCCATTTCAACAAACTGTCCGAAATGTCCTCCTTTTTCTCCACCAAGTCCCACCCGTCCCCTTCTCACACACCCCACCCCCTTCGCCCTTCCACCTACCACCCACCCCTTCCTGATAACCTCTCCCAGTTCCTTTCCCGTCGGCCTATATGTACTCAAAGTGTTTACCATATGTCTGTACTTGAAAAAGCTGTAACAAGCGAAATGTCGTACCAATAAAGGTTTCGATCTCACACGGTGTTGATTCTCACAAGATATGGGAAGTTGAGTCGAAGCGGAATGGATAATTACTGATCTATAAGACGACTGGTGAATTAGAAGAGGAGATATAAAGGGAAAAGGAAACAACGGAAATGATCAGAATAGATATTAAACACCAAAAGAATAGATCATGTCCTTAGGTTAAGCCAACGATTCATTTATATTTTCCATGTGACAACTGAGCAAATAACCTAATAAGTTGCAGTAAAATTACACTGATAAACAAGCTATAGATATCTGGTATGGTGTTCACTTTTTCTAATGTAGTTTTTATGCTGATTTCAAATCTGAAAACCGTTTTGCTCTATCACGTCAGGTTTCTAAAATATTGACAAAAATGAATTTTCTAGAAACACCGTTCATCACATTTTTTTAACCCCCACGTTTTTAGTAATTTTTCATACAACGCCATACAATATTATCGTCGTCTGTAAAAATAGTTGTATTTAATGTAACGTGTCAAAATATTTAAGATATAGCATTACTAATCTTTCATTTTTTTCTTTTTCAATTTTCAGGTTAAGGCGAAATTATGGCGTCCAGAGGTTGTATAAATTCACCGGATCTGTTTTGCTATGTGTGCGGCTATCTAACAGACAAATCCCATCGGAAGACTTTTACACCATTTCTGAAGAAAGCATATGAACTATACTATGATTCAAAGGTGGATACTGGTAAATCCTGGGCACCACAGTTCATCTGTTTGACATGTGCATGCAACTTGCGTGGTTGGATTAGGAAGGTGAAGAAGAACAGCCATATGGCATTCGGAGTTCCCATGATATGGCGTGAGTCAAGAAACCATACAACAGACTGTTATTTTTGTTTGGCAAATGTCACAGGCTTTTCTTACAAAACTCGAGCATCTGTAAAGTATCCAGACGTTCTCTCAGTTTCTAAACCAATTCCACATGATCCTGTAAGATGTCCAATACCAATAGCACCTGCAGAATATACAGTTGATGAAGAAACGCAAGCAGAAAGTTCTCCTTCATCTTCCAGCAACGTATCCGACCCTGACTACCAATCCGGAGAAGGTATTCATTTAGTTAACAATGCTGATCTGTCTGACCTCGTACGGGACCTGGCCCTAACAAAAGGTCAAGCGGAATTGCTCGGTTCACGCCTTATAGAATTTAATTTGCTTGCACCGGGTACAACTACTTCACATTTTCGCCACAGACAGAAGGAACTTGAGAAATTCTTTGCAATGAGTGGCACCATTTGCTACTGTTCTGATGTCGAAGGCCTCATGTCAAGTCTCGGGGTGGAACACAACATTGAAGAATGGCGATTGTTCATCGACTCATCTAAAACAAGTTTGAAAGCAGTATTATTATACAATGGAAACAAATATGCATCAGTCCTGTTGGATATTCTATCCACCTCAAAGAAACATATGAAACTATGTCGCTACTTCTTGAAAAAATTCGCTATCAAGAGTATAAATGGTGTATCTGCGGTGATTTAAAAGTCATCACCATTCTCATGGGAATGCAGACAGGGTACACCAAGTACTGCTGTTTTATCTGCGAGTGGGACAGTAGAGATAGAAAGCAACACTACATAAAAAAGAGTTGGCCAATTAGAAACATAATGCAGCCAGGAAATAAAAATGTACTTCGTGTGCCGTTGATTGACCGTGATAAGGTTCTCATGCCACCGCTTCACATCAAGCTGGGGCTCATGAAGAATTTCGTGAAGGCACTAGACGACGACTCAGATGCTTTTCGGTACCTTTGCAACAAGTTTTCAGAGTTGAGTTATGCGAAAGTGAAGGAAGGTGTGTTCATAGGTCCACAAATAAGGAAGGTAATTGCTGACACACACTTCCAAAACTTACTGAATGATACTGAAAGAAATGCATGGGTAGCATTCAAATCAGTTGTAGCCAATTTCCTTGGAAATTATAAATCTGCAGACCATGTTAATGTGAAGAAATGCATCAGTGCGCACAAACACTTGAGAGCCAACATGTCCCTTAAAATTCATCTGCTCGACTCACATCTTGACTTTTTCCCCGAACACCTAGGTTCAGTTAGTGACGAACACGGTGAACGTTTTCACCAGGACATCTCGGTGATGGAGTCACGGTATCAAGGTCGATGGAGTGTAGCAATGTTGGCCGACTACTGCTGGTCACTTCAGCGTGACATACCAAATGCTCAGCACAAACGCAAGTCGACGACCAAGAAATTCAAACCAAACGCACCTTAGATTAAGAAAGTATTTCAGTGTGTATGGATTGCATGTGTATATTATATGTTGAACTAGATATTATTGTATAATACAAGTGCCATGCACCTCAATTTCACTATTTACTTAGCTGATGCCATGTTCATTATTACTCATGTAGAAATAAATTGGTCTAGTGAAATATAAATGGTTGAAGGCGTATATCAAATAAACGGTGGGTGACAGAGACAAATGGTTTTCATATCCTGAATCAGCATGTTTCACATGTCATAGAACAAGTGTTGGATACCAAGATATCCGCAACTTTTTAAAATTAGTATATCAGTGTTATAGTTCCGTTCAGTAAAGCCATATAACTAAGATTTCAATGTATATGTGTAGTAGAAAGACATAATATAATCTTTAAGATATCAAGAATATAGAATATTTAATGATACTTTCAAAAATGTCAGTTTTCCAAATTGACATTTACTGTGTAACGAATAAATTACATGAACTGAACAATGAAATATAAGGAAGCTTTGCTCATTCTAATTTTTTAATTTGAGAAAAACAAAAATAGAAAATGTATAATTAAAAGAATGAAATATTAGCAACCTATGCATGTTTAGATTTTTCAATAAAAAAAAAATCCGAAATTTGCCCCCATTCTTTGGTGATGTACGAAAATTGCATTCCCCATATATAGAAATGGAAGCAATTGCTTGTCTGATTTCCTGTGATTTATAATGAAGTAAATACTCATTATTCTTTGTAGATGTTAATCAAAATACTAAAAATAAGCTCTGTATTGACGTCGATGTGCCTTTTTTCCACGGAACTGAACGCAAAGAAAACGAATATAAAAACGTTAGGATTTGGATCTTGTTTCGCATATTTATGTAAAAATAATAGATTATGAAATGATAAACCGATAAACTAAAATGTAAGTAGAAAGGAAGAACATTGTTTCAAACTTTTTGTTGTCAAGTGTAGGCCTTGTGGTCTCTTGCAGTCTACTTAATTTTTGGGCTAATTTCTCCCGTCCATATCCGTTACACATAACACCACCTGTTGCACACACAACACCCGTTACATATACATCCATAACCCCGTTACACTCACACATCAGCATCCGTTACACACGCTACATCAAGGACCATATACATGGTCAAACGGTTTATCAAACGGGTTTGACCGTGTGAATGTGGATATTTGTTTGTCAAACGTGTTTGACAAACCGGACTTGACCATGTGACCGGGGTATTTGGTTGTCAAACATTTGACAAATCGTTTGTCAAACGGGGTTGACCGTGTGAATGAGGTGTTTGTCAAACATATTTGACAAACAGTTTGTCTAACCGGGTTTGACCGTGTGACACCCTACGTTTTTGTCCTCCACCATGCAGGTTCTCCCGCAAGACCTTGGGGGGCTCAACGGAAACACGTACAGTAGGGCGAGGCCAACGTCATCCTGTCGGGGGTGGACCCACCCACATCCACCCACTCGGGCCCCGCGGGCTACCTAACCAGCAGTACCTCTTGTGCCACGTCACGTCACCAGCCAGGGCTTCGTCGTCAAGGAGACGTTTGACGCCATCATGGTCCAGGGCATCGTCAAGAAGCATTTTACCGACATTTTTTTTTTTTTTTTTTTACTTATTATTGTAATTGTTGACGTTCTATTATCATTATTATTATTATTATTATTATTATTATTATTATTATTATTATTATTATTATTATTATTATTATTATTATTATTATTATTATTATTATTATTATTATTATTATTATTATTATTATTATTATTATTATTATTGCATGAGGAGGAATGGGCGGGGGGGTGGGGGGTGGGGTAGTATGTGTGAGTAAATTTTGACGCAGCCCGAAGGGATTTCTCCCCGTCCTCTCCTTATATGCAAGGGGGGACGGAGAGGGGGGGTCGCCGATTAAATGAAGCGGCCTTGCTGTGGATGTGCTGTGTCTTGCGACACTGCTTCTAGCCCAGGGCGGTGGGCAAGGTGCAGCCTGTCCATGAAGGACAGCCGCTTGTTCACCCATACCCCGAGGTACTGGTATGAGTTGGCCCAGGCCAGTCCGCGGCCGCCAGTCCCCAAGGCTGAGGCCCACGTCCGCTGCCCCAGGCTCCGTGACACGGGTTGGCGATAGGGGCACTGTGACCTCTGGGGGCCGGTCGGCTAATCCCTTCCCTCGGCTCTAGCGCGGCCTGGGCTCGGGGTGGGTAAAGACCGTGGAGGCCTGCCGCCGACCCCGCGCTGACCTGGTTGGTGGTGGTGCAGGCTCGAAGGCTTGCCGACGCTGCTGCTCCGGCTTAGGCTGGCTACGTGGTGGGTGCTGGTGCTTGGTGTCTTGGTGCCGTGGTGCTCCAGCGACGAAGTTCTGTTGCTGCGACTGGCTGCGTGATGTCCTCGAGCGGCGTCGTTGCTGCCGTCGCGGAGGCCCGTGGAGGTCTGTTGCTGCTGTTGCGGTGCCCCCTGGGGCTGCCGCTGTTGCTGTTGGGGTTGCTGGGGAAGCCTGGGGGAGCCTGCGGAGCCTCTCGGGGCACCAGGGGTTCCAGGCATGATGCCTTCAGTATTTCCGCAGTTGGGGCATTTTACGGAGGTGGCCTTGCGATGCAATCCGCCGTAGGGTGCGGCAAGCTGCGCATGCCACATCTGGCGACGTGTTCACACCGTACCTGGAGGTGGTTGTATCTCTGGCATTTATAGCGTCTCACCGGTTCCCCCCGATGAGGACGCAGAGTACCTCCCCCAACAGCCGAGGTCCAGTTTGGGGGGAGGCTGTCCCTCCATCACCACCGCACTTGCATTGTGGGGAGCGCAGTCGCTCGGCTGATATCACCTTTGGGTGAGCCTCTACCGCTTCCAGGGGCAGGTCCAATGGATAGCGCTCCAGCACTACCTTGTGCCGTCTCAAATTGGGGTCGGGGAGAATCACAGTGTTCCCCTCCTCAGCGAGGTGGCAGAGGAGTACTGCAGAGGCCTCTTCCCTGGCATTGAGGATGTGTTCACCCTGAAGGTTGAGTCTCACCTCCATTTTCAGGCTGGGGTTCTCCCTCTCGAGAGCAGTGATGGTCTGGTAGGCGCTGTCGTGGTCCCCTAGGTGCCCCAGTTTGAACTTGGGCCTAGGAAGAAGCTGGTGGCGGGCTCTGCAGTTTCTGACAACGGTGGTCCATCCCTGGCCTTCGTCGTCGCCTGGTTGTTCCTCGTCACTCCTGAGGAGCTGTTCAAGTAGGGGGGCGGCGTCCGCGTTGCTCGGGGTGACTTTCGGTGAGGAGGGCGCGTCATTGTTGCTGTCTACCATCAATGAGGAAGTGTCGCTGCTGCTGCCCTCTGGAAGGGAGGGCGCGTAGCTGCTACTGGGCCTGACTCGGACCGCCTTCTTGGGCGTGGAGAGCTCTTCCGAGGCCTCTGTGGGGAAGCATTCCCTGCCCCTCTTCCCGACACTGGTAGTCGCTCACTCCTTTACTCTAGTCATGAGGGTGTGCGACGACTCACGAAAACCAAAGCACTAAATAAATAAAGTAACTTCACTGTACCCACTACAGACACATTATTGAATGGATGTTTCCTTCTTCAATGCGTAATGTGTGCTGTGCGTGCCTCGTTTATTGCATTTCCGCCCGCGTTAAAATTGAATTAAAATAACCCGCGAGTCGCTCCATTGGGGGCCCCCGAGTAACTCCAGTGGGGGCCCCTGAGTCGCTCTACTGAGGGCCTCCGAGTCACTCTCGTGGGGGACCCCGAGTTGCTCCAGTGGGGGCCCCCTAGTCGCTCCAGTGGGGGACCCCGAGTCGCTCTAGTGGGAGCCCCCGAGTCACTCCAGTTGGGTCCCCTGAGTCGCTCCTGTGGGGGCTTCCCGAGTCGCTCCTGTTGGGGCTTCCCGAGTCGCTCTACTAAGGGCCCCCGAGTCGCTCCATTGGGAGTCCCCGAGTCGCTTCATTGGGGGCCCCCGAGTCACTCCAGTGAAGGCCCCTAAGTCGCTCCAGTGGGGGTCCCCGAGTCACTCCTGTGGTAGCCCCCGAGTCGCTTCTGTGGGGGACCCCGGGTCGCTCTTGTGGGTGCCTTCGAGTCGCTCCTGTCGGGGCCCCCTAGTCACTTCTGTGGGGGCCCCCGAGTTGCTCCTGTGGGTACCTTAGAGACGCTCTAATGAGGGCCCCCGAGTCACTCCAGTGGGGCCCCCGAGTCGCTTCTGTGGGGATGGGGGGCGAGTCGCTTCATTGGGGCCCCGATTCACTCCATTTGGGGCCCACGAGTTGCTCCTGTGGGGGCTCCCGGATCGCTTCTGTGGTGACCCCCGAGTCGCTCCTGTGGGTGCCTACGAGTCGCTCCTGTGGGGGACCCGAGTCGCTCCTGTGGGAGACCCGAGTCACTCCTGTGGGGGCCCCCGAGTCGCTCCTGTGGGGGCCCCCGAGTCGCTTCTGTGGGGGCCCCCGAGTCGCTTCTGTGGGTGCCCACGAGTCGGTCCTGTGGGGGGCCCCAGAGTCTTTTCTGTGGGGGCCCCCAAGTTACTCCTGTGGGTGCCTTCGAATCCATCCAGTGGGGGCCCCCGCGTCGCTCCTGTGGGGCCCCGCGTCGCTCCTGTGGGAGCCCCCCTGTCGCTCCTGTGGGGGCCCCCGCATCGCTTTTGTAGGGGCCCCCACGTTGCTCCTGTGGGAGCCCCCGTGTCGCTTTGGGGGTCCACGAGTACTCAAGTGGGGCCCTCCGCGTCGCTCTATTGGTAGCCGCGAGCCGCTCCAGTGGGGGCCCGAGTCGCTCCATTGGGGACCCTCGAGTGTCTTTCAATCCTAACAACTCTTGCGTTCTAATTGTCAATCAACAAAGTATTTGCAACCCAGCTTTCCTTAAGAAAATCAAGCAAAACTTTTAGTTAAGATAGAAATTGACAATCATATTCAGGATATTGAATCAGAATATCGAATTCATTAAAATCTCAGAATGATAATATAATTGATCAAAGTGGTCATGTTTAAATTCATCTAAAATAGTTGACCGTAATGTCAACCATAATATCTATTTACTATACCCTCTGTCAGATGTACGATATCATTTGTATGTTCCTGTTTGCATTTTTCCTCGTAAAAGTAGTGTAAGATATCATCAAATCATCATTACATCAAATCATATCACATCATCACATCATTTTGTAACGTATCCTATCAGCGTATCATCCTATCATCATGCCATCATCAGGCCATCATACCATCATGCCATATCATCATACCATCATTCCATCATCATACCCTCCTGTGGGGGCCCCGTGTCCCTCCTGTGCGGGCCCCCACATCGCTTCTGTGAGGCCCCACGTCGCTCCTGTGGGGGCCCCTGCGTCGCTCATGTGGGGGGCCCCCGTCGCTCCATTGGGGGCCCCCGAGCCGCTCCAGTGGGGGCCCCCGAGTCCATCCAATGGGGGCCCTGAGTCCATCCAGTGGGGGCCCCCGAGTCCATCAAGTTGGGGCCCCCGAGTGGCTCATGTGGGGGCCCTCGCCTCGCTTATGTAGGGGCCCCCGCGTTACTCATAGGGGCGACCCCGAGTTGCTCTATTGGGGGCCCCGCGTCATTCTATTGGGGTTGCCGTGTCGTCTCTTGTGGGGGGCCCCGAGACGCTCCAGTGGGGCCTCCGACCCGCTCCTGTGTGGGGTCCCGAGCCGCTCCTGTGGGGGGGGGGCTGAGACGCTCCATAGGGGGCCCCCGAGTCACTCCTGCGGGGGCCCCCGATTTGCTTCTACGGGGGCCCCCGAGTCGCTTCTGTGGGGGCCACCGAGACGCTCCATTTGGGGCCCCCGAGTCGCTCCACTGGGGGCCCCCAAGTCGCTCCAGTTGGGACCCCAGAGTCGCTTCAGTGGGCCCCCCGAGTCGCTCCAGTGGGGCCCCCCGAGTCGTTTTAGTGGGGGCCCCCGAGTCGTTCTTGTGGGTGGCCCCGCGTTGCTCCTGTGGGGCCCTCGCGTCGTTGTGGGGGCATTTGAGTCTCTCATAATGGAGCCCCTGCGTCGTTCTATTGGTGGTCCCGAACTGCTCTTGTGGGGGGCCCGGAGCCGCTCATTTTGGGGGTTCAGATCCGCTCCTGTGTGGGGCCTCGAGTCGCTCATGTGGGGCCCCGAGCCGCTCCATTGGGGGCCCAAGTGTCGCTCCTGTTGGGGCCCCTGATTCGCTCCTATGGGGCCCTCGAGACGCTCCATTAGGTGCCCCCGAGTCGCTCCAGTGAAGGCACCCAAGTCGTTCGAGTGGAGGCCCCCGAGTGGCTTCTGTGGGGGTCCTCGAATCGCTCCATTGGGGGCCCCCGAGTCGCTCCAGTGGGGCCCCCCGAGTCGCTCCAGTAAGGCCCCCGAGTCACTCCTGTAGGGGCCCCCGAGTCACTCCAGTTGGGTCCCCTGAGTCGCTCCTGTGGGGGCTCCCCGATTCACTCCTGTTGGGGCTTCCCGAGTCGCTCCTGTTGGGGCCGCCCAGACACTCCTGTAGGGGCCCCCGATTTGCTCCTGTGGGGGCCCCCGATTTGCTCCTGTGGGGGCCCCTGATTCGCTCCTATGGGGGCACCCGATTTGCTCCTGTGGAGGCACCCGAGTCGTTGCTGTGGGGGCCGCCTAGACACTCCTGTGGAGGCTCCCGAGTGGCTTCTGTGGGGGCCCCCGAGTGGCTCCCGTGGGGGCCACCGAGTGGCTTCTGTGGGGGACCCCGAGTGGCTCCTGAGGGGGCACTCAAGTGGCTCCTATGGCGGCCCCGAGTGGCTCCTGTGGGGGCCACCCGAGTGGCTCCAGTGGGGGCCCCCGATTCGCTCACCTGGGGACTCCCGATTCGCTCCTGTGGGGCCCCCGAGTGGCTCCTCTTAGGGCTCCCGAGTGGATCCTGTAGGGGCCCTCGATTCGATCCTGTGGGGGTCCCCCGAGTGGTTCCTGTGGGGACCCCCGAGTCGCTCCAGTGGGGGCCCCAAGTCACTTCTGTGGGGGCCCTCGAGTCCATCAAATAGGGGCCCCCGCGTCGCTCTTGTGGGGGCCCCCGCGTCGCTTCTGTTGGGACCCCCGCGTCGCTTCTGTGGAGGGCCCTGCGTCGCTCCTGTGGGGCCCCCCGAGCCGCTCATGTGGGGGCCCCCGCGTCGCTCCTGTGGGGGCCCCCGAGCCGCTCCTGTGGGGGCCCCGAGCCACTCATGTGGGGGCCCCGAGCCACTCATGTGGAGGCCCCCGTGTCGCTCCTGTGGGGGGCCCCCACGTCGCTCCTGTGGGGGGCCCCCACGTCGCTCCTGTGGGGGCTCCGGCGTCGCTCCTGTGGGGGCCCCCGAGTGGCTCCTCTGGAGGCTCCCGAGTTGATCCTGTGGAGGCCCTTATGTCACTCCTGTGGGGAACCCCGATTTGCTCCTGTGGGGACCCCCGTGTCGCTCCAATGGGAGCCCCTGGGTCACTCTTTGGGGGCCCCCGAGAAGCTTCTGTGGGGGCCCCCGAGTCTCTCCTGTTGGGGCCCTCGAGTCCATCTAATGGGAGCCCCCGAGTCGCTCACATGTGGGCCCCGAATCGCTCCTGTGGGGGCCCTTGAATCCATCCAACGGGGGCCGCGTCGCTCCTGTGGGGGTCCCTGAGTCGCTGCAATGGTAGCCCCCGGGTTCCTGTGTGGGCCCCCGTGTCCGTCCAGTGGGGAGCCCCGAGTCTCGTCAGTGGGGCCCGATTCTCTTCAGTCGAAGTCGAAATTCGGAAGGTTCTCATTGCCCAGTTCGAAACAGCCCAGATATCTTGAGATTCATCTGGTCAGAGTGTTAGTGGTGGAGGAACGAAGGCGGAAGGCAGAAGGCGGAAGGGAATGCGGGGCAGTGGCGAGGATGGAGAGCGATGAGGAAGAGAGAGAGAGAGAGAGAGAGAGAGAGAGAGAGAGAGAGAGAGAGAGAGAGAGAGAGAGAGAGAGAGAGAGAGAGAGAGAGAGAGAGAGAGAGAGAGAGAGAGAGAGAGAGAGAGAGAGAGAGAGAGAGAGAGAGAGAGAGAGAGAGAGGATGATAGGGCGTGGTGACGTGCTTACGGAGGCTGTGAAGTTAAGAGTAAGGGAAAAGTATAACGTTTATTTTAAGGTGGCGAAGATATATTGAAGAATAAAATTTCATTCATTACATTAAAAATCCCGCAAGAATTCACACGATGAATTAAGAGAGAGAGAAAAAAAAATGTACGCCAATGAGACTGGAGGCCTGCAGAACAACTACTTAGCAACACGAGTGAACAGAATCCAAGACAAGTTCAAAGAAACTGGCCATTATCTAAATATCCTCTTCAGGGGAAGGGATGAAGGATATACGGAAGGATGGGGGTAGGATGAGGTGAGGTGAGAATGAGGAGGACGTGGTAACAAGTGGTAGGATGTCGTGGAAGAATGAATTCGGGATTGGTCGTGGAGAGAGCGACGAAGAATTTCGTCCTTGTGGTTCTTGAGTGCGAATTTGTAATAGTTGCCGACTCCTTCTTCCGATTCCCGATGCGAGATTCCCGTTTCCAGATGCAGTTGCGGTACGCACAGGGCCGCGCACACGCCCGTCCATTCACCTACACGCCCTCCTCTCTCTCTCTCTCTCTCTCTCTTTCTTTCTCTTTTTATACCTATCAATCTTTGTCGCTGTCTCTCTGCCTATATACTTTTCAATTTTTCCGCACATTTCTATTTTCCTCAGTATATTTCTATATCTCCCTCAATCTACCCATCTACACACATACACAATACACGCACGCACGCACGCACGCAGGCGCGGACCCACACACGCGTGTACGTACACATGAACACACACATGTACATACAGACGCAGACGTACAGACTCACTGGTACGCAGAGCCGCAGGCACGCAGATGCGAAGACGCGCGCGCGCACACACACGCACACACACACACACACACACACACACACACACACACACACACACACACACACACACACACACACACACACACACACACACACACACACACACACACACACACACACACACACACACACACACACACACACACACACACAGGAAAGGAGAGAGAGAATTGGTAGCGAGTCTGGCAATAGAGAGATGAGGAAAGGTTGAGGTCGTCGTCGTAGTTAGTGGAAGAGAGGTGAGATCATCTCCAGAGCAGTTAGAGATTTCTCACCTTTTGCTACTTCATGTCCATTCTAAGAATCAAACGATTTCACAGAAGAACAAGGAAATGATAATGATTATAGTAATAATAATAATAATAATAATAATAATAATAATAATAATAATAATAATGATAATGATAATGATAATGATAATGATAATGATAATAATAATAATAATAATAATAATAATAATAATAATAATAATAATAATAATGATAATAATAATAATAATAATAATAATAATAATAATAATAAAATAATAATAATAATAATAATAATGATACATGCATACATATACCAAGGCTTTTTCCCCCTTACAAGGGAGGTAGCCAAAAAGAAAAAGGCATAAAATCATTCCCACCCATTCCATCCCTGAATACACTCCACACCCTCCACCCTCCCTCTCATCTGAGCACCTCCTGGATGACGGGTCATCCCTGCACCTTGTCCACTGCCCTGGGTCAGAAGCAGTGTCGCAAGACAAAGCACATCCACAGTAAGGCCGCTTCATTAAATCGGCAACCCCTCTCTCCATCCCCCCATGCTCGATGACCGTGATTCATGTCATCATATGATCCAGAATTGCCATCCGCTCTTCTTGATGATGATAGCAAATTTTGATCACTTCGTCACTTTTGGCCAATGCTGATTTGGGTCCAAGTATCCGTCATTACCGCTAATTATGTGTGACCTAATACAAAAAGAATACATAAGATAGCAATAATACCATAATTGACGCAAATTCCTGGACAGTGGAAGAAGGTGGTGGATGAGGTGGTGTGGGTAACACGTACCTTAAGTGATTGATGAAGGGAGGGGGAAGATAGCTGCAGTTGGGGAACCGAAGTCCAGGAGGTTTGTATCACATCTCGGGACCACTCGCCTTCCCTCCAAGGCAAGCGTGAGAGTAGATCAAAGCGGGGGGGGGGGGGGTACGATGGGACAACTCATTAAGTGAACCGTCCTAGGCTAATGAAACCCAGAACTCCTATTGTGAGTTTTAATGAATTAAATAATTAAACACTAGAAATATGCTACTTGACATTAAATAAGGGTTTTAACAGTTGGCTTTCACACATACATCCTATCTATTCCCTGCGCGCGTTTCCTAGCTAATGAACTTATGTTAAAGTATCTGTACTTAATATGTGTCTTGCTTGTGGAGACGTCTTCAATTAGCGCGGTCTCCTGCTGAGCTCCGACCGGCGCTGCTCCGCTTTTGGTGGGGGCGGGGGGTGACGGCCTGGGCGGGCGCTGAGATGGGCTTGCAAGTGATACACTTCACCGACGTAGTCTTGGTCAATCGTACTGCACTTTTAGAGTTCTTGCGGGAGGGGTTTGTACCCAAATAAACGACACTCGATCGTCACTCAAGGTTGAAAATCCCCAACAGTCACATGAGGGAGGAAAGGACACGATTGGACTTCCTAGAATGAGCGGTCCGACCTCCCTTGTTGAACTCGATGTCTAGACTGACCTCTGTCCCGCGGCATGTGAGGTCAAAATGCCCGCTAGTCGGCTTCCGACGTTGCCAATAGTTCTACGTCTCCGTCCCTAGTTGTGAAGGGTACTACGAATAATGTTTATGCGAAAGCTGACACAGTTCCAATTGTTCCTTGAGGTAGACACTGTTCACGAGCGTGTTAGATACGATCCTAATTATTTTGATTGCCTAGCTTAAAACAAATATGTGGCAGCGCGCAGGGGGGGGGAGGGGGGTGTTCGCACTAAGCGGGAGCTGGACAAGGCCGCTTTGTTACTTTGGCCGATGAAAATCCGTTGGCCTAAGTCGTGTGAGAACACTTGCATCTAAAGGGGGGGGGTTCTCTAAATAATTAGGAGTCTCTCACTTCGTTAAGGCACTTTAATTGATTGCTAAAATGGCACAACAGTTGATGAGGATAAGGAGAATGAGAAAGGACAGGATGTAGCTACTAGAAGTCTTAAGGACTCTGGTAATTCCCCCAAGTATAGGGAATGAAGGGCCGAAACGGTGAGAAATCAGACGAGAGAAAATGGGAAGGTGAGACAGCGAGCCGGGTGTCACAATTTCAAAAATTGTGACAATAATGCCATTATAATGATCATAATGATAATAGTACTGACGATAACAATGATGGATGACAATAATAGTGATGGTAATGATAATGATAACGATGATAATGATGGTAAGGATGATGGTAATGATGATACTGATGATGATGACTATTGTGATGAAATAACGATGAATGAATTAGCAACTCTAATAGGCCAGTTGACAAGAGTCGAGGCTCTCAGTGACAAATGGATCTTATAACTATAACAACATGCAAATCGTGAAAATCAGAAAGATTCATAAGACAAAACACATGCTCCCAGACAACCGTGCCAACAACTGTTCTATCCCACAAGAGAAATATTAGCACGATGTGTATTTCAGGTTTGTCGCTGAAAGCCAACCCCGCTCGCCTCCTCAAGTCATAACGTAATTTTCAACAAGGTGGTGGACAGACCGAGTTTATATACACTTTGCAAAGTACTACATAAATTATTTCAAACATATCTTTCACCAAGTATTTCTACTAATGTGCCACGAGATGATAATAGTAGGCATGCTAGGAAAATATGGGGAAAGAGGAAAACTGCAACCTTAACATTATAAAGCGAGACTTTTTATCATGTGCATCATATTTTCATGCCTGACTTTATTTCTTGTGTGTCAGTATAATTCTGTACTGTCTATGCATATTTCTAATCTTGCCATATAACTTTACTAAACAAGAAACTGTTTTCGATAAAAAGAATGAGCCGTTATTCATTAGTGTAGACTAACAAATCAAAACAATAATTTAGGTAAGGTTCAAGAAATAATAATAAAACTAATTATGTCTTATCTAATGTATATGGCTTTGTAACTAAAACTCTTGCCTAAAAGATAGATGAACTGGTGGCTACTTTGCTCAGCTAACAGAACATACGAGTGTATGTTCTTCACAGTAACTGATATACTCCGCTCTTGACAATTGAAGTTTTACTGATTTTTTTAGGGTGGTCGCAGCCAATCAGGTGATTGATAGGAGAGTTGCCATGTATTAATATAATGTGATTATAATAACACGGCATTTGCCGTTGGCGGTGTATATCTGTCACATCCCATCCACGGCAATGGGACCTTTCGCAGTCAGGCTCGTAGTTTCCTATTAGCGCTAGAATTTTCAATTGTG
Source organism: Oratosquilla oratoria (assembly GCF_046742065.1). Classification (NCBI taxonomy): domain Eukaryota; kingdom Metazoa; phylum Arthropoda; class Malacostraca; order Stomatopoda; family Squillidae; genus Oratosquilla; species Oratosquilla oratoria. Next base: position 33,305,983 of record NC_134783.1, on the reverse strand, counting down.
TGGGAATTCACGGGGCAAAGGGGTGACTTAGCTAATTTGGAAACCGATATTAAGAAAAAAATACGACATAAATTGCTGCATAAATGTATTTAAAATTTAAAACATGACTCTTAATGTTATAATTTTTACTTACTGGTGTGTGATAAGGCTTTGTTAATCTAATTATAAGATAAAACTAAAAATAGGTAATTATTTTTACTGAAGTAAGTGTAAGCAGTAAAAATTAGAGGATGTCGATTTCGGTTTGTGTAATTTATCTAAGAGTGTCGAAAAATAATGGATATCACTGTCACGTCCTGTATATGAAGATAATCAGTGAGATAAAATATAACAACAGTGGTGGCGGACGTACGAGTATTTGATGCGCGATGTATTGAAGCGATGAGTTGAAAAACGTCGCAGCGCTGCGCAGTGTGTCAACAGTTGAAGGGAAAGAAAGCAAGCGCTCTGCTTCGCTCTTCTAGTTTCATACAATGGCACAAGCAACTTCCGCAAAGCCTTTCGAGTGGACGAAGACTATTATCTTACATTACATTAAGCTACTAAAGCAGTACCCAGCCATTTGGAATATCAAGTGCAAAGAATATAAGATGAGAAATATAAAAAGTACAAACATCGAAAGCTGACTTCTTTTCTTTACAAAATGTAATGTGCGGAATGAAGACATTACCAAAAAACTTTCTACCCTGAAAACACAGTTTCACAGGAAATGACTGCCATCAATGCATCAAAGAAGTCTGGTGTTGGCACGAAAAATGTATACACTCCAAAGCTGTGGTGGTTTAATGATTAAATGAGTAGAGCGTCGGCAGACATTCTCTTCCCGTGAAAGCCAAATGATGACTGAGATCTGGTTGTTCGCGTAAGGTATTCGCAGTGGTGCAGTTCGTCCGGACGCTAGTTTTAAGGTATCAACACGACTACTGCATACAAAAATATATTTTCTATACATTACATAGATTTGAGTATTGCTTGGTGCATTCAATTGAAAGTATATATCAGTATATGTCCATTGAAGTCGGTAGAAAAGGACAAATTGCTTGGCTTGATACAATTATAGGCTGTTTTACGAATATTATCTGTAATTATAAATAGAGGCTCAAACAATGCTATATGCCGTTTGCAATCATGAAATTAATTGACTTGAATTTTAGACACAATGATGTGCAACGATATACCTCTGTAAGTCTATAATACTTGCCCCAAAAAGTAATTATTTTTCGGCAAGAATTACAAAATCTGGCGGTGTCTGGTATCAAATCTCTCACTGCGAAAGGTCCCATTGCCGTGGACGGCAATGTGCTCGCTTACCTGAGATGTGCCTAGCGCGGCTCCCCGTCTTTGTAACCATCACAGACAGACTGAGAGCATCATGGCAGTTGTCAAGGTGATGACGGAAAAGATGAGTTCCCAGGGGTGCGTGGCGCACAGCCGCCCACGGCGACCCCACATCCCCAAATGAATGACGCGACGCCCCAGCTTTGTGCTGCAAAAGATAAATAAAACAAATGATGAAGCTGATCTAAAAAACAACAACAACAATAATAATAGTAATAATAACGCTAGTAATGATAATATATGCACGCACACTAAATCCCTCGGCGTGTACTACGAAAGAGAAGACATCTTCGGCCCGAGCTAGGAATTTTCCATATCGCCCATGGTACTAACTGCATTTGGTGAAAATAGATAAGTAAGAATAATAGATAAATCAAGGAAAACCCAACTCCTCACCCATCCTCCCTCTACTAGTTGGATGAATAATATATGCTAGGAATTCCTTAAGGAAAACCAGGACATATTACTATGCTAAGTTTCGGTTAATATGTTATATACAATTTTTATGATCTGTAACAGAACCACACAGAAGAAGAATAATCACCAATAAACTCTTTACATACGATTGCATCAAAAGTTAATTAAGAAAAAAGTGACAAAAATAAGGAAGGGGAAGAAGCAATCGAGTGAAGAGAGGGAAGGGGGGAAATGTCGACAAAACGACGCCGAAAGCCCACTCAATAAATACAATAAGCGACTAGATGCTTGTATCTTCACCAGTAATATTTAGATTTTTCTACGCCAGATGAGGTTGACTTTACCAAAAAAAAAAAATGAGCTTCAGTCAATTCAATACCCTGTTTTGGATCAGAGACATCATACAGGAAAAAAGTCCTAAAAACATAAAATCGAGTCACAGCAAATCGGGTACAGCAAACGACATTACGTCATCAAGCGCGCAAGACGCTATGAAGCCAAGTTGACTCGAGTCGCTCTGTAGGAAAAAAAATAATGCACAAGTAGGCTGTTTAAAAATACTTGTGCACAGTCGGTAATACTGACACATTATAACGGAGTTTTAATAGAAATAAACACAAAGCCCTGGGCCGTTCTCATTAACACCTGCGAGTTGCAGCTTCAGAATTAGGCCAACCTATTAACGCCATTTGCCTGAGCCAAGACATGAGGATCAGGGTGCTCGCGTGCGTACATCGTATCCGGGGACTGCCACCTGCTGACGTTGACATAGGTACGATAATCATTTCCTAGATTTGTTCGTCCGCTATTCTACAATGTTCGTGTCAGACATTATTTCATGCGTAAACAGGTAAATAAATGCACATATAAATAAATAAAATAGAATATAGATAAACTGATGAATGTATAAATCAAATAAATAAGCAGATATTGCCGTTATTATATATGTGATTTAACTCCGTCGTCGATTAAATGAAGCGGCCTTGCTGTGGATGTGCTGTGTCTTGCGACACTGCTTCTGACCCAGGGCGGTGGGCAAGGTGCAGGGATGACCCGTCATCCAGGAGGTGCTCAGATGAGAGGGAGGGTGGGAGGGGTGTGGAGTGTATTTAGGGATGAAATGGGTGGGAGTGTTTTTATGCCTTTCCCTTTTTGGCTACCTCCCTTGAAAAGGGGAAAAAGCCTTGGTATATGTATGTAACTCCGTCGCCTAAATTTAAATCAACAACAATACATTTCTCAATGCAACAACTGCAGAGGGAAAAATGAGGGAAAAGAAAAACGGAGAAAATTTATAAGTGAATACCATCCTGTTTTTAGCTGTGCCTCAGGGGAAAATATCCTCATTACATTTACCTCAACAACAAACTACACTGCAGTCTCACTTGAAGGTATTCTTGATTTTTATCTTTAAGTTAGAGATGAATCTTTCGCAATAACGTAGGAAATCACTGGAAAAATCTACACCCGTCCAGCGTCGACAGACGCGAAAAAAGTCGACATTTTGTCAGTCCTCAAGCAAGTTCTTTTCTCGTTGCTTTGCAACTGTCGCGTCGACGAAATAAAATCGACGGTTTTCAGCCTAGTGCGAGAACCATCAGGCCACGGGAAACATCTGCGAAAGGCGAGGCCTGACTGTGGTCACGTGATCTACATCATCCGCATTTTTGGCGCTTTAGACCTAAAACCGTCGACGACAAACAAATAAAAAAAAAAAAAAATCGTGGTTACGGTATTCTTATGACTGCTACCAGATAGTACCAAAGACATATCTTATTTTTACCATATTTCATTATAATAAAAGTAATAGGGCGCTACCTATTGGAAAATCGATGGAAATGCAAGATTGACGTAATGTCGTCGATGTATTTACAACGCTTGGATCAGATTATTGTCGTACATTCAATATTCCATCGTCGAGTGTGCTACGTGATATAATTAAACATGCGAACCTACATACATTTTCTGGTCCCCGAATGTGTAGGAAAATATAAAATAAAAGAAAAAGTCTTGTGGCGGACCTGGACGGCCGTTGTTGGACAGAACTGAAAAAAAAGACCAAAATCGAAACAAAAATTACGAAAAAAAAAGTACAATGCTTAATTCTGCTTATTTTCTGCAATTTTAAACACGTTATTTGAGTTTCAAAAAATCATTACTTTGTCGAAGAAGAGTTACGATGAATATCCTATGTCGTAAAGTTACGATGCTTTGTTAACGACCTGGAACTATCTTATAACCATATACGTTATACACAGTTTCCTTCTCCACGTGATGGATGACGAAGGGTTTTAAAAAAACAAACGACAATCTTAGCATCGACTTGAACCCGAATGACGACTGTTGGATAAACAAAACAAAAAAAACGACAATCTATAAAATAGCATTATCAATAATATTAATAATAACAATAGAGGATGAAGGGTTTTCAAAAACAAACTACAATCTTAGCATCGACTTGCACCCGTATGACTGTTTTTTTTTTTTTTCAAAAAATAAACGACAATCTCGTACATCGACTTGCACCCGTATAACCGTTGACCCTTTTCTGCCAGTATTCATCACTGGCGGGCCAGCCAGCCAGCCAGCCGGGCCACTTGACTCCCCCATCCCCCCACCCTAAGGCCACACCGAGGCGACCTTGAGGTCGGTCAAGATTGTTTGAATAACAAGACCGTTATACTTCCTCCATGATACTTTTTTTTTTTTTCTTCAAAATGCTTCGTTTTCATTATATGTTTAAAACGAACACATAAACAACAATAATGTTATACTTCCTCCATGGTACGAGTTTTTTCCCAAACTGCTTCGTTTTCATTATATGTTTAACCGGTTCTTGTTTCCTTCGCAGCCACCATAAATGAAGGATTCGCACTGACCGCTCGTGTGGTTGTAGTAGTACCAGAAATGAAGGAGTTCAGAAGCTGTTTTGGGCTAGGAGCGTTTGGATGATACATAACTACTGATGGGGGGTATGAAAGATATTGTTAATATTACATATGAACATGCCCAATACCTCCTCAAAATTGGAGTAAAGCTACCAGCAAAATAAAAATAGCCCTTGTACCTTATAACCAGTAAATCTTTTTTCTTTTGCAGTTCATCATAGCTTATCACGCCAGACAGACAGCCATTCAGGTGTTCTTTGGTTAATTTTGACCACCAGGTCAATGTTGTCTAAATTGGTTGAAAGCGGGCACGAGCTTAGGACATGGTGGTCAATGTTCTGTTCAGTTTCTCCGCACTCGCAGGATGGGTCGGTTTTGAGGCTCCATTTAACCAGATTGTCTTTTGGAGTTGATTGCAGCTCAGTAAGCTGGTTTGAAATCACTAATGAAATTGGGCGTGGGTTAGGTCTGCATGGTTGGGTTTATTAATTGATAGTCACCCTGTAGAGGTCATGAATTTCAATGGATTCTATAGGTATAGTAGACGCAACGAGAAGTGGCCGCTAAGGCGGGGTTAGGGAATTTCCCGGTGTTGCCACATCTCCACAGATAACACGGCCCGCACGGCTCGCCCACCCACCCGCTCTCTCTCTCTCTCTCTTTAAATATATGTATATATATACATATACATATATATATATAATGTATTTATCCATGGCGAGAATGTGCGTGTGGATGCAATGCTTTTTGAATGCAGTGTGGGGGCATGGCCAGAGAAGGGATGGAGTGGCAACATCGCTCTCTCCTGCTCATATGCCATGTCCACGACTCAAGGAAATGAAACCTTTGTATAGGAAACATTGCTTTGATTTTTACCTCAGTGGTGGTGTGTGACAAAAAATGATAATGTAATTATAAGTGACAACATTATAAAATTTTAAAATAAAATTTAAAATAAAATGAAATTATAAAATAATTATATGTGGCAACACAGGGGGAATCCTCGTGCTCCGCCCTAACGGCCAGTTTTCGATGCAGCGAGTATAGTTAGCCACATCATGTGGATAATTTTAAGCAATAGATGCCTGGAAACTCAATTGGGACAAGCTACCTTTGAACCGCCAAACTCCGGATCAAAACCCTATTGTTCTACTAACTGAACTATAGTACCTCTTCTATTGTGTGTTTTTCAATTAAAGAGACAGTTACTAGTTTTCAATTTATCCCTATACTAGAAACACATCGAATGCTGCACCCTCATGATCGTTGACATAGTTCATGTGTGACTGTTAATGTTTCGAGCGTGCTGTGAATGCTCTCCGGTATATATATGTATATATATGTACATATGTACATGTATATACATATATATATATACATATATATGTATATATATGTATGTACTGTATATATACATATATGTATATATATATATATGTATACATATATATATATATACATATATATATATGTATACATATATATACATATATATGTATATATATACATATATATATATATACATGTACATATATATACATATATACATGTGTATATATGTATATATATATATATATATATATACAGTATATATATGTATATTTATATATATATATATATATATATATCGATTTTTTTTTAGAAGCTCTGCCATGGGATTCGAGCCCTGACCCGTGCGTCCATAATCACGGGGTCAAGATGCTAGCAACCGTGCTACATAAGAAATTGCTAAAGATATTAGAAACTGCAGGAGGAATACAGGGCAAACTGCTGAGGTGGATGGAAGACTTTTTGCATGAAAGAAAAATGAAAGTGGTGATAAGAGACAAACATTCTAATTGGGATGAAGTGATTAGTGGAGTTCCACAAGGAACAGTTCTGGCCCCAATAATGTTTGCTATATATATATTAATGATATGAGCTTCTTTGCGGCCGATGCAAAATTGTTGAGTCGCTGCAGAGTGATCTCAATAAAGTATGGGAATGGAGTAGGAAGTGGGAGATGGAGTTCAATACTAAGAAGTGTAGTATAATGGAATTTGGAAGAAGCAAAAAAAGAATAGTGGATCATATTAAATTGGGAGAGGAAGAAAAAGAAAAGAAAAAAATGAGAAGGATCTGGGAGTCATTATTATGAATAATATGTCCCCTGAGAAACATATAAACAATATCATGTAATGGAAAAATTCACAAGCAATTAGGTAATGATAAAAATGTTCATGAATAAACATGCATTGTATCTAATGCATGGACAGTAGACAGCCCGCCCTCACATATTCCACTCAAAATGTTAACCTCTTTCCTCACTGTACTCTATTCACTTTTATATATATATTTGGAAATTATTATTGAGTTGTTTATACCCTTGGAATTGCACAAATTTTTTTTATTCAGCTGATGTGGTTGTGTGACGATAAAGGGAGCCTCAGACATATTGATATACCGCTGTTTACAATTTTGTTTATTATAATTACTAATGATATTATTGTTACTTTTTTTTTTTTTTTATCTAAAGAGAACAGACGTCGTCCCAGTGAGGAAGCCGTACTATTGCATGCTGGGAATGTCCAGCATTCTACTCCCGGATGTTATTGTGATGAGAGACTCCTTACATTTGGAGAAGACGGCGAGAAATCTGATGACTTCATTGTGTCGAGGAACAACTTTCCATATTCATTGGTTGACATTTTCTTCAGATCAAGGAGGCGCAACCAATCCAACTATCATAATTTTATCTTATTTTTACTTTATTTCCAAATGTCAACCATGGATAATCACAAAATTATTCTCCTTCTTTATTGATTGTCTACAAATTCTCTACAATAACAACAATAAAAATATAGAAAAACAAAACAATGACACCGATACTAACAATAGGACTTTATTCTCTTATGTAAATTTCTACTTTATAACTCAGATTCAAGTTATATGTTTACAGGTAACTAATAAACAAACAAAAACCAAGAAACCACAACAAACTAATAGTTAATCCAAATTAAACATGATCAAAGACAAAATATACATAAATGAATGTAAGAATAAATACATTCTTGCTCCAGTTTAAATATATTTACGTTGCCTTAGCATTCGGGAAAGATTACTCACAGACTTCCACGCATTCGTCAAGAGTTTCAAAGTTGTTTTCGTTACCTTGGCAACCACCATATTCGAATTCTTCACAACGACTGGTACTAACGCTAAACTCCCACTTGTACGCCAAGGCTTCACAAGGACCTTGCACAAAATCCTGACGACAGAGCAGTGGCTGTGAGCTTTCATCTGAAAATAAATAAATACTTAAAGGGGTAATCACCATGCCCACGTACAAATGTGTTGAAGACAAACGTCTTATTTCAAGACTAGTTTTTGAGAAACTAAAATGTTTGTCGTCTGCTCATTTCTATTCAAAAACAAAGCGCCATCTATCTCTTGGCATCAGTTCTAATGACGTCAAGATGGATACCAACGCCGCAAGCCATCTCAATTAACAATGTCGTTCTGTAGCGAATAAAGACGATTATTTTGAGAGTAGTCGCGACTACCTAAATATCTCTAACAACAAGACGTGTGGGCAGACCGTATAATTACGGGATATCATTTGGAGCCGAAATATCTCCCTGAAGAAGTTTTCATATTGATGTCATTAGTGCTTACCTGTGTCTTATGTTAGTTCTGCAATGCTGTCTTAAGCTACTCAAAAAATAAGGGTTATATACGTGACGATTTCAATATTTTTGTAGTGTGCTCCTAGACAATCTTGCATCACGTTCACACTACACCTCCTAGATGCCACAAGCTTTGTAAACAATATCTCTTTATCATTTGTTTTGCCTTAAAAATATCCTTTAGTATCACTGTAAGATAATTTAGCCCATCATTTACCTCCTTCTGTACGATTATCATAAGCTTTCCTCCCCTGCCTTTCTGAGTTCTATATGTTATTAATATATTATTATCCTCTGACTCAATTCTTTTCTTTCCAATCATGTATTCCCCTCATAATTCCAAAAGTTGATACTAAGTAGCCTGCGGCACTCGACACGATCACTATTCATGAAAATGCAATGACGATCCATGAAGAATGAACAGAATCTCTGACGTCACTGCGAAGCAGATGACGCCACGGGTAGGTTAGGTTACGAGAATAGCTGGAGCAGACAAAAATTTTAAGGTAGACGACGTGATTTCAAATAATTCCAACTGTCGTCCCCGGATTCGATCCGGGCTCGTGAAATCACAGCGCCATCGCCTTACCGACTGTGCTATCGAGCCTAAAAATTCTCCAACCTAAAAGTTAATCTACTTCCCGAGGAACTAAGTCAACTGCTAACTGCCGTCCGTACTTATTTTTTTTACAGAGAACCAGGCCAACTTGTAGCTAGTGGTTAGGCATGTTTTCTTGGTGGACTTAACGTCGTTGTCATACCTGAATAGAATAACCAGTGACGGTGATGTCGATCAAATAATTCCGATTGACTTATTTAACTTCCAGGATGGAGACTTTATAGGCTCGATAGCACAGTCGGTAAGGCAATGGTGCCATGATTTTATGAGCCCGGTTCGAATCCGGGGACGACAGTCGGAATTAATATATATATATATTTATATATATATATATATATATATATATATACATACACACATATATATAATATATATATATATATATATATATATATATATGCAAAGTAGACCACTTGGAGAGAGAAACTAACGAAGCAGAGCGCTTTCGTATATTACATCTTCAGTGGAAAAAGTACATAGTAATAGAAATGCATAGATTATATATAGATGGAAAAAGGAACAAAGACAGCTTGAATCAGGGTAGTGGACAATTACCCCCTGGAAGGCGGAAGGTCAATGTCAATACACTAATGATGGTGGGGCGACATCAGGTCACAGTCGCAAGGGTCAATGCGTCCACTAATGACGGTAGGGCGACATTAAGTCACAGTCGCAGGGTTACATTTTACCTGATATTATCTTACTAATTTCTTGACAGATAAAATGATCAAGTTTATATAAGCCCTTGTGTAGGTTGGTATTGTGATCACTGGTGATATGGATCAAACTACACTCTATCAAGTTTCTTGCTATTATGTTGTTGGTATAATGGATTGCCTGGGCATTACCCCAATCAACTGGATGATTATTTAATTCAATATGCTTGAATATTCTACTAGAATTATTACCATCCCTAGCATTTTTCTTGTGTTGTTCAAATCTACTGTTTAAGAGTTTGGCAGTTTGACCTATGTAAAATTGATTACACAATTTGCAAGGAATTTTATAAATGCATCCTTTTTTTAATTTCAATACTATTGTTGATGAGCTTATGTTTTACTGTACTATCATTTTTAAAAACTACCTTTACGTTAAATCTTTTTAAAAATTCTGTGACACTTAATATATTTTCTTGAAATGGCAAAATTAAGACATTATGATAACTAAAAGGTGATTTAGGCTGAAGAGTTAAAACTTATTTCCTTGCAAAATTTTAAGCAATATCAAGGAATTGCTTAGGGTATTTTAATTCTAGTCCAATGTTAAAAACATTTCTGATTTCGTCATCAATAAATTCAGGACTACAAATACGAAAAGCTCTTAGAAACATTGAAGAAAAACTGAACGTTTAATATTATTTGGATGAGAATAATAATAATGGATATATGAGCTTACATTGGTTGGTTTACGATATGCTATTGTCATGACGTAGGAGAGTGCAATCTAAGAAAGGTAAGGTACAATTTTTCTCAATTTCTAAAGTAAAGTTAATAGAATCAACAAGGGTATTTAATTTAGTTAAAAAATCATGGACATTTTTATCTTCTGGCTAAAGACATAAAATGTCATCAATATACCTAAGCCAAGGGATGTTAGGGGGGAAGATTTTGTGTATCATTTTAGTTTCGAAAAATTCCATGTATAAATTACTTAAAACTGGGGATAAAGGGTTTCCCATACTCATGCCGAATTTTTGGGAATAGAAATTACCATTGAATTGAAACTTACAATCTTTAACACATACCTTCATTAGTTCAATCAATGTAGATGATGGCAATGGAAGAACATGTTTATTAAGTTCATCTTAAAGGTAAAATAATAAATCATTTATGGGAACTTTCGTGAATAAAATAACTATATCAAAACTAACCCATGTAAACTTATAATTTGGTTTAATATCATGGAGTTTGTCTATTAAATCAGAAGTGTTTGTAACATGAGAAGAAGAGATTGTACCTACTAAAGGGCTAAGGATAGTAACTAGTGTTATGCCTTCCGCAAGGAGATATGGAAATATGTCTAGGAGGGGTTCGTACTTAGTGGCCTTGATGTGGGTAAGGCAAATCCAAACGGAAGTTAACATAAATAACTAATTTAATGAATAACAAAAAGCCAACAAAACAAATATAAGAACTTTACAACAACAAAATTAAACAATTGACAATTAATTCCTCCACCGAAAACCAAGTCATGAGAATATAGATTACGTGGTGACGCCACGGTACTAGAGCAAAAGCAATATGGGAGAGATTAAGTTACGCGCCGCTCGCCAGCGAAATAGTCCTGGCTAGGAGCCGGCAGATGCATTATATATACAGTTGGCGAGGACGGGAGGAAGGCGAAGGATGAGCCGGACAGAACCAGTTCACGTCTGTCGGCCTAGAGAGAGTAGATCCCATAAAGTATACAAGCAGTTTTTACCGTACATACGTAATTACCTAACAAGTACAGGATAACACAGATACAGATATTTTTAGATACATGGAGGATGGTGGGCCATCACAACGTATACAAGCAATTTACAGTACATACATAATTATCTTACAATTAAAGATTGACATACAGATACAGACATTTTATATACATGGAGGATGGTGGGCCATCACACTAGTCATTTGGAAAGCTTGTAAGAAGCAGAACCAGTTGACGAAACAATAGGTCTAGCGGGGTTGTTACATTTACATTGATTGAACTGATTAAGGTATGTGTTAAAGATTGTAAGTTTCAATTCAATGGTAATATCTATTTCCGAAAATTCGGCATTTCTATTACTATGTACTTTTCGCACTGAAGATGTAATATACGAAAGCGCTCTGCTTCGTTAGTTTCTTTTTCCAAGTGGTCTACTTTGCATAAGTGAACACACGTACCCGTGTTCTTATTAGAATATATATATATATATATATATATATACACATATGTATATATACATATATGCACTAAAACCCCACTATTATTTGGATTTAAGAAAAGAAGGAAATACCGAATTTCCGTATATTTCGATCACTTGCTGTGATCCTCTTCAAGCGAAATACATAGACAAGAGAAGAAGAGGATCACAGCAAGTGATCGAAATACGGAAATTCGTTATATCCTTATATTCTTAAATCCAAATAATAGTGGGTTTTTAGTGCAATTACTAATGTGTAACGACATTACCGGACAGTGATATATATATATATATATATATATATATAAATATCTATATATACATATATATTATATATACATATATATATATATATACATATGTATATATATACATATATATACATATATATATATATACATATATATTATATATATATGCATATATATGTATATATACATATATATATATATATATATGTGTATGCATATATATATATATGTATATATATATATATATATGCATATATATATATATATATACTGTACATATACACACACATACACACACACACACACACACACATATATATATATATATATATATATATATATATATATATACTTGTATATATGTATATATTTATATACATATATATATATACATACATACATATATATACATATATATATATATATATATATATACTTGTATATATGTATATATATATATATATACACACACACACAGTATATATATATATATATATATACATAAATACATATGTATATATATAAATATATATACATATATATGTATATATACATATATATACATATGCATATATACATACATATATATATATATATACACATATATATACATATATATATGTATATATGTATATATCTATATATATAGATATATACATTATATATATACATATATATACACATATATATAGATATACATACATATATATACACATATATATAGATATACATACATATATATACATTCATAAAATATATATATATATAGATATTTATTTATATATATATATATGCATTCAGATATATACATATATATGTATATATATATATATATATATATATATATATACAGTATATATATGTATATATATATAAATATATGTATATATATATATATATATATATATATATATATATATATATATATATATGGGGGGGGGCAAATAATTTAGCTATCATTGACTTTGGTAAGTACTAAAAAATATTCCAGTCAATTTAGACACCTTTAATTTTCTAAGTGGTTACACTATAAATTTAAGTGTTCTAGTGTGGAAAACAAATAAATATATGAAATAAGTAAATTATCAAAAAGTAAACAAACACAAATCTAATGTTTTGACAATATTATAAGAAATCTATTTGGAAAAAATAGACGATATAATGTCATAACTGATTCACAAATAACAGACGGCATGACGTAATAAAAATGCGCCAATCAAACGACTCGAATATTCACATTTGCCTCATCCCAGTGACGTGGAGCTGCCCGTTTGTTTTTATTTCTCTTTCGAATATGAATTGACCATTTAACACTCGACGTAATTTTTATAAGCATCACATTTATTCTAAAAGAACAAAGCCGTATATGAACACATACTGATACCAGTTGTGAGAGATCATATAGATCAATTTCTTCAAAGTAGTGGACATCTGCTAAAAGAAATATATATATATATATATATATATATATATATATATATATATATATATATATATATATATATATATATATATATATATATATATATATATATAACTCACCCCTTTGGGCACATCTTACGTCCGTGCACCGTGCGAATCCATGATCACAACTGCACCAGTTACAGTCCCACCGTATTTGCCAAGATACATTCCCACGGCACAGGTGGGGAAGGTCTGGGGAACCTGGGGGAGAAGAAAGGGGGCCATTGGGTGTGTACACACACACACACACACACACACAAACACACAGTATCATCAGTCTGCATGAGCTCTCACAAGTCCAACCCGTGGTCCGAGACAAAAATGGCAACAAGAGACCGGGCCCAAAACATATACACTATATTTGGGCGCAAAACACCCACCCATACAACTATAAACCAGTATTAACAAGAACTAACCAGTAAAAACCAGTATTAACCAGTACCTACCAGTACACAATCTCCTTGTACAGGATCGCCTCCCGTCCTTACAGCTACACCAGTTGCAATTATCTTGCCATTCTTCATCGCCCTCACACTGTCGATAGACTAGAAGAAACTAGAGATGTTACGAACGAGAGACACCAGGAATATGAACAGTTGACCCATTGTATTTAACCCAGAATATTTGAACCTTGACATTTGATCAACGGTATTTTAACGGCGATAGGAGAGGACAATAGAAGAGATATAGGAAAAGATGAAGTACAATGAGCTTTGACAATTATGAGAACTGGTAAGGCACCGGGGTTGGATGAGTGTGACGCGCATTGTCTGAAGGAGGGAGGTACAGTTAGAGTGAACTGATCGTTGAGGTTTGTTTAATGCGTGTCTAAGGGAGGGTAGTGTCCCGGGGGACTGGATGAGCGTTTGTGTAGCTACACTTTACTAAGTAAAAGGTGACAAATGTGATGGTAGTACTTTTAGGGGAATCAATTTGGCGAATGTAGTTGGAGGGTTCTAATTGAGAGGCTTAGGAGAAGAACAAAGGCGAAGATCAGTGTGGATTTAGGAAAAGTAGAGGATGCGTGGATCAGATCTTTGTAGTAAGACAGATTTGTGAGAAAGACTTTGGTAAAAAAAAAATGAGTGACCTTCATGGATTTGGAGAGTGTTTGTGACAGGGCAGATAAGAATTTGTGGGAGGTATTGCAGATTTATGACATTGGGGGAATGCTGTTAAAGGCTGCCAAGAGTTTGTACGAGGGTTATAGTACTTGTGTTGGGATTGGAAATTGAAGAGCAAGCTATTTGAAGTGAAGGACGGTCCGCGTCAGTGTTGTGTGATGTTGCCATGGCTGTTCAATTTGAACGTGGATAGAAAGTGGCATGAGAGGTCAATTCGAGGGTGATGGGCAGGGGATTGGAAATGGTTAAAGACAATGAAAGGAAGTGGTGGGTAACCCAGTTGAGATTTGCGGACGTGGGGCAGGGTCGGGGGAGGGATTAAGGCAGTTATTGACGGAGTTTGGGAAGGTATGCAATAGGATAAGTTTTAAGGTAACTGTGGGTAAAAGCAAGTTGATAAGATGTACAAGGGGGAAAGAATGACAGCGAGTTGGAAGTAAGTCTTAAAGGAGAGCGGCTGAAGGAAGTGGATAGATTCAAATATTTGTGGTAGCATGTGACAGGAAATGGAGGTAATCTGCAAAATGAGAGAAACAATAAATTAAAAGTCTTGGTGGATTGAAAACTGTCATAAGAAATAGGTATGCTGGTATATGAAGACGTGATTGTGCCTACGACACTGTATGGGGCGGAGACTGAATTTAAGAGGCAGATGTGGAAGAAGCGAACCTGGGCTGGGGGCGGGGGGGGGGGGAACCGAGAATGGGATGGATGAATGGTAGGGGCTCTGAGCAAGAGGGAAATGTCTGTTCAGCAGAAAATGGAGAAGGTAGGGAGTAGGTGTGAATGGAGAGTAGTTGTGTATTGATGTTATTCCGACCCACCCCGAAGGGATTTCCCAAGTCTTTTCTGTTCTCCACATGAGGGGACGTGTAAGTGAAACAGCCCTGCTCTGGATGTGCTCCTGTGCCTTGTTGCATTGCTTCTGACCCGGGCAGTAGTAAAGAAATAGGGATGATCCTTCATCGATAGGTGGTGGATGGGAGTAGATTCGTGCCTCGACCAGCTACCTCCCTTATAAGGGGGAAGAGGCACTTTGCATATAGATAGATGGACATATTTGAACCCAAACATTTGACCCACGGTATTCAACCCGTGGTAGGTAACCAAGGGAATTTGACTAAGGATATTTGTCCCGGGGCGTTTGGCCCACAATATTTCGCCATTGTATTTGAACCTGGACATTTTTACCCAATATATTTAACCCCCAGGGTATTTGAACCTGGGTATTTGGTCCACGGTATCAAACCCAGGACATTTGGTTCACTGTATTTAAATACCCACGGTATTCAGTTGCATTTGAATCAGGACATTTGACCCACGGTGTTATACCAAGGGTATTTGAACAACCTGGATATTAGATCCAGGATGTATGAACATTTGGCCCACGGTGTTTAAAACTGGACATTTGACCTGGTATTTGATCAACATGGGCATTTTACCCAGGATATCTCAGCCGAACACCTTAAACTCTCCCAGGACGGACATATGGCCCTAGCATGTGGCCTGGACACTTGACTCAAATATGTATCCGGGACACTGCTTACCCCCATCACTTTTTCGATCGAGTATTTAGTAGTGCACTTTTTTGCAGTACATTCTACAAAACCCCTCACACACACACACACACACACACACACACACACACACACACACACACCAGCGGATATATCTAATACAGTCTCATTTGTTTTCTGTGTCCACATATAACAACATGTCTATGTGTACTTCTGTCTGTATTTGCCTCCACCTGTGTGCATCCCTGCCTGTGTGTGCACACCTGCCTGTGTGCACACCTGCCTGTGTGCACACCTGCCTGTGTGCACACCCGCTTGTGTGCACATCTGCCTGTGTGTACCCCTGCGTGACCTTTGCCTGCGTGTGAATACCCTTTCCCAATTCTTACTCTTTTTATCTTTTTTTTTTTTCGTTGACTATAATCTATTTCATTTTACAGATACATTGATCTACGTTTTCCAGATTACCCCCCAAAATATTTAGAAATGTAATATCATAAAGGGAAAGCATACGGACAGGAAACGTTTTGTTCCATAACTAGGTTGGATGATAGGAGTAGATAAACGAAGAAACTAATAAAGAAGTGAACCAAACAAATGACAATTATTACAGAATACTGCCTAGGTTTTTGTCTAATTAAATCTTAAGACTTTATGCCATGCTACGTTTAGCTACCTCTGCAGGAAGTTTATTCCATTCATTGACTACACGGTGGGTGAAATTATTTCTACCCACTTCCAATCTAAATCTACGTCCTGATAACTTGAGGCCGTTATTTCTCGTCTGATGCGTATTCTATGAAAATATTTCATAACTTTTCATGTCAATACTCTTTAACATTTTAAAGACCTATATTAAGTTACATCTGAGTGTACGGTTTTTTTTTTTTTTTGGGGGGGGGTGAATTGGTTAGGTGCATATATATCAAATGGTTTCCGTATTATTTATTACTGATTTTTGGAATTAGTTTTGTGGCTCGCCGCTGTACCTGTCTATGTATGTATTTCATTGTTGTAGTTTCTCTAAATCTTGTTGAACATCTAACTGATTCGAGTTATCATTAACTTTCCACAATTTTGTATAGTCAGCAAATTGACTACATTTCAGCTCAATGACCTATATCGAATATGATAGGCTTAAAAAATATAATGGAACAACAATATAGTTTTTTATTTCTCTCCAGATTCTTGGATGCCGACCGTCAGGACCTGGCCTTTTAAACTTTGAGCTTTCTATACATTTTCAATCCTTTCTTTGGTTATATTCACAAAAGTAAATTTCCCCTCAATCTAACACAGGCGGACCTCATTTGTGTTTAGCATACGAAGCTAAAACAACTTTGAAATATACTTGAATATTCAAATTGACCGTTGACTAGTGATTGATTAGTGGATGAATGTGATCCCTTGCAACTTTTTTTTTTTTATCTCTAACTGGAGCGATTTATTTTTTCACAATAAGATCAAGATGCGTTATATCAAAAAGTATCAGCTTTCACCAATTAATACGTGCTGTACGACAAATGACGATAAAGCACTGACAACATAAATTCCTTGGTGGCAAAACGGGAAACGTCAATATTTCTATCATCCCATCAGCACTTCCTACACAAAACAGGACTATTAACTAAACTACAGCTTGTAAGGAGGTCGATTTTTGGGCTATGGAATAAGAACAGATTAGTTTACTCCTTGATAGAATTTATGGTTTTCGTTTTCTTTGTTCTGTTGTAAATTTTATTTTCTTTGTGGAAGAAAACATGAATGAATATTATGTAAAAGCACATGGACTAAGAAATATGGACACGAAAGAAAAAATATCGAAAAATTGTAAGATGAAGTATAAAAGAAGACTTAAGATATATAGAGAATGGAAAGAGAAAATAAAAGAGGAAATTTATTCCGATCATAGACCAAAGAGAAGTGCTAAGGAAGTGCAACAACTACTACACTTCTTAATTCACTGCCATATACATATATATATAAATATATATATATATATATATATATATATATATATATATATATATATATATAATACTCCATTTGCTCATGTAAACCTCCCCTTATATTGTCACACATACTATTAGACTGCCCAATTTACACAACACTTCGTAATAACCTAAAAATAGATAAGCTAAAGTGCGGTCCTCAGAGAGAGAGAGAGAGAGAGAGAGAGAGAGAGAGAGAGAGAGAGAGAGAGAGAGAGAGTTACCAACTAGAGCCCACCGAAAGTTTGAATAAATTCATATTCTTGTGTACCAATTTCACCATATTTTTGTCTATTTCGTTCACTAAGGTACAGATTTTAATTATATTAGAACAGAGAATAACATATTACTTGAAAATTTTAATCATTAGATTGAGTGATCCTTGGCTGTCTGTTTATGAGTCTGACACGTATGATTCACGTATTGTAGTATGGTACGTGTGATGATCCCAGTTAACCAATATTAAGTAATTATTTATGTTTGTAGATTGTAATAATAAGGTACGGTAGCCTTTCATTTGCTCATTTATAGTAAGGAAAATATATTTGTTTCGGACAATTCCTATTTTTGTGATCCCAATTTCAATAAAATCAGTAAGAAACTAATAATCTATCTTTATCAGTATAATCTCACATGATATGTCTTCGATCGTAAGGGGCCCTCCATACCAACAGAGTCGTGACTACTGGCCCTCCCTTTGGGAAGAAAGGTTACACACCCTTGACCTTCTCAGCCATACTACCTCAAACGGCGTTGTCCTTGGAATAAAGACAAAACGCTGAACAAAAAGGTGAAAATAAGAGATCTTGAGACGGCAACACTCGCCTTTATCTGCAGCTCACCACCTGAACGTTAACATTTTTCGTTTTATCCATGAAGAACGAACATACTATTGCTGGTCGACGAGAGAGGGCATTTTTTAAAACTATAGTAGACGCAACGAGAACTGGCCGCTAAGGCGGGGTTAGGGAATTTCCCGGTATTGCCACATCTCAACAGATAACACGGCCCGCACGGCTCGCCCACCCACCCACCCGCCCTCTCTCTCTCTCTATATATATATGTATATATATATATATATGTATATATATATATGTATATATATATATATATGTATATATATATACATATATATATAATATATTTATCCATGGCGAGAACGTGCGTGTGGATGCAATGTTTTCTGAATGCAGTGTGGGGGCGTGGCCAGAGAAGGGATAGAGTGGCAACGTCGCTCTCTCCCGCACATATGCCATGTCCACGAATCGAGGAAACGAAACCTTTGTATAGAAAACATTGCTTTGATTTATACCTCAGTGGTGGTGTGTGACAAAAAATTATAATATAATTATATGTGGCAACATTATAAAATCATAAAATAAAGTTTAAAATAAAATAGAATTATAAAATAATTATATGTGGCAACACGGGGAATCTCCGTGCCCCGCCCTAACGGCCAGTTTTCGATGCACCGAGTATAATAACCTCACGAACATACTCGAATTATTAACTGCCAATGGGAATATACACTCCCCTACATGCACACATGCAAGGCGAGATTAAATATTCCCCTTACTCTTTCGGGTTTAAATTAGAATACTATAGTCAGCGCAACGAGAAGTGACCGTTAAGGCGGGGTTAGGAGATTTCCCGGTGTTGCCACCACATCACAGATAACACGCCCCGCACGGCTCACACTGAATGCAGTGTCAGGGGGCCGGGGCTAGAGAATAGATGTAGCGGCAACGTCGCTCTCTAGTGCTCATATGTCATGTCTGACTCGAGGAAACGAAAACTTTGTATAGAAAACATTGCTTTGATTTTTACCTCAGTGGTGGTGTGTGACAAAAAATTATAATATAATTATATGTGTCAACATTATAAAAATATAAAATAAAATTATAAAATAAAATAAAATTATAGAATAATTATATGTGGCACCACAGGGGGACTCCCAGTGCTCCGCCCTATCGGCCATTTCTCAATGCAATGAGTATAACTTATTTGTTAAAATCGTATGATTATTGGATTTTACTTACGTGAGGTAAAATGCCAAAGCCAACGTAATTACGAGAGACCTGCATCCTAGCAAGCTAGCTATCCGAAAGCTCGATTGGGTACATGTAACTGTTTTAGGTGATAGGCTGTGGACAAGTGATGTAAAATCACGTTTCTTCGAATATAAGAACGACACGTCGTAGATCGCCAGATACCTCTTGCCAGCTCGTTTTCTATTTAATAATTCCAAAAACATTATTTCAGACTTATGAATCTGTTTCGATATAGTAGAATAGAATAGTAAATACCAATGTCACAACGCCGGTTTATAAACATTTACGCCTTTGTACGAGTTAGGCAAAGGAAAAATATATTTGTAATGAGCATTGTCGTACTTGTGACAGACACCGCTGTCCCGGACGTCATCTTAGGTGGAGGATGGTAGGAAACAGGTATCTTGTCGACATTTTATTTACAACAATGTGTACATAAACTCTCTGGGCAAAACTTAAATTATATGCCTAGATACTGACTTTTTTTTATTTAGTATATTGTTTGATTTTTGTCTAAGATCTTTGTGGGCGTCGACTTTGACGTTGATAGCTGGATTTCTTGGAAACAATCTTTGATAGTCGGAGAAATCCCAACTTTGAAGAAATCTTTCTCTTTTCTCGCAAGTCTTACGATCTTCTCTCCTCAGTAGCATAGCCGTTCAGTCTGTCTTCTGTTGAGTGCGTTAACTTCATAAAAACTGAAAAAGCTAAAACTAAAATAGTTCCTTCTATCACAAACAATAAGAGAGAGAGAGAGAGAGAGAGAGAGAGAGAATACAACCCTCACCCACGAAAGAATAAGACGATTTGCAAACACATTACATTACTCAATGGCTTGTTGGGAACTTATTTTTCTAACCGATCTTTTAAATGATTTGTTTTGATGACAAAAATCGGTGGTATTTTCATAAATGTATAAAATTGACAGTTGCTGACAAATCTATCGAAATATATTCCATGTGATGACGGAACCTTTATTTAGAACGACGTTTCTCTTGTTATTACAGCTTTTATCAAGAACTTGATAAACCTGAAACAAACGAAATGTACTAATAAAGGTTCCTTCATCACATGGAATTTATTATTTCCAAACAATCCCAACCAATGTGGCGGCATCCCTTAAAAAAAAAAAAAAAAAAAATCCAATCAACAAAGCGACATTTATCCAAGCTTAATTTGACCTAACGTAACCTAATATTCTTTGAAGAAAAAAAAAAAAACGGGAAACTATGGACAAGGAAATATAATACAAAAACAAATAAGATAAAATAGAATAAGATCACATAAAATGAAATGAAATAAAAATGAAACAAAATAGGATAAAAATAAGTTAAATTAAACAAAATAAAACAACATAGAAATAAATCAAACATGGCGTTACTCGAAAGTACATGTATTCAAGTATCAGAAGCGTTGGGAAATTATTTTATCTTTTACTGAATTGCCTGCAGCACTTCACTGGACGCTCAATCAGTTTTGTAAAGGAATACGAATAATTACGTCGATCAAATTGAAAAAACAACAACGAATAAATGAAGAAATAAACTAACTACATTGTTAATTGAATAAATCAGTCTATAAACAAATAAACGAAACAAAATATATAAAATAAATAGGTAGACAGATCATCATATCTTGTCGCACCAGAACCGTGTCCATATAAGGGCAGTTTCATTTGCTTCCCTAAGGTCTTGGTCGGAGCAATGGGGACTCAATGGACATTCCCGGAGGACATGGACCATCGTCTGTACTTCGCCACAGGGACATTGGGGGCTATTGGTGTATCCCCACTTGTGTTGATTTTCTCTCGTTTTGCCCACCTTGGCTCTTCCTCTGTTTAAGGTAACCCAGTCATTCCTGGTTAGGTTTGCTCCTGGGGGCAAGGTCTCGTTATGGCCTAGATTGTCATATTCCTGCCAACATTTTAGTCTATGGGCCACAGCTTGGGTTGGATCCAGTCCCTCCACCGTCATGAAGCTTTGGCGAGACTTCAGTCTCTGTCCAACCTGAAGGTGACCGTATAGTGGATGCCTGGGATCATTTTGTTGTTTATATTTTTCTATCTTGGTAATTATTTCGCGCCGAATGTGGGGAGGTGGAATCCCTGCCAGTCTGTAGATAGTATGTAATGGCGTTGGTTTTAGGGTACCTGTAATTATTCGACACGACCTGTTCAGTTCTGGATCTATTTTGTGTGCATGGCATGACCTGGCCCATACTGGTGCGCAATATTCTGCAGTGGAGTAACACAGTGCCAAAGCTGTTTGTCGCAGGGTGTTTGGGTCTGTTCCCCAGCTGGTGGTGGCAAGTTTGCTGAGGAGGTTGTTTCTGGTTGAGATTTTTCCAATCAACTTGTTGATATGCTCTTTGTAAGAGAGAGTCCTGTCGAGAGTAACACCTAAATAGACAGGGTGTGGGTGGTGTGCCAGATCAGTGTTGTTCCATCTGATTCGTAGCTCTCTCTTGGCTTGGTGATTTTTAAGGTGGAATGCACACACCTGTGTTTTGTTTGCGTTCGCATTGAGATGCCACTTTTTGTAGTACGTGGAGAGTGTGGTTAGGGCCTCTGATAGTCGGTCTTCGATGGTGTTGAAGGAATCAGACTGAGTGGCAATGCACAGATCATCTGCATAGGTGTACCTATGGGTATTCTGATACTGTGGCTGGTCATTGGTATAAATGTTGAACAGTGTTGGAGCCAACACAGATCCTTGTGGGAGTCCGTTCTTCTGGAAACGGTACCTGCTTTTCTTGCCATCCATTTCCACATAGAAACGGCGGTTTGTTAGAAGAGACTGGATGATGTGAACCAAGGTGTGATTCTGTAGTGTTTTGGCGACTTTCAAGAGGAGTGCCCTATGATTGACTGATTGACAGATTGACAGATTGACTGATTGACAGATAAATAGATAAATAAATAAATAGATAGGAAATAAATCGATAAATAAATAAATAGATGAAGAGATAAATTGATAAACAAATATACACCTAAATAAATAGATAAATAAAGATATATTAATTAACAAAAATATAAATAAATAAATACACAAATGAATAAATAGATAAATAAGCAAATTGATAAATAGGTAAATAAATAAGTATACAAGTGAATATATATATATATATATATATATATATATATATATATATATTATATGAAGATAAAAATAGATAAGTAGACATACAAATGAATAAAATATTTATAAATAACCATAAATAGAATAATAAATAGATAAATAGATAAACAAACAGGCAAAGAAATAAATAAATAAGTGAATAAATTAATAAACTATTGAATTACAAACAAATAAATAAATAGATACATAAATAAAAATAAATAAATAGATAAAGAAATGAACAAATAAATAAATAGATAAAGAAATGAACAAATAAATAAATAGATAAAGAAATGAACAAATAAATAAATAGATAAAGAAATGAACAAATAAATAAGTAAATGGTCAAATAATTAAGTAAAGATATGAACAAATGAAAATAGATAGCTAACAAATAAATAAAATAAATAAATGCAAGCCACCGGCTGCGTCAGTCCCTGCTCTGCAGGGTGCACGGCCTTCGGCCTTTAACGCACCAACAGATCTAATGGATTTATAAGAACATAAGAGTGGAAGGGGCTACATGAGGCCATAAGGCCTACACTAGACACTTCCATGTTCACTATCACCTTTCATTCCTATCCATAAAATGATCAAACCTTGTCCTAAAGCAACCAATAGTTTCAGCGCTCACTAGTACTAATTCCTTTCCATTCGTTAACCACTCCATTGATAAACCAGTTCTTGCCTATTTCCTTTTTTGATCTAAAATTGTCCCATCTTAATCCACTCAAGATACTACGAGTCCTGTCCTTAATATGGTGACTGTCACGCCATTGCGTGAATGAAATACATATCTAATTATCTTATGATGATTCATGTTCATGTCATCCATGGCTTCGTTACTTCTGCGCAATTACCTCAAATCGTTTCTCCAAATAACGCAAGGCTCCCAAAACGTATTCCTCAGCGGCTGTCAAAATGCGCTTGCTCGCTCATTGGCCAGAGCTCAAACTACCTTACCTTTTGGTACAAAACTTACGTTTCTAGCTACTCTCAGACTGTATAAGGCGGACCGGCCGAGAAACAAGCACAGAACACAGACAGGTGCCGCCAAGAATATGAGAGATGTCAAAAAGAGAGAGAACAAGTAGAGTTCCTTAGAAGCTGTAACGCCGCCGACATTGCTAACTTATGATTTGCGTCGGTTTCTCTACTCCGTCACTACGACACAACTCAAGTAAACAGTCCTTCAGATCTCTTTGATTACTACTGAACAAATGACCAAATTTAATGCATCAGTGTATGGCTTACACGAAGTTGCAAGCTGCTTCGCCGACAAAGCTATTTCAGATACCTGCCAGGCTACTAGACGAACGAAGCGTATGTCGTTCTACACGCTGCCATTTCCCAACTACCGAAAACTAATCAATCTCCGAAGTGGGGTTGCCAGATTCTGAACACAATATTATCATACAGGGACCTCTAAGTTGTTGTTTTTATGGCAAAATTATGGTACTGTTATCAAAGAAATATCGTACAAATTATCGTTCATTTTGAGATCTACTATCTCTCCTTTGAGATGAATAAAATGTACATTTTATGCATTTCTAAACTCTATTAATATTGAAAAATTAAAATAAATGATCTTTCACAAATTAGTTTTTCATTATAAATAATAAAATAATTACATTTTAACACCATACCTCAAAATCAAATCACATATAATAGGCCTCATTATCAGTGTAATGAAATGAAAAAAAAAATTAAAGAAAAAACTTTCAAATTCTTATGTAATTAAAAATAACTTCATATTCTGGACATAAGATATACCTCATGGCATATAACATTACTCAGTCAGAATGTGGGATGTTACTGTATAGTTCCTTGGCTGCCAAGAGAAAATACATATTATTTGTTGGGTTAAAGTTTTTACAGTATGATCCAGTAGACTTCATACATTTTGTTGCTAGCAGTGCTCCATTTACAGCTGCTGTCTTCAACCTATTTCTTGCCTTAGTTTTGAAAAGGTTCATTTGATTGAAACTCACATTTTGCATTTGAATGGGGTAGGCTAAGAACACAAGAGTGCAAAATGTGAAAGGTCTGTTAAGTTTGGTTTATCTTTTAATAATGCAGCCCAAAACTGTCCTCTGTATTCATGGCTGAGTTGTCACATTCCAGTGACAATATTCGCCATTGATCATCATCCAATCTTTGCAATAACGAGCTGACTTCTGGAGGTACAAGAAGGGGCAATGCAGTTACTAAGAATACCAAAGAAGGAACTGACTTCCTAAAATTCAATGATAAAGCATTAGTTGGAGTCAGATAATTCAGTTTTGAGTTGACATTGTCACTGAAATAATGCCTCTTTTTAATTTCACAGCAAGCCACAGCGTTGGAAAAAAAATCCTGCAACTCAGATTTTCTTGCTGTTACACGGGAGCCTTGCAGTTCCTGCAACACTTTTACACCTAGATATATTTCTGTGTCACTGAGATGCTTATCGTTTCTATTTGGATCTATCAAATAAAGTTCTGTTTTCATTACATATTCTCTCTCCATGAATGAAAGGAGAATATCCTTGAAAAGAACATTTACTTTTTCATGGAATACTGTTATCACTGGCTTGTCTGACTGAAAGTACTTATTAAAAGTAGTGAATTTTGGTAAAATCCAATCTAGGAAGTAGTAATACAACTTAATGAAAGGCCCATATAGGGAGTTGAAAATCAGCTCAGCAGCAACTAGCTTCTCAGATAACCACATGTCTGAGAAAAACAACCGAAGACCTTCCTATTGTTCCAAGATCCTCTGAGCGACAGCAACCAATGACAACCACCTCGTCTGTGATGGGTGTAGCATCTTGTGAGACTTCAAATGAAGGAAAGACTGAAATTGTACAAACTCACTCTGGCGCTTAGTACTACACTTAAAAATAATTGTACACCTCTCCTGCTAAATCCTCTCACCTTAGGTAGTCTTACAAGCGTCGCTGGCACAGAGGTGAGCAGAATGGCAAACACATTAGATTACAAAAAGACCAGGGCATACAACACGGAAGCGACTTGCAACTGAATTGTGAGCTCCCATCATTACACTACACCTATCAGCCCCAAAACCTATCATTTGTGTAACTGGGATTTCATGGTTCTCAAATCGTTTCATCATTCCCTCGTAAAGATTTTTAGGAGTGGCTCCTTTTCCGACATATTCAGGGTTGGCTGTATTGTAAACTTGACACAGCTCCCAGAATTTACTTTCAACGCACTCAGTATCATGATCAAAGGATCTTACTACAACACAAGATGTTTTTATGGAACCAACGTCAGTACACTCGTCCGTAAGAACGCTAAATTTTGTTTCTCTTAATTTGTGAGCAAGTTGTTCTTTGTAGGACTTTCCTATGAAATCAGTTACAACTGCAGTTGCTTTAGTTATTTTCATAGCAAATTCCTGTGCTATCTTGGAGTCACTGAAAATATCTCTCAAGACCTCTGACAAGTGATCCATTACCTTAAAAGGCACATTATGTGCAGGTAGAACACTTGCCAGCTTTATTTCTGCCCTAGCCACAGGATCTTTTGTGGTTTGTTTTTTCTTAAAGAAGGCTGATACCGGTACCTGTTTGTCCGTTATACCCTTGAAATATGATTTTTTTTTTCCCTTTTGCGTGGTTTTTAGCACTATTAGCTCTACAGTTATAGTAACGTTACAAAATTTACACCTAGTTTTATACTGGTCAGGTTTTTCCTGTGGCCACGGCTTGAAAACAGGGTCTGTTTCCCATCCCTTCCTATATCTTTGCTGACGACGAGACTGAGAACCTGAAGTAGATGCTTCAGCCCAAGATCTAAGAATATAAGGTCTAACCACTTCCGACCGAATTTCGAGGGAGTTGGCGCAGCGGGCCCGTGAACGTCACCTGGCTGCTCAAAGTGGGGTTAGCGGGTCCTATAGCTGTCAGTTGAAGCTGGTCCGTCGTTCGAAAATGACGTCGCCTTCGCTCGCACTGCTCCACGCAATTAGTTATATTCTGACAAATATTATATAAAATATATATAAAATATTATAGTTCCTGTCTATATATATGAATATATAATATATATGATATATAATATATATATATATATATATAATATATAAAATATTATAGTTCCTGTCTTCCTTGGCGTTTCACAGTTTTCTTCAGTGTATCACAAAGAGAAAATGGACTCATCCAAATGACGTCAAAAGCTGCGCAGAAGAATGTAAACGGTCTGACCTGTATATTTAGACCTTGCTTCAGCCTGTCTATAGTCAGCGCAACGAGAAGTGACCGTTAAGGCGGGGTTAGGAGATTTCCCTGTGATACCACATCTCCACATATAACACGGCTCACACTGAATGCAGTGTGAGGGGGGCGGGGCCAGAGAATAAATGTAGGGCAACGTCGCTCTCCCTTGCTCAATGCCATGTCTGACTCGAGGAAACGAAACCTTTGTATAGAAAACATTGCTTTGATTTTTACCTCAGTGGTGGTGTGTGACAAAAAATTGGAATATAATTATATGTGGCAACATGATAAAAATATAGAATAAAATTATAGAATAAAATAAAATTATAAAATAATTATATGTGGCAACACAGGGGGACTCCCAGTGCTCCGCCCTAACGGCCATTTCTCAATGCAACGAGTATAGAAGGGCTACCAGGTGCCTGCGTAGAGTATTAAACACATATGACATATTTCCCTGCTTGAACTCACGATGCTACACATAATACCATTTGCCTCTTTTACATGAACATTCTAAGTTATCACTCGATTTGATCATCTTAAATACTCACTGTGACATTTAAGATTTCTGTCTCATATAACATTTGGCGGTGGATATTACAACATACTCAACCTTGCCTATACCCGTTGCACTGAGAACTGGCCGTTAGGGCGGAGCACTGGGAGTTCCCCTGTGGTGTCATATGTAATTATTTTATAATTTTATTTTATTTTATAATTCTATTTTATGATTTTATAATGTTGCCACATATGATTATATTATAATTTTTGTCACACACCACCACTGAGGTAAAAATCAAAGCAATGTTTTCTATACAAAGGTTTCGTTTCTTCGAGTCTAGGCATGGCATATGGAAAAGAGAGAGCGACGTTGCCGCTACATCTAATCTCTGGCCCGGCCCCCCCTCACACTGCATTCAGAAAACATTGCATCAACACGCACGTTCTCGCCATGGATGCCCATGTGTGGCAACACCGGGAAATCTCCTAGCCCCGCCTTATCGGTCATTTCTCCTTGCTCCGACTATAGTTGCCTCTTCTCATTAGCTACACGGAAACAGAAGTACAGTTACTAAATTATTTTGTAACTAATTGCCTGTAAGATGCATAGTTTAAGAAAGCATCACAAATAGCTCACCTTTCTCTTTTTGGATCCTGAAGACGAGTCCATACTGAATGAAGGTTCATCTGATCTACTTAGGCCTACTTCACCACTGAACGCGTTCTGAACGTTCCGAACACGTGGATTTCTCGTCTCTCTAACGGTAATATGAAACCTCCCAGTCCCATTGTTTATTTTTCCAAATATTTCATGAAACTAAGTGACAGTTACTGTTTTTCAACTCTTACAATATTCTATACAACTATTTAATAAACATCGAAAATTATCGTAAAAAATCGTATGAAACACAGAAATTTATGGTACAAACTGTACGATAATGAGGAACACTATCGTACATCGTGCAGACGGGTAAATAATCTTAAATGTACGATAATTATCGTACATCTGGCAACCCAGTGCGGGCCGAGAAGTACGGCGGCGTCTTCAGCATGCAAACGATCATGCCCATCCATCCATCCATCCACAGCAGCAGTTCCCTCGCTCCACCTGGTTGGTGGTGGCTCGGCCATATTTGTACGCACAGCAGCAGACGCACCGACTCCTGGCAGCAGCCTACAACAACAAGAACGATGATGATGATGATGATGAGGGTGATGTTGATGATGATGATGATGATGGTGGTGGTGATGATGCTGTGTCTGCTGCTGCTGCTGCTGATGATGATGATGATGCTGTGTCTGCTGCTGTATCTGCTGCTGCAGCTGAGCGCTCTACTAAGCTTAGCACCGTACATTTGAAACAAACCATAAAGAATTACATATCCTCTTAAAGCTTAAACATGTACTTCACATATAAAATACTATGGTATTTATCATAATGAACATGGGTAATCACATCCAGTTCGAATCCTGACCAAAAATCAGAGTGAACATTACACTTACAATTACTATATGAAGAATTGATTATGTGGAGATCTTCTGGAAGCTATACATGATGATATACGTCAGCCGGCTACGAGATAGCACACCAAACTGCCGAGATCTCCAAACAGCAATTGTAAAACAGCCACTGATTGGTTCTTGTTTCACGAGGGCGGCGGGAATGATCAGCCAATGGGAGCTCTTGATGCATCACCTTTGGGCTTGTGCTATCGGACGTAACGCACTCGAAAGCACCGGCAACTTTGACATCTTCATAAATGTTTGCTCCATTAATATCAAGATGAATGACTGCTCTATTGTGTACCGTAGTAATGTCACAAAAATTATTGTTAGAAAATAATCTGTAAGAGATTGACCATGGTCTTTGATCACGTGTTAGACTAGTGATCGACAGCCATATCCTTCTCGGAAGAGAGCTCACAGCTCATATATGACCAATCTATGGGTAATGCTGTGACCTTTCACGAATACACACGTACCAACTCCCCCACCACGAGAGTTTGAGTAACTCCCCGCAGCGCAGCGATACTGTCATTGTTTCAGCCCTGGGCGCGATTCGAACCCGGACAGACGTAGTGGCAACCGGTAACTCTACCACTGAACCACGAGTCTTCTCTTTGTGTATGAGTGTGTGTTGTTTCGACGTCGTTTTAGCTCTTCCTGAACGAGTACATTAACGGATATCCTACACATTTTATATATATATATATATATATATATATATATATATACATGTATATATATGATTTTTTTTTTTTTTTTAGAAGCTCCGCCATGGGATACGAACCCTGACCCGTGCGTCGATAATCACGAGGCCAAGACGTTAGCGACCATGCTACATGGTGATGGTTCAAAAGGACTGTACTAGTCCCCGACCACGCTTCACGTAACATTGGAAGATCTAATCTCAATTTCATCTAATCCCGTATTAGGCGAGCCCTCCGACAAGTTATGTATGTTTTAAGACAGATTGAACATTTTTAGAAGCCCGCCATGGGATACGAACCCTGACCCGTGCGTCGATAATCACGAGGCCAAGACGTTAGCGACCATGCTACATGGTGATGGTTCAAAAGGACTGTACTAGTCCCCGACCACGCTTCACGTAACATTGGAAGATCTATCAGTGATCAGATTAGACCAAATGCGCCAATATCAAATCGGCGTCGCTTGTCCGTGAATTCTCAAAAGAAGCATGCACCAATAAACAAATGAATAAGTAAATGAATGAAATGCATAAATAAATGAATACAATAAATAAATACGTAAACAAATAAATAAAATAAAATAGTTACGGGGGTTAATCACGTTCAAAAGAAGCATGTCATAGAGACGTTCGTTACCCGCCGGTGACGTCATCCTAGGCACACCTGCCATTTGGCAGGTAGGCTACATTCTCTCCCGCCCTCCATTCCTCATAATAAAAACAATATTAATAATACTAATAACATTAGTAATAACAATAATGATAATAATAATACACATTAATAAAATTAACAAGTGACGTTATGTGATGAAATAGAAAAATTAAAATATAATACACCAAGTATTTTCCCATTAATATAACTTTCCATATCTTACGGTCGAGGAAAATAGGAGGCGGAGGAGGAGGAGAAGGCAGTCCCAAGTTTTTATCCTTTTCGCTATGGCGTCACCTTTTGGGCGAAAATCGTCCACGCGGCGGCTTGAAAAGGAGCCTTACGTAATGGCGCGACAAATAAATAACTGAGTCCTCACATCGTAGACACCAATACTTGTTGGAAAGCCCCGCCCCCTTCCCCATCCTCCCTGCCGCTCCCTCCCTCCCGCGACCGTTGCCTCTTCAGTGGTTAAACAATTGCTTTGATGTTTCGAAATGTACATTTGAACTGAGAACAGTGACTTCACACACATATCATCCATCACTACATGACAACTTAAATGGCAACCGATAAATAAATGCATAAATAGAGAATTAAATAACATCGGGCAACTAAAAAGTTACACAGCCGATAAAGAAATCATAAATCGGGCAAACTTAAATGTTGGTCGACTGCAACAAGTCTGACATAACAGAGCAGACAAAAGGTTACAACTGCCGATCACGAGTCCAGCACGTGATCCAAGACCTGATATAATAATGAAATAACTGTTTTAATGATGGGCTGGTAATACGTCTATAACTCTCTAAAAAAAATTCTGGAGCGCTCCCGATCTGAGTCGGCCGGCCCGGGGGTGTCTGCGACTTCCATTGTGTTTCTGGGACACCCAGCCGGCCTAGCTGTAAGCATACAGTTATGGTAACAAATTTGAGAAGGAATGGTTACTTTGCGTGGGTTTGTGTTAATCTATTTAGTTTTCATTTTGTGGTTTATTCGAATATATTTATTTCATGCAAAAACGTGAAACATAATTTCATAAAGTGATAAACACGAAATATAAAAAATTATGAGATTTTTGTACTACGGGAGCGACATGACGTCATAACGAGCGAAAGGTTATTTTGCGTGGGTTTGTGTTAATCTATTTAGCTTTCATTTTGTAGTTTATTCATATATATTTCTTTTATATAAAAACGGGAAATACAATTTCATAAAGTGATAAACATGAAATATAGTTTATGAGATTTTTGTACTGGGGGAGCGACATGACGTCATAACGTGCAAAAGGATACTTTGCGTGGGTTTGATGTTAATCTATTTAGTTTTCATTGTGTTTCTGGGACACCCCGCCGGCCTAGCTGTAAGCATACATTTGAAAGTTAACGGGTTGGGGTTTCTGAACTACGGCCCCCTTCTCGGAGTTGGTTATCGTTAAATGGCTAAAGAAACTGAAGCTCAGAGAAAGAGGAGGATACGACATTTCTGGAGTTGGGTCACCACCACGAAGAAGAGCTAAGACAAGAAAAATGTACAAAGCAATAAAGCACTTTTCAGCAAGTTAACAGCAGAGCACTCTTCTTTATTCCCTTCTCTATACGCTGATAACCAACGTTTCTGGTTGGAGAAGGACATTAAAGAGTTTAATCGGAAAACTCTGTCTCTCAACAAGATTCTTCGAGATAGTAAGGACTATGAATACGAAGATTCTCTTTTCGACTCCATTCCCTTATTGGAAGAAGCGATTAATGAAGAAACGTCAGATAATTTCATTAAGCATTACTTTGCGGGATACAAGAGTTATGCCAATAACGGAGGAAAGTGGTGCCATAAGACGTACCAGAAGCACTACCTTGAACGGATCTTTAAGAAGTACAAAGTGGCTGAAAAGAGGAACAAACACGCTATAAAGAAGGTCCAAAGAGAAACAGAACAGAAGAAGAAAAGAATACAGTTAGAAGCAGAAGAGAAAGAAAGAACAGAGCGGAGAAAGGAGGAAGCTGAACGAAAGAAGAAGTTAGCCGAAGAAAAGGAAAGAGAAGCTACAGCAAAGGCGAAGGAATTAGAGAGAAAGAGACTCGAGGCCGTAGAAGCTTCAAGGAGGAAAAAGGAAGAGAGGGATCAAAGACTTCTCGAGACAGAGACGTTTAGAGCCAATAGAGAAAATAACAGAGAGAAAATGAAGAAATACAAAGAGATACTAGCAAGACAAGAGAAAGGAATAATGTTAGTAACAGAAGAAGATAAGAAGTTACTCGAAAAAGTCCGGGAGGAAAAGAAGGAACATTGGGAAGGGGGGATAAAGCTTGAAATGACGGATTACGAAGAAGACTGTAGTGGTTTGAAAGCACGAATAAGGGACACCTACGACGTTGTGGAACACAGCATTGGAAAACTTGGCGACGTAAAGTGCAAGTACTGTGATGCTTTAAGGTGGAAAAGGGAGACAGAGGGTTTGTGTTGTAGATCGGGACAAATCCCAGCTGTGAAACCCTCTGAGATAAAAAACGAAGAGTTCAAATCACTATTTGAAGGTGTTACCCCTTTCTAAAAGATTTCTTAAGAACACAATCGGGTTTAATACTGTCTTTAGTTTCAGTTCCTTTGCAACATCCAAGATATTGGAAAATGCAGCTGAAAAAGCTATGGTGTACAAGATAAAGGGTGCTATATACCACAGAACCAGTTATGTGAGGCCAGAGTTATTAGTGGGAGACAAGGAGACTCGAGGTATGTTTTCGGACGAAGAAAAGTTTTCCAACGGAGACGTAAAGGACTTAACACGGAGAAGACCTAACGGGGTTGTCGATAACTTCCTAGATCTCTATTTCTATAACAGTAGAGAGGAACAAATTAGACTCAGAACCTATAAAGTCTCTAAGTTGTTTTTGGAAGCACCTATAAGCGAGGAGAAAAAATCTACTAAATCCAGAAGAGAAATAGAAGAAAGAGAGTACAACGAGAACGAGGAGATAATTCGTATAATATTCAACTACCTTCTCGAAAACAATAAGTGTTTGAGACAGATTTTGTCTGAAATAGAAAACTCCAGGGAACTGATAGCATTGCATATTGAAAAACAAAGAGATACCACAAATGAATCTCCAACTTAAAGCGGTTGAAAACTTTGAAACGAAGGAACATAAAGGAGTTTACCACCTTCCGACATCAAATGTGACTGTGGGTGGTATAGTGAATCTAGACGACGAGCACGATCCTCTTTTAATAAAGATAACCAGTCCCAAGAAGGATTCGAAATATAAAATTAGGTTTGTGGATCACACCAGTTTCTTTTATGATCCGTTCCAGTACCCTTTATTGATACCCAACGGAGATATGGGTTACACGTATCTTTTGCGGTCTCTGAAGGCTAACAAAGCTGGGAACGAGAAGAAGATTTCTCCGTGCGCATATTACGCTTCTATGTTTATGGAAAGAGAGAACTGTTTCACAGCTCTCTTTCAATGTCGAACACTGTTCCATAGGTTCGTTATTGACTGTTACGTGAAGGCTGAATCAAATCGATTAGATTATATCCGTTTTAACCAACATGAAATCAGAAAAGAGAGGTCCGATATTCTTAAGAGTGATTCAGCCCATAAAGGGCAACGAGTGCTACTTCCTAAGTGTTTCGTGGGAGGCCCGAGATACATGAAAGAGAGGCAACAGGATGCGTTAAGTTTTGTGTCAAGATACGGTTCTCCGGATTTTTTCATAACTTTCACTATGAATCCGAAATGGAAAGAATTGACACTATACGGCGACACTATTAACGTCTGTAATCGTCCAGATATAGTTAGTCGTGTTTTTAAACTCAAGGTAGACCAACTAATGAGAGAGTTATTAACAGATAAAATATTCGGAGAAGTCTCAGCTCATTTGTACAGCATTGAGTGGCAGAAAAGAGGCTTGCCTCACGTTCACATTCTTCTATGGATGAAACGTAAAGTGACTGAAAATACCGTTTCGAGCCTAATATCCGCCGAGATACCCGACAAGAAAAAACACCCAGAACTGTATGATATTGTTACCACTAACATGATACACGGACCGTGCATAGGCTACGATGAAAGCTCCGTGTGTTGTAATGGGAAGAAAAACGATAGAGGGACGTGCCAGAAAGATTTTCCGAAACAGTGCCGTTCAACGATAAAATTCGGAAACAACGGCTACCCTCTCTACAGGAGAAGAGCTGTGGGAGAAGGAGGTTTCTCCTTTGTGAAAAAGTTAAAGGGACAGGAAGTAACTATCGACAACTCATGGGTGGTGCCTTACAACCCCTATCTTTGCTTGAGATTTAACTCTCACATAAACGTAGAGTGTTCAAATTCTATTAAGGCTATAGCGTACGTTACAAAGTACGTCAACAAAGGATGTGACAGAGTTCTATTCACTAAAACCGAGGGAACCGAAGAAATCAATGAAATTAAGAACTTCACGGATGCAAGATTCGTTAACTCCAACGAAGCAACTTGGAAGATATTCAGATTCCCCATACACAGTAGTTACCCTCCTGTTATGAATCTGGACCTCCATTTAAAGGACGAAAACGAAGTATTCTTCAACGCCGATTCCTCAAAGGCAGACATAAAAAAGAAGGCAAACAGAGACACTCAGTTGACAGCATTTTTCAAATTATGTAGCGTTAACGAGTACGCAGCCACCCTAACTTACAACGAAGTAGCTGCTTACTTCAAGTACAGCATTCCGAAATCATGTTGGGAGGAGAGGAAAGGTAACACTCACGCTATTGGAAGGATAAGAGCTGTAACGAACAAGACAGTAGAACTGTTCTATATGAGAATGCTTCTAACCCACAAGAGAGGTCCCAAATCCTTCGAAGACCTCAGGATGGTGGACGGTGTATTCTACGGAACTTACAGGGAAGCCGTTAAGGCTATGGGTCTTTTAAAAGATGAAGAGACTTGGAAACAGACTATCCTGGAGATAATAAACTACACAAATGACCGCAAAGAACTTCGTTCGACTTACGCTAGCATGTTAGTGTTCTCGGATCTAGAAGACCAGAAAGATATCTGGGAAGAAACAAAGGATCTCTTCTCGAGTGATTTTCTATATCTTAGAGGGTTGAAGGATTACAACGACGAAATATACCTCGATGCTCTTGACGACATCCAGGAACAAGTTTTCAATTGTGGAGGAGGAAACATAGTCCACTACGGCTTACCTTCTTCCAGAAATGGAGAAAAGTCTTCAAACGTGATAAGGAGGGAGAAAGCCTATAATTCTAAAGAATTGTCCGAGACAGTGGAGAGAGCTCTCCCTCTATTAAACAGAGAGCAGAAGATTTGTTACGATAAAATCATTGAAAGTGTTGGTTGTGAGACGGAAAACAAAAGCAAAGCGTTCTTCTTAAATGCACCTGGTGGGACAGGAAAGTCCTTCCTTTTGAATCTTCTTCTAGACACAGTTCGTTCGAAGAGTAAAGTGGCTTTAGCTGTGGCTTCTTCGGGTATAGCAGCTACTGTCCTTCACGGGGGAAGAACTGCCCATAATATGTTCAAGATACCACTGATGGAACATAACGAAAGAAAAACATGCAACATAAAGCACAAGTCCGAACTAGCTCGATTGCTTCTTATGTCTTCTTTGATTGTGTGGGACGAAGCAGTGATGGCAAATAAGAACACAATCTCAGCCCTGGATATCACTTTGAGGGACCTTTCCGGTCTTGATATTTTCATGGGAGGAAAGACGTTCGTTTGTGCTGGAGACTTTAGACAGATATTACCAGTTGTAAGAGGAGGAGGAAAGAACGACGAGTTGAACAGTTGTCTGAAATCAAGTTACTTTTGGCCTTTCTTCGAAGAGTTAGAACTGATAAAGAACGTTCGACTTAAGAGTGAAGACGAAGAAAACATAAACTTTGCAGAGAAATTATTAGAAGTTGGAGAAGGAAAGTACAAAGAGTGTCACTTCGGAGAAGGTTTCGGGGTGTTAGTTGACAGCAGAGAAGAGTTAGTTGAAAGAGTGTACAGAGGAATGGGAGAGAACATATTTAACGTCTCTTTCTTTGAAAAGAGAGCTATAATATCTCCCACGAACAACGACGTCGAAATCATTAACGAGTTTGTGTACAATAAAGTGATTGGTAAGGAAGTGGTTTACACGAGCGTAGATGTCGGTTGTGAATCAATAGAAGGGATGGACGTTCAGGCGTCAGTTTTCAATTCTATGGATAGCCCTTCCATTCCTCCACACAAATTAAGGTTGAAGGAAGGAGCAATTGTGATGGTTATGAGGAACATTTGCCCTCCGAAAATCTGTAATGGGACTAGAGTTATGGTAACAAATTTGAGAAGGAACGTTATTGTTGGAAAGATTTTAACTGGTGTGTACAGGAACACACAGATCTTACTTCCTAGAGTTACTTTAGAGGCAACAGACACCCCTGTAGCCTTCAAGAGATACCAGTTCCCTGTCAAACTCTGTTACGCTATGACAATAAATAAGTCCCAGGGGCAGACGTTTGAGAAGTGTGGTGTGCTACTGGATTCATCACAGTGCTTCGCACACGGTCAACTATACGTAGCGTGTTCTAGAGTTACAAGCCACGATTCCCTCATAGTTTTTCCAGGATATACAAAGAAAGGGGAAGAATACGAGTTGAGACCTTGGGTGAATTGCGTTTATGAAGAGGTGTTCTGTGATGTGGATAAAAGTAAAGTTTCTTCTTTGGAGGATTTAATCTTTGAAGATAACTCTGCAACCTCAAGGATACCAGAAGAGGAACCCGATCAATCCATAGTCAGCATATCACGTTCTGTGTTCGAGAAAACAGAAGGAGAAGTAGCTGCGATGATCTTACCAGAAGAACTCTTCGAAGAAGAGAACTACTTGAGTCGAGGGGAAATGGAGGATAAAATTTAAGAAATCGAAGAGAAGATTGGAGAGAAGATTGAGGAGAAGATTGAGAAGATTGAGGAGAAGATCGGAGCTAAGGATACCAAAAACGAAGAAAGATTTGAAAAGATTGTCTACGAAATAGATGAGATTAAAACCATGTTGAAGGATTTCGTAAAGAGAAAGAATAGCAGCGAAGAAGAGGACAGTGAAGAAGAACTCACACCCAAGAGAAAAAAGAAGAAACTACATTAAATGTATAGTTCTAAGGTGTTTTAAGTAAAAGGCAGATGAAAATCTTTGGTTTTATTAACTTTTTTATGTGTATCATCAATGCCCGAAGGGCTGGGTGCGAAGCACCCGCGGGCGGAGCCCGCCTCGCCGAAGGCCAAGCACACCTGGCGTAGCCAGGTCCGGCGGAGCCGGGTGCTTGTACCTTTCAATTTAATTATTCTAAAAATCAAATAACCCTTAAAATTATTGTCTTCATAGTGTCGACATTTTTATTCTTTTTTTTTGTAATAAAATAATTTACTGGAGGGGATAACGTTGTTACATACATACAGAAATTCTCTACGTGAAAAAATAAACACATTAGATATATAAATAATTAAAAATAAAGTAAATAGCTTCATAATAACAATACGATAGACTAAGAAAACAAAAAACAATCAAACGACAGGGAAGTGGCAACAACGAGTCAACTGCAAAACGATGCGACGCGACGCCATGATACCAATGTAGGGCATCGCTTGAATATTACTCCGCAAGCAAAGTCCAAGAACAATGCAGTGTTCTGGGTCCGCAGGGAGGAGCCAAGATAAGAGGGTGGAGGGGAGTGGAGTATGTTAGGGATGGAATGGGTGGGAGTGGATTTTATGCCTTTGTTTTTGGGCTCCCTTAAAAAAAAAAAAAAAAAATGGCATATGTATGTCAATCTAAATAGGATAATTGGAAATCAAGGATATAGACTAAGTCTGAATTATACAAATTCGAGGCAAGATAGAATAAAGGGGTGAGTAGCAGACGGACGGGACGCCGCGAGCGTTGCTCCTCTCCCGTTGTACACTACAAGTAGGTAAAATCACACGTCTTGATGGCGCAGTAGTACCGTTCGTAACCGCTAATCCAGCGGTCCCAGTTCGATTCTCGCCCAGGGCTGAAATCATTTCAGCATAGCTGTACTGCGAGCCGGTACTCCAACTCTCATGAGCAAAGAGATTTGTGTGTGCGTTTATGTTCACAGCATTACCCATAGATCGGTCCATATACGAGTTTTGAGCTCTCTTCCGGGAGGGCAACAGTTGTCAATCACGAGTCCAACACGTGATCCTTTTGGATTACGAGTAAATATTCGTCTAGATACGCGTGTTACACGTTTTCGATTTTGCGCGCCGTAAAAGACTATAAATGTATTCAAACCTACGCTATTTTTCAAATTGTACGCACGTTGCTGCAGTTTCGCCTCCCACTGACATGGTTTGTCGTCAAACTCTACGGGGAATCAACTCCATTATCTATTTGCGAGATAATGTCATGCAACGGCCGAAAGAACGCGTAGATTAATGCCTCAACATATACAGTATATCTATGGGAGACCTATTCAGTCGCCTACTTAAACCTTTCTTATATATATATATATACATATATATATATATATATATATTAATATATATATATATATATATATATACTTATATAACTATCCCACTTGTGTACATACTACCGAATGCGCTAACGTGGCGGGGGTGAGTCGAGTATAAATATAAGAAATTGTTCTCAATTTGTTTCCCTCTTGATAGCGCAATGGGTTAAGTCACTGTACATTTGTCTCCGAATATGCTTTCATACAGCTCCTTCTTAGTCTCGATCGTATTTGCAGGGAATTAAAATGGAAAAAGTTCATGTCGTTAAGATGAATATATATATATATATATATATATATATATATATATATATATATATATATATATATGTGTGTGTGTGTGTGTGTGTGTGTGTGTGTGTGTGTGTGTGTGTGTGTGTGTGTGTGTGTGTGTGTGTGTGTGTGTGTGATTCATCTTGGTTTTTGGATCACGTGTTGGACTTGTGATCGACAGCTATTTTCCTCCCGGAAGAGAGCTCAGAGCTCGTACGACCGATCTATGGGTAATGCTTTGACATTACACGCACACACACACACAACTCCCCGCCCACGATTTGGAGTAACGACTCGAAGCGCAGCGATACTGAAATTATTTTCAGCCCTGGGCAGGATTCGAACCCGGACAGCCGTAGTGACAGTTTGGGACTCTACCAACTGCGCCACCGAGTCATGTGTGTGTGTGTGTGTGTGTGTGTGTGTGTGTGTGTGTGTGTGTGTGTGTGTGTGTGTGTGTGTGTGTGTGTGTGTGTGTGTGTGAGTGCGTGTGTGTGTGTGTGTGTGTGTGAGTGCGTGTGTGTGAGTGCGTGTGTGTGAGTGTGTGTGTGTGCGTGTGCGCGCGCGCGCACGCGCATGCAGTTAGAATTGCACTGAAAATTTCATCCTAAAAATCCCCTCCAGCGGACGGAAAATTCCCTTATTATGACGACATGACTTCTCAATTACAGCCAAAGGAATTATACATTTTAATTTTTCCCCTGTTAATTAAAATCACTTGACACGAAATGTACAAAAACATGAATATCGAATATGAATATGTTGAAAGCACGACTGAGATTTTGGTTCAGCCTAGGGCTGCTGCTGCCGTTTCGTACAATTTTGTACCAAAACTTACAGAAATGGCGGCATGTGGCAACTGCGCCAGTATCATTTTTCTGCATATCAACGGGATGATGTTCTAAACATTTAAAAACTCAAGCTGTTGTTTATAAATCATATAACTAGTTATCAAATAATAAATGGTACATCAAAATATATGACTTTTATTGGTAATTATGTTCCTTATAAAATATTGTACCCCCAAAAGAGACGATTTTTCGGTAGAAAAAAAAATGTACGCTTAAGTTTCACCTTTCTTTTTGCCATGATAATAATATAAAAAAGAATCTTTATATTTTACTGAACATTTTAGGGCATGAGGGCAACGCTGGAACTTCAGACCTGCAAACTCTACATTTCCCGCCCAAACTGTCCTCCGAGAAATATTAACTGATTAAAGCCAGGACTGTGAGAAATTGCAAGAAGATCTTGTGAGGATGAGAAGCTGGTCAGAGAAGTGGCTGATGAGATTTCATCCCAAGAAGTGCTGTGTGATGAGAATCGGGAAATCAAATGTGGACAATAGGAAATATTCTATGGAAGAAGAATTGACAGGAATCAAAGTGGAGAAGGATCTGGGAGTTGTAATTGATGATGAGCTGAAGTTC
This sequence comes from Oratosquilla oratoria, assembly GCF_046742065.1. Classification (NCBI taxonomy): domain Eukaryota; kingdom Metazoa; phylum Arthropoda; class Malacostraca; order Stomatopoda; family Squillidae; genus Oratosquilla; species Oratosquilla oratoria. The sequence goes on along the minus strand of NC_134783.1, from coordinate 33,264,859 downwards.
ACAGCACACTTGGCTGAGAAAATCAATAAGGCAAATAGACTAGTTGGGCTAATAAGAAGAACTTTCGTAACATTGAACGAGACCATATTCAAGTCATTATACACTGCACTAGTCCGACCACATTTGGAATACGCTAATCAGGTATGGTGTTCATACAAGAAAAAGGACACTGAGGCTGTGGAAGCAGTTCAAAGAAGAGCAACAAAGTTGGTCCCTAGCCTGAAGGATTTGCCTTACCCTGAACGATTGAGGAAATTAGACCTTCCTACACTATCATGCCGTAGATCAAGAGGGGACATGATAGAAACCTTTAAAATTGTGAACAATTTATATGATAGTGAACTTACCGGTTCAGTGACTCGAGGACACACCAAGAGGATCCACAAGCAGTGCCCAAGATTGGACATCAGGAAATTTACTTTCTGCAGTCGTGTTGTGAACAACTGGAATAGTCTTCCTGATCATGTTGTGAATGCAAATTCAGTTGTGAGTTTTGAAAAGAGATTGGATAGTGTATGGAAACATCAAGATCAAATATTCGATTACACAGCTCAAATATATAACAAACACCTAGACCACAGTGACCACTAGACCCCAGATGACCTAAGTTTTAGTCATTTAGAGCCGGAGCCACAGGCTCAATAGCCTCTTCCGGGACCCTTCTATGTCTATGTCAAATACTGGCCACCTGCCCGCCCGCCCATCTCCCGGAACACGCGACTGACTGCACGCTAGCTAGCTATCATTATATTGCTTCGCTGCCTAAATGATCACTTTTTGTTGGGTTATTTCTTTATAATAACAATAATAATGACAGAAAATAATCAAATATGGGTACGTCTTTGACTTTCCTCTTCCCAGTCTCCACAAATTAAGCATTCATCCATAAACAAAGCCGGACATCATCATCATATTCATCGAAAGGGTCGGCGGCCATGAGTCCCCAACCAACCAGCCTCTACTGTGACTATACATAGGTTTACTTTCTAATATTTCTGTATCAATGTCTTCTGTACCCGGCGTGACAAAGTTCAGTTTCACAAAGACGAATTGAACATGGCGCAAAACAGGAAAAAAAAATAAAAAACGCGCGACAATCTTAAGCACGCCAGCCACAACAAAACGGAGACAAACTCGTTTAGTCCCCTTAGACCCTGATTGGCTGACGTATAAAGTGGGCGGAGTCATGGAAGTCGAAATCCGTGATGAACGATACATTGAGACTAAACGTAATACATCGCTCAGACGCTCTCTGACACATCACGAAAGTAGCCGACCCGAATGTGACGCAACATTCTGCAACGTCATCGCATATTTTTTATAACTCTGTGAAAGATGCCCACGGTATTTTTGTCACGTTTTGAAGAATAACAAAATAATAATAATTATTAGCTCTACTAGAAATGAAGTAAATATAATCAATACTAAGGACAGAGACGAGGGCGAGTTATCGACTACAGAAAAGTTTCTAAAGACCACAGCGTACTTTCTCAAACAATTGGAAAGTCGCAGTCGGCGTTGCAGACGACTTCACTGTGGCCACGCAAGTGGCCTAGCCAAGAAAGCAACTGCTAAATGAATACAAGAAATCAAATATTATAAAACTAAATTATAGCAATTAAAAATTCCCCCGAAAAATAAATAATAATAATAACAACAACAGCAGTACTGTTTTACTGACAAAAAATATTTAGTTTGTTCACAATTTACAATACCATAGTTCTGTACATATTCGATATTAGACACCTGAATAAAAAAAAAAAAAATACTACAAACCTCTACGCATTTGTCCAAACCTGCATTCGCCCGCACCATATACCAACGTACAGGCATCTAGTGGAAACGGTTAAGAACCACCGACTCAAGTGATGATGATGATGACGATGATGATGATTATGATAATGATGATGATGACGATGATGATGATTATGATAATGATGATGATGACGAGGAGGATGACGATGGTGATGATGATGTGAATCACACACACACACACGTACACACAAACACATACACATACACACAAACACGACTCGTGGTTAAAGTGGTAGAGTTACCGGCTGCCACTACGCCTGTCCGGGTTCGAATTCCGCCCAGGGCTGGAATAATTTCAGTATCGCTACGCTGCGGGGAGTTACTCAAACTCTCGTGGTCGGGGAGTTGGTAGTTGTGTGCGTATAAAGTCACAGAATTATCCATAGATTGCTCATATATGAGTCTGAGCTCTCTTCTATACATCATCATCATTATCATCATCATCATCGTCGTCGTCGTCGTCGTCATGTTGGACTTGTGATAGACAGCTATATCCCTCTCGAAAGATGATGATGATGATAAGAATGATAATAATAGTTACAAAATAGAGGGATATAGCTGTCGATCACAAGTGCAACACGTCATCCAAGACCATGGTGAATCACACACACACACACACACACGGGCGCGCGCACTCTCTCACACACACACATAAACACCACACACACACACACACACATACTCATATACACACACGCATACATGCACACACATACACACACCACACACATACTCATACACACACACACACGCATATATGCACACACATAAACACACCACACACACACACTCATATACACACACGCATACATGCACACACATACACACGCCACACAAACACACACACACACACACTCTCACTCTCTCTCTCTCTCTCTCTCTTTACAAGACGCGAATAGAACAAATTTTTTTTTAACGATTTCTCTGCCAAATGTGAAGGAAGACAACGACATAAAGAACCAAAATCGACGGCATTTTGCCTAGTGTGAATAATGGAAATCGACGGCCTTTTTGCCTAGTGTGTACATGAAATTCGACGGTAATTTTGCTTTGTGTGTAGATGAAAATCGACGGCATTTTTGCCCTGTGTGAAGGAGGAAATCGACGGTATTTCTGCCCTGTGTGAAGGAGGAAATCGACGGCATTTTTGCCTTGTGTGAAGATGGAAATCGGCCTAGTGTGAAGATGGAAATCGACGGTATTTTTGCCTAGTGTGAAAATGGAAATCGACGGTGTTTTTGCCTAGTTTAAGACGACGTGAAAGGGAAATCAAGATTTTCGGTCAGCACTTGGCCTTACGTAACACTGAACGAAACATTCTGAGAAAAACGTGTAGGGAAAAATGTTTCAAGAAGAAAAGACGATGAATTTTGACAATTGGGTTCTTATTAAAACTGAGCAAAACATTCTGAGATAATTCTTAAATACATGTAGAGAGATTAGGTTAAAAAATATAGAAGAGACGATGAATTTTGACAATTGTGTTGAACGAAGCATTCTGAGAAAAATTTTGAACACGTGGAAAGATTTTAAAAATATAGAAAATGTGATGGATTTTGATGCGACGTGACGTCATAACGTCGGCATCAGAGCGCGGGAAGATTTTTGGGTCCTTGTGTATGGTCATCGCGAATAAAACAAAAAATAAACGATTTTTCTGCCAAATGCATCGACATAGAAAACCAAAACCGACGGCATTTTTGCCTAGTGTGTACATAGAAATCGACGTAATTTTGCTTAGTGTGTGGATGGAAATCGACGGTATTTCTGCCTAGTGTGAACATGGAAATCGACGGTATTTTTGCCTAGTGTGAAGATGGAAATCGACGGTATTTTTGCCTAGTGTGAAGATAGTAATCGACGGTATTTTTGCCTAGTGTGAAGATGGAAATCGACGGTATTCTAGTGTGGAGGAAATCAACGGTATTTTTGCCTAGTGTGAAGATGGAAATCGACGGCAGATTTGCCCTGTGTGGAGGAAATCGACGGTAGTTTTGCCTAGTGTGAAGATGGAAATCGACTGTATGTTTGCCTAGTGTGAAGGAGGAAATCAACGGCATTTTTGCCTAGTGTGAAGATGGAAATCGACGGCAGATTTGCCTAGTATGTACATGGAAATCGACGGCATTTTTGCCCTGTGTGATGGAGGAAATCGACGGCATTTTTGCCTAGTGTGAAGATGGACATCGACGGTGTTTTTGCCTAGTTTGAAGATAGAAATCGACGGTGTTTTTGCCTAGTTTAAGACGACGTGAAAGGGAAATCCAGATGTCATGGTCATGGGAGCGAAATTTCCAGGTCAGCACGTGGCCTTACGTAACACTGAACGAAACATTCTGAGAAAGCCGTGTAGAGAAAAATGTTTTAAGAATATAGAAAAGACGATGAATTTTGACAATTGTGTTCTTATTAAAACTGAGCGAAACATTCTGAGATAATCTTTAAATACATGTAGAGAGAAACGTTTTAAAAATATAGAAAAGACGATAAATTTTGACAATTGTATTGAACGAAACATTCTGAGAATTTTTTTAAACACGGAGAGAAAAGGTGATGGATTTTGATGCGACGTGACGTCATAACGTCGGCATCAGAGCGCGGGAAGAGTTTTCGGTCCTTGTGTATGGTCATCGCGCGTAGGCAACTTTTTCCTTGACTTTTGGCTATGAAGACATATTTCTGTATTTTGAGGACCAAAAACTCGATGGAGATAGTCAGGAAACTTTATACATATATATATATATATATACATATATATATATATATATATATATATATATATATATAAATATATATATAGATATACATATATATATATATATATACATATACAAAAATATCGTTATCGACGTCACGAAAATAATGACGGCAATGGAGCGCGGTGCATTGTGGGATTAATGACGTCTTCCCCAATGTGAGAATCTAAAACTTAGTTTTTTTCTTTTTCTTTTTGTCATCTATGCATGAGCACAGTTGTATGATTAAGCAGTAGATTATATTTCTGACAACAACATATTTCCACCAAAATGTATTTCTTGTCCAAACTGGCGCATTCCGTGTACAATATCTTCATTTGATTCCTTTTTCCTTAAAGAACCTAATATTGCAAATTAATTGACAAAAGTAATTATAAAGATACCAAGTATCAAGATAATATAATGTTAATCATCAAATTTCGCAAACACAATAGCAAATGTACCTCCAACCCCATTTGAATAACGACAATATGACTTCCGTTGCAGACATCTAGACGTCTCTAAGGACATATTCATCAGCATACGACGGAAAGATAATTTGTTGTTCGGAGATTTGAAAAGTTAAAATTGTAACCATATATCAAAATCACACGAATCAAAATGCCATAGTCAATATTATCCCATTGTTCATAATCGCACACATTTTTCCAGGATGTTGATAGTATTAATAAACACAATATTCATGTTAAGGTATAATTTAATTTGATAAATTCATTAATGAATATAGGTTACAAAATTCAAATTTTCAAATAATATTTCCGTTACATCTAGCAAAGATGAAGGATTGTGTAAACCTAGATACGGATGTTAGACACACTGTTGAATTGTTCTTAGGGATGTCTAGGTTTCTGTAATAAGCGAAGTCATATTCTAGTTGTATTCAAATGTTGGAGGTTGGAGGTAGGATGTCGGAGGAAAAATAGCCCAGTGTGATTGATAACCCTCCTGGAGGTCAGCAGCCAATCGGCCATATTGGATTTGTAAGTCTGCACCTAGATGCTACGCAAGTTTGACGACAATTATTAAAAGATCAAACTATTTGTAACGAAAATCCCCTTAACGATAAGAAATATAAAATAATGAAAATAATAATATATATTTTGGGATCCGGCGAATTTACCGACAACAATTCATCGATATACACAATTCATCGAAAAATAGAAATATTCAAATTTGAAATATATAACTAGGTTGTGTTTTCATTCTTGATTTAGCATACTTTTACCTTTGATAATGAAATAACTACTTTCATAACCTTTATTTAGGATGAAGAATTTCTTTTCGTAGTATTTATCAAGAATAGTTAAAATTCTTTAATGACAGAACCATTGAAAATGACAAATTAGTTTAAACTAAACTTACAACTATATAATATTTTCTCATTAAAATAGCCCAATGTCATGGGTGAATTATTTAGTGCAATTATGTGAAATGTTTTCACTACTGCTCGACACGACGTCACACGGGAATATATTAGACACCAATTAAAAATTATCCTAGACTGGCAAAAATCATGCTTAATCTTTTATTCTTCATAGAAAATTAGGTTTCTATAATATTTTCTTATTAAAACTGCCCAATGGCATGGGTGAATTATGACCATTTAAGTATATTAACTAAAATGTTTTCACGACCGCGCGACATGACGTCACACGGGAATATTTTAAACAAAACTAAAAAATATGCTAGACAGGCAAGAGTTATGCTTAATCTTTTATTCTTCATAATAGATTAGGTTTTTATAATATTTTTTCATTAAAATAGCTCAATATCATGGGTGAATTATGCCCATTTTAGTATATTATGTGAAATGTTTCCACGACCGCGCGACATGACGTCATACGGGAATATGTTAGATAACAACGAAAAATTATGCTAGACTGGCAAAAATCATGATTATTCATTTATTCTTCATAATAAATTAGGTTTTTATATTTTTTCATTAAAATGGCCCAATGTCATGGGTGAATTATCCCCATTTTAGTATATTATGTAAAATGTTTTCACGACCGGAAGGCGTGACGTCACACGGGAATATGTTAGACAACAACTAAAAATTATGGTAGACTGGCAAAAATCTTGCTTAATATTCTATTCTTCATAATAAATTGGGTTTTTATAATATACTTTCATTAAAATAGGCCAATGTCGTGGGTGAATTATGCTAATTTTAGTATACTATGTGAATATTTTCACGACCGCGCGACTTGACGTCACACGGGAAAATGTTAGGCAACAGCTGAATATTATTCTAGACGCAAAAATTATGCTTAGTCTTTTATTCTTCATAATAAATTAGTTTTTTTTACAATATCTTTTCATTAAAATAGTCCAATGTCATGGGCGAATTATGCTCGTTTTTAGTATACCATGTGAAATGCTTTCACGAGATGACGACATACGGGAATATATTAGACAACTAAAAATTGTGATAGACTGGTAAGAATCATTCATAATCTTTTATTCTTAATAATATATTACGTTTTTACAACATTTTTCATTAAAATAGCCCAATGTCATGCGTGAATTGTCCACTGTAGTATATTATGTGAAAAGGTTTTCACGACTACGCGACATGACGTCACACCGGAATATGTTAGACAACGACGAAAAATTATGCTAGACCGGCAAAAAGTCATGCTTAATCTTTTGTTCTTCATAATAGATTAGGTTTTTATATTTTGTTTATTAAAATAGCCCAATGTCATGGGTCAATTATGCCCATTTTAGTATATTACGTGAAATGTTTAAACTACCTCGAGACATGACGTCATACAGGTACATGTTAGACAACAACTAAAAATTATGGTGGACTGGTAAAAATTATCTTTTATTCTTCATAATAAATTAGTTTTAATGCCCATTTTAGCATATTATGTGAAATGTTTTCACGACCGCGCAACATGACGTCACACGGGAATATGTTAGACAACTAAAAATTATGCTAGACTGGCAAAAATCATGCTTAATCTTTTATTCTTCATCATATATTAGGTTTGTATAATATTTTTTCATTAAAATAGCCCAATGTCATGGGTGAATTGTGCCCGTTTTAGTATATTATGTGAAATGTTTTCACGACCGCGCGAAATGACGTCACACGGTAATATGTTAGACAACTAAAAATTATGCTAGACTGGCAAAAATCATGCTTCATTTCTTATTCTTCATAATAAATTAGGTTTTTATAATATTTTTTCATTAAAATAGCCCAGTGTCATGGGTGAATTACGTCCATTTTAGCACATGCCGTCACATGGCGTTGTCCTAAGGTGATCTACGTCGTACCTGTACAGCCCGGAAGACGAGCGAGCTCAGTATGACCACGACACTGATAAGACAATGACACTTCTCCGGATGGAGGCTATGGAAAGATTCCCGATAGGTAGGCACCCGCTCCCTCCCTCTCCAATGACATCAATTGGTAACGTCCTGTAGCGGGCGAAGGGACGAATGATGACGTCATATCGTATGGCATTTAGTGACGTCACAGATGCAACTTCAGGAGGTAAAATGAGTTCTTGTAATACTTTCTTCTCCTTGACTTCCTTTTTTTTTTCTTATCTTCCTCTTCCTCTCTCTGTCCCCCTCCCTCTCTTTTCTCTCTTGCTCTCTCTCAGGGACGTTGAACTGGTTCGCTGCGCACCCGACGCCGATGGACAAGTCGTCCGACAACAACGAAGGGATTCCCCTCCATGGGAGAGACCCGAAGCACAAATGAACCCTTGCTTGGTGCAAGCGAGCCCACCCTCCCGGGACAAGTAATTCATTGATGATGATGATAGTGATGATGATGATGATGATGATGATGATGATGATGATGATGATGATGATGATAATGATAGTGGTGATGATAATGATAGTGATAGTGATGATGATGATGATGATGATGATGATGATGATGATGATGATGATGATGATGATGATGATGATGATGATGATGATGATGATGATGATGATGATGATGATGATGATGATGATGATGATGATGATGATGATGATGATGACGAAGACGACGACGACACGTGGAGCCTTACCGTGCGAACAACCCTCTTACACACAATGACCAATCAAAAGAGGAGACGTGCAACCAATCAGCATACGGAATGTCAACATCTAAGCTCCACCCTTAATTCGTGACGTCATAAGGTACCGCCCCCCTCCCTTCCCCGACAACGCAGCAGCAACCACTTCCGAACAGACTCCGTCGAGACATATCTACACACACACGCGCGCGCACACACACGCATACACACACACACACAAACAAACACACACACACACACTCTCTCTCTCTCTCGATGGCGCGGTTGGTAGAATCCCAGACTGTCAGTATGGCGGTACCGGCGGTACCTGGTTCGAATTCTGCCCAGGTCTGAAATCATTTCAGTATCGCTGCACTTCGAGTCGTTACTTCAACTCTCGTGGGCGGGGAATTGGGTGTGTGCGTGCGTATAAGGTCATAGCATTACCCATAGATCGGTCATACGAGCTCTGAGCTCTCTTCCGGGAGGGAAATAGCTGTCAATCACGAGTCCAACACGTGATCCAAAGACCAAGGTGAATCACACACACACACAAACACATACGCATACAATATGTATGAGTATATATATATATATATATATATACATACATATTCTATGCGTATGTGTGTGTGTGTAATTCACCTTGGTCTTTGGATCACGTGTGTGTGTATATATATATATATACATATATATACATATATATATACATATATATATATATATACTCAATATACTCATACATGTCACCTCACAGGGTGCCTGGGAAAGGTTGCCGTGCTCGGAATGTATGTGTATAAAATGTTCATGTTATACTTTTGTGTTATGCTTTGTGATCAAGACCCTAAGGATCGAAACGTTAAGGCAGTAAAATTCTTCCATTATTCCTCGTATATTTTCTCCGCCTTCAGTTACATTTGTCATATTTTAAATCAATATATATATATATATATATATATATATATATATATATATATATATATATATATATATACCTACACATACACCTTGTGGCGCAGCGGTTGGAGTTCTCGCATGCCACTACGGCGGTCCGGGTTCGAATCCTGTCCAGGGCTGAAATAATTTCAGTATCGCTGCTCTGCGGGTCGTTACTCCAACTCTCGTGGGCGAGGGGTTGGGTGTGTGTGTGCGTGTAAGGTCACAGTATTACCCATAGATCGGTCATAAGAGCTCTGAGATCTCATCCGGGAGGTTAATAACTGTCGATCACGAGTCCAACACGTGATTCAAGACCGTGGTGAATCACACACACACACACACACACACACACACACACACACACACACTCACTCACTCGGTGGCGCGGTTGATGGAGTCCCTGACTGTCACTACGGCGGTCCGGGTTCGAATCCTTTCCAGGGCTGAAATAATTTCAGTATCGCTGCGCTTCGAATCGTTACTCCAACTCTCGTGGGCGGGGAGTTGGGTGTATGTGTACGTGTAAGGTCACAGCATTACCCATAGATCGGTCATACGAGCTCTGGGCTCTCATCTGGGAGGTTAATAACTGTCGATCACGAGTCCAACACGTGATCCAAAGACCAAGGTGAATATATATATATATATATATATATATATATATATATATATATATATATATATATATATATATATATATATATATATATATATATATATATAGATGGATGCAAAGAAATCCCAAACAGCACGTGATTCACAAAATATGCAAGTAATGACTAGGAAAATGAAAACTTGGTAACCGACCGTTTGACAAGTGCGTGTGTGTTCGTATGTTCGTGCGAGTGTACGAGTAGTACGTGCTCGTATATTTGTGTCTGCACGTGTGCCTGTTTCTATGCACGTGTGTCAATGTGTGTGTTTGTATACGTGTGTGTGTGTGCATGTGTGTTATCTTATTGTGTGTGTGTGTGTATGGACGTTTCTATGTTATCTTATTGTGTTAGTGTGTGTGCTTTTGTATTTGTATTTTGTGTGTAATTGTGTGTGTATTTGTGCGTATGGTTGTGTGTTTGTGTCTGCGTGTGTGTGTGTGTGTGGTTGTGCCTGTGTGTGTGTGTCTGGGTGTGTTTGTATGTGTATTTGTGTATTTACCAAGTTGTATTATACGGGAAGGGGAGCTATGCTCGCGGTGACCCGTTTCTGTATCTTGCAAGATCAAGTTTGTTCTTAAATTATTGTATTGTGTTCATCCAATTCAATAATAACATTTTCGTGAATATAACTAATCTACTTCTCGCGTTCAACGCTCTGTTATATATATTTTTCATTTCTAAGGCCATCACCTGTGAATTAGAACAATTTTATTCAACGTGTCTGAAATAGTGACAGACTTTATTTTCTTAATTTATTATTGTTATTATTATTTTGCATCAGGGTGCCTTTAGGCGAACTTGCTTCACTCGCAGCCAACCAGTCGTCTCCGTTCCCGTGATGTCACTGCTCTCGATTGACTCTCAGCCAAACAGTCAGCTCCATTCCCGTGACGTCACCGCTCTCTGCCGATTAGTCGTCAGCAATTTTGGGCAGACGGACAGCTTTTATTATATATACAGATATATTATTGTCATTATTAGTGTTAATTTCATTAGTATATTTCTAGTGGGAGGGAGTAAAGGATAGAGTAGAATTGGGTGTGGAGGAGGAATGGGGATGGTTCAAGGAGGGAGTCATGAAGTGTGCAAGGATGATGTGTGGAACAAGAAGGGCAGGGGGAAATAGAAGAAAGGGCAGTGAATGGTGGGATGAGGAAACAAAGAAGGTTGTAGAAGAGAAGAAGCGAGCATTCACAGATTGGTTACAAAATAGGACGAGGGAGTCATATGAGAGGTACAAAGAAAAGAAAAGAGAAGTAAAGCAAAAGGTAAAGGAGGCAAAGAGGAGAGCAGATGTGAAATGGGGTAAGAGTATGACAGAAAATTTTGAAAGTAATGAAAAGATGTTTTGGAAAGAAATTAAGAGAGGAAGAGGAGGCGAATCAAGTAGAGAAGAAAAGGTAAAAGGTGCAGATGGACAGATGATAATGGAAGAGAAGGCAGTAAGGGGAAGATGGGCAGAATATGTTAGGGAGTTGCTAAATGTGAAGGAGGATAGTAGGGAGGGAAAGATAGTTGCAGTGGGAAATGCTAAGAAAATGACCATGATGAGTGAGGAAAATGGAGTAGAAATAAGGAAGGATGAAGTGAAGGCAGTTGTTAAGATGATGAAAGCAGGTAAGGCACCTGGTCTGGATGGATGACATGCAGAATGTCTAAAAAAAAAAGGAGGTACATTGATGGTGGACTGGCTGGTGAGGTTATTTAATGTTTGCTGGAGAGAGGGTAGAGTGCCGGAGGACTGGAGGAGTGCCTGTATAGTTCCACTTTGCAAGGGAAAAGGGGACAAGTGTGAATGTAGTAGTTTCAGAGGGGTTAGCTTGTTTAGTGTAGTTGGGAAGGCTTATGGGAGGATCTTGATTGAGAGGATTAGGAGAGGAACAGAAGGAGTAATTGGTGAGGAACAGTGTGGATTTAGGATGGGTAGAGGTTGTGTAGATCAGATTCTTGTGGTAAGACATATGTGGGAAAGCTATAGGAAAGGGGAAGGATGTTTTTTGGGCTTTTATGGATCTGGAAAAGGCTTACGACAGGGTAGACAGAAAGGCACTGTGGGAGGTTATGCAGATATACGCGATAGGAGGAAAGCTTCTGGGAGCTGTCAAGAGTTTTTATGAGGGTAGTAGAGCTTGTGTCAGGATTAGAAATGGAGAGAGTGAGTGGTTCGAGGTAAAGGTGGGAATTCGTCAAGGATGCGTTATGTCGCCCTGGCTGTTCAACTTATACATGGATGGGGTAGTGCGAGAGGTAAATGCAAGGGTAGTGGGTCAGGGATTGGAGATGGTTGAAGAAAATGGAGAAAAGTGGGAGGTGAGCCAGTTGTTGTTTGCGGACGACACTGCGCTTGTGGCAGGATCGGAGGAGGGATTGAGGAAGTTGATGACAGAGTTTTGGAGAGTGTGTGATAGAAGAAAGGTGAAGATAAATGTGGGTAAAAGTAAGGTGATGAGATGTACAAGGGGTGAAAGTGGCAGTAGACTGGAAGTGAGCATTAAGGGAGAGCGACTGGAGAAAGTGGATAGTTTTAGATACTTGGGTGCAAATGTGGCAGGAAAAGGTGGAGTTGGGGTGGAGGTAGAATGTAGATTTAGAGAAGCGAGTAAATGCCTTAGTGGATTAAAGAGTGTAATGAGGAATAGACATTTGGGAATGGATGCTAAGAGTGATAGAAGGAGTGATTGTGCCAACAGCACTGTATGGGACAGAAACATGGAACATAAGAGAGGAAGAGAGAAGGAGTTTGAATGTGTTTGAGATGAGGTGTCTGAGAAGTATGATTGGGGTTACTAGGCTGGATAGAGTGAGAAATGAGGAGGTGAGGAGGAGAACAGGGGTGGAAAGGGAGTTGGGAGATAGGGTTGATGAAAGAGTATTAGGATGGTTTGGACACATGGAAAGAATGAGTGAAGAAAGACTAGTAATGGAGGTATGGAAGGCAGATGTGGAAATGTCTGTTGAGGAAGGACGGGAGAGGACAGAAGACAGGGGTGAATGGAGAATGGTTGTATATGGATGATGTTGTGATGCATGAAGTGGAATGGGTGGGGGGATGGGGGGTGAGGTAGTATGTGTGAGCAAAATTTGACGCAGCCCGAAGGGATTTCTCCCCGTCTTCTCCTTTTATGCAATGGGGGGACGGAGAGGGGGGGTCGCCGATTTAATGAGGTGGCCTTGCTGTGGATGTGCTGTGTCTTGCGACACTGCTTGTGACCCAGGGCAGTGGACAAGGTGCAGGGATGACCCGTCATCCAGGAGGTGCTAAGATAAGAGGGAGGGTGGAGGGGTGTGGAGTGTATTCAGGGATGGCATGGGTGGGAATGATGTTATGCCTTTTTTTTTTTTTTTTTTTTACCTCCCTTGTAAGGGGAAAAAAGCCTTGGTATATGTATGTATGTATTTGTTATTTATAATATATTACTTATTTATTATTTATAATTTATAATTTAATATTTTATTTATTTTTAGTGTTTATTATTGATAATTTACTATATGTTATTAGCTGTTATTTATCCTATTTTTATTGTATTTATTTCATTTATTATTCATTTTCTATTGTTTATTATTACATATTTTTATTATTTTATATAATATTTATTAATATAAGATATCTATACTTTATTATTTATTATCCTTTATTACTTAATATTTATTATTCGTTAATTGATATTCATCATTTACCAGTATTATTTATTACTCAATATTTATTTTTATTATCACATATCATTCATTATTATTTATTATTATTTATCATTGTTTATTATTCATCATTTATTAATCATTAATATGATTTATTATTTGTATTCATATGTGTTATTATTTCTGTGGTTGGCTCGCTGGCTGGCTGGCTTTATGGTTGGCTCGCTGGCTGCCTGGCTTTATGGTTGGCTCGCTGGCTGCCTAGCTGGCTGGCTGGCTGACTGGCTGTGTGGTTGCCTAGCTGGCTGGCTGGCTGTGTGGTTGCCTAGCTGGCTGGCTGGCTGTGTGGTTGCCTAGCTGGCTGGCTGGCTGACTGACTGGGTCGTTGCCTGGCTGGCTGGCTGGCTGACTGGGTGGTTGCCTAGCTGGCTGGCTGACTGGGTAGTTGCCTAGCTGGCTGGTTTTGCTGTGCGGTTGTTTAGCTGGCTGGGTGGCTGTTTGACTGTGTGGTTGGCTTTTTGGCTGTCTGGCTGGCTAGGTGGATTTGATGCTTCCTGGATGGTTGTGTGACTCTCTGGCTGGCTATGTGGCTCTTTGGCTGGCTGGCTGGTTGTATGGTTACGTGGCTGGATGGCTGTAGGGCTGGGTGTCCCTCTGTGTGCCTGTTTGGCTGGCAGTGTGGCTGGTTAGCTGGTTGTGTGGCTGGCTGCCTGATTCTGTAGCTGTGCGGCTAGCTGGCTAGCTGTGTGGGTGCCTTGCTGGCTGTATGGCTACATGGCTGGCTGTGTGACCGGATGGCTGGCTGTGTGGATGTGTGCCTGGCTGGTTGGGTGACTTTGTGGCTGTATGTGCTGGCTGGCTGGCTGGCTGGCTGTGAAGCTTTGTGGCTGGCGGGGTGGCTGTGAGGCAAGCTAGTTTGCCACAATGCCAGCCAGCCAACTTCCCATGATGCCGCCCAGCCAGCCAACCAGCCAGCCAGTCAGCCAGGATGCTAGCCAACCACCAAGTCAGCCAGCGAGCCAGACAACCTGACAGCCAGTCAGCTAGCCACACAGCCAGCCAGCCAATCGTGAAGACAAGCAGCCAGCCAACCAGACAGCTACAAAGCAAGCCAGTCAGTCACACAGTCACACAGCCAGCTAGGCCAGCCACACAGCCAGCCAGCCAATCGTGAAGACAAACAGCCAGCCAACCAGCCACACAGCCAGACAGCTACAAAGCAAGCCAGTCAGTCACACAGACAAACAGCCAGCCAACCAGCCACACAGCCAGACAGCTACAAAGCAAGCCAGTCAGTCACACAGTCACACAGCCAGCTAGGCCAGCCACACAGCCAACCAACCAGCCACAAAGCCAGCCCGCCAGCCACCCAGCCAGCCATAGAGCTAAACAGCCACAAAGCCAGTAACACAGTCGCACACCCAGCCAGCTAGGCCAGCCACACAGCCAACCAACCAGCCACAAAGCCAGCCCGCCAGCCACCCAGCCAGCCATAGAGCTAAACAGCCACAAAGTCAGTAACACAGTCGCACACCCAGCCAGCTAGGCCAGCCACACAGCCAACCAACCAGCCACAAAGCCAGCCCGCCAGCCATAGAGCTAAACAGCCACAAAGCCAGTAACACAGTCGCACACCCAGCCACACAAACACCCAGCCACACAGACACCCAGCCAGCCATATAGGTGCACAGCCACCCAGACAGCCATAGAGCTGCACAGCCACCTAGACAGCCATAGAGCTGCCCAGACAGCCACACAGCCACCCACCCAATAACACAGACGCAAACCCAGCCACACAGACACCCACCCAGCCATACAGACACAAAGCCAGCCAACCACACAGAAACCCAGCCAGCCAGCCACACAACCACAAAGCCAGCCAACCAGCCAGCCAGAAAGTCACACAACTAGCCAGACAGCCGTACAGCCAGCCAACCACACAGGCACACAGCCAGCCAGCCAGCCAGCCAGCCAGCCACACAGCTACACAAACACACAACCAGCCTGTCAAGTGGAGATATCTATCTTGATTCCGAAAAATGCTAAGAACATTGAAGGATCCTAACCCGACTTTCATTGATTACATTTGACACAGATTGTGTTGTAAAATGCTCATTATGCTTATTTGTTTGAACGCACCGATGCAGTGGTTATTTAACGCTTCCAAATCGTAATTCTATCTACGTTTTGGTAGTTTCTTCCCAAGTGAAGAAAAAGGATTTACTGCACCCATCTCCAGGGTCTCGAGGAGGCGCGCGCGCCATTTCAGGGGGTGGCTTGTACTTTCGACGTCATTTCAGAGTTCAATTCCAAATGGAGTTTCTTGGGTTTTATGGTATGCCAAAGTGCTGAAATGATCCGCTCTGTGACATTTTCCCCCTCTTTTTGACAATAATATAACTAATGCTCCTGGACTATACATGTACTCAATAGAAAACGAGCCCAGAAGAATGGTGACGTCATGTCGCTTGCCCCTGACCAACCTCAGTGGAAATGCGATCACGTTTATTTTTCGTATATTTCACCTCACTCTAAGTCAGGCACCCGCGTCCTTTCTTGCAACTGTTATTTGACAGAGGGAACATAATGCATTTTGATACGAATGCCTTTATCAGATAAAACTGGCAACAGATATCATTTCTAAGAACGAGAGTTTCGGGGACCTTACCAAGGCGAGCTTTGATAGAAAGCGGAAAAGCACCCTCCGGGTTTCGAGCGCGGGACCCTCGGGACGTGGCTCCGTGACCCTAACCACGAACTACGCTTCTTAAATAAAAACTTTTCTGCTGTTACGTTCTTATCCGTGTGTACCATCACAGCACGGCGCCGGGCAAAAAAGGATGGAATCAGAAACTTGAATACTTTACATCGAGCTCATTGGGATTTTCTATAAAAGCTCGCTTTTGCTCTTATTAATTCATGTTTGTGGTCAAATTTATCTGATAAAGTATTCATATTGAAACGACGACATTCACACCATTAAATGATAATGAAAGTAAACATGCAGGTACTTTATCCTGCAATGAGAAAAAAAATAAGACGATTCCGTCGAGTCAGAACGTGTCTGCAAGTTCTCGCGTGGTCAGAGGCAAGCAAGCGGCAGGACGTCGCGTCGTCGCCAATCCTCCGCGTTCGTTTTCTGTGGAGTGTGAAGAAAACATCATATTCGAGTTTACAGTGATAAAACAGCAACACGAATATCATCAACGAAATGGCCTAGCAAATGTAATCGTTGGACTAAAATATCCATGTGACCAAAATTATGCAGCAAAACCCCTCAGTTCCAAATGTAATTACCCCTTGCCCGTAATGCGAGAGAACCAAACATATAATTGAGAAGAAATAGACGTGAAAAAACACAAAGAATGAACAAATATATGTGTAATTGGCCTACCAAAGATGGACCTAAAATCCACACATCAGGCTGCACCACATTTAACACAGGAATAAACGTAGGAACAAACTTCACATGACGAGTCCAGTGTCGTTGACCAACCTATGGGTAATATTGTGACCGTACACGCACATACCCGACTCCCCGCCCACGAGAGTTGGAGTAACGACTCGCAGCATAGCAATACTGAAATTTCAGATCTGGGTAGGATTCGAATCCGGACCACTGTGTCAAGAGTTTCGATCGCTACCGCTGCGCCATCAAACCTTATCTGAGTTATTTTACCTAGTTGTATCATACGGGAAGGAGCTATGCTCGTGGTAAATTTGTGTGTATTTATTTGGTTGTGTGTGTGTGTGTGTGATTTCAGTAACAATAAAATATTAACAATTCTTGTCGGTGCAAATATAATTACTTTCACTCTTGTCGCATCTTCGCGCATGAAATGCATATTCTTCAACACGTATTTTAGCGTGGGGAAGGGAGGTAGGGCGCAACTCTGTCACGACTACCAACTGTACAGGAACATCGATGATTCTGTTGTTTCACTCGTCTCCCACGAACACCTAACACTACCAACCGATACTGTTTTGAATGACTGTACGTACATACATACTTTACACACATAAACACACGCACATGCATGCATGCACAGGACCGTTTCTAGTTCATCAGGCAATAATTCGTTAAGGCGCCCCCCCCCCTCCCTCCCTCCTTCTGCCCTCCGGGCTGGAAATAATAACCGGCTAAAATGTGAAATGTGCTTTCAAACATTAAACACAGTTGCATCAAGTATCAACACTTTCATTATTCATTTATTTTCGCGTTTGCACTTGTATTTATTTATTTATTTGAATTATTCACGTAAAAAAATACTTGTCATTTATTTATATATTAATTTTGGATGGCAATTTGGCGCCCCCCCCCCCAGCAAATGGCGCCCCAGGCGTTTCTTTAGACGACTTTGGGTCATCAATCGGCCGTCTTCAGGAGTATTAACCTGCGATAAATGTACAGGTGTAATTGTGTGTTACTCGTGACGTGGCTATTCATTTGGTTCATGATGACATTGGGGAGGTAACACTCGAGGGGGTAGTAACCTTTAGGGAGGGAAGTAACATTTGTGCGGTGTGTGCATGTAGACAATCTTTATGTCCTGCGTTCGGGAGGTGGAGCCCCGTAGGGTGCTATTTGTCCAATTTGTTCACGTCGTGATGCTCCGTGCGTTGCTGCTTGGGACCTTGTTGCCGAGGGGGGAGTGGATTCGGGCAGTTATTGGGGGTTCATAATGGGTTTTCGGTTATGAATGTATACTGCTTCCGTCATTCTTAATCTCCTGGTGTCTGGTTCTCTGTGTTGGATAACTGTATGGTCTTCCATCTGCTTCCTACTCAGTGCTTGTCCGTGGGTTCTGCAATTATGACGGCGCGTTGCTCCTGCAAGTGTGCTGAGATTACAAAGGATTACAAAGGCGGAGCATGCCGACAGGAGACCTTTTGATCCATATCTTGGTCGGATGCGAAAAAAAATCATATTAATAATAAAACAATAAATAAAAACTATAATAATGTAAATAACAAATAAAATACATAAATAAAGGCATAGGTATAGTTAGATATTAAACAAACAGGTAAATAGTAAATAATAATAAAGTGACATATAACTAATAATAAATGAAAATCAGACAGACAAATGATAACAAAACAAAAACAAATAATATAAGATAAATTATAATCATTACAGCATCTTACTTAGGTGTTTATCTAAATGATTCTTAAAGCTTCGAACTGAACTACATTGCACTACCTGTGCAGGAAGTTTATTCCATTCATTTACTACACGGTTGGCAAAGTTGTTTCTACCTACTTCCAAATTGAATCTATTTCCGGACAGTTTGAGACCATTGTTTCTTGTCTGATTCTCATTCAATGTGAAAATTTGGTCACTTTTGATGTTGTCAATTCCCTTTAAAATCTTAAAGACCTGTATCAAGTCACCTCTGAGTCTACGCTTTTTTAGGGAAAACAGATTCATGTGTTTTAGTCGATTTTCGTATGATTTATTTTTGATATTTGGAATCAGTTTTGTGGCTCGCCGTTGTACTTTTTCCAGTCTGTCAATGTCTTTAATGAGATTCGGTGACCATACAGAAACAGCATATTCCAAATGTGGACGAACTAACGATTTATATAGCTTGTTAATGAGTGATGGACTTTTGAAATCAAAAGATCGCGCAATCAGTCCCAGAATCTTATTTGCTTTCTCAGAGGCTGAAAAACACTGCTTGGATGATTTGAGGTCGTTACTGATAATTACGCCGAGATCTTTTTCACTATCCACTTTTGTTAACGAATTACCAAATAACTTGTAATCGTACTTACTGTTATTTTCACCTATGTGCATTACCTTGCATTTACTTGTGTTAAATTTCATTAGCCACTTTTCAGACCATTGCTGTAATTTATCTAAATCTACTTGAATATCTAATTGGTTTGAGTGATCATTTGCCACTCCGCACAGTTTTGTATCATCAGCAAATTTGGAAACAGTATATTTTAGTCCATGGTCTATATAATTTATATATACTATGAATAGAAGTGGCCCAAGAACGGAACCCTGAGGAACTCCACTTGCAACACTTTTCCATCCAGAAGTTTTTCCATTTAAAACAACTCTCTGTTTTCGATCATTCAACCAATTACTAGTCCAACCTAATAGGCTACCACTTATTCCATGCAAAGCTAATTTAGTAAGTAGTCTTTCGTGTGGGACGGTATCAAAAGCTTTTGCAAAGTCTAGATATATTAAATCTATATTGTTTGTTTTGTCATAATTCGAGATGACGGTGTTGTAGAATTCGAGTAAGTTAGTCACGCAAGAACGTTTTCGTCTGAAACCATGCTGGCTATAATTTATCAAACGGTTACTTTCTAAATGATGTTCGATAGCATCTCTGATGATAGTTTCCATTATTTTTCCTACGATTGAAGTCAAACTTATAGGCCTATAGTTATTTGGTTTGTTTTTGTCACCTTTTTTGAATATGGGAGTAACGTTAGCTAAGCTAGCTTCCATTCTCTTGGGACATCTCCGGATATGATGGATTTCTTGAAAATAATTTCTAATGGAACAACAATCTCATTTTTCATTTCCTTAAGATTCTTGGATGCCAACCGTCCGGCCCTGGTGTTTTATTAACTTTGAGTTTGTCTATACACCTTTTAATTTTTTCTTTTGTTATATTTACCATAGTGAGTAAGTTTACCCCAGACTTTTCACAGGTTTCAGTTTGGAATTCACTTTGAGGTGTTTCGTTTACGAATACCGAGCAAAAATAATTGTTTAAGATATTACACATTCCTTCATTTGAATATTCAAGTTGACCGTCAGCAGATAATAGTGGACCAATGTGATTTCTAACAACCTTTTTATCTCTAATGTAACTATAGAATTCTTTGGGATTCTCTTTGGATTTATCAGCGATGTTCATTTCGTATTGTCGTTTTCTTATTGTCTTTTTTAAATCTCTCTGTATTGATACATAATTTTCAGTCATTAGATGCACCCGAGCACTTATATTTCTTATAAGCCTGTCTCTTTTTAGCAATACTTTTTTCAGTTTCTTTGTCGAGCCACTTTGGGCGAGCCTGATTTGGGGGACGTCTGTCCTTAAAAGGAATGTAAGTTTGAATCATCTTAGTGAGCGTATTTTGAAATATTTCCCACATCTGATCTACAGGTCTTTCGTTTAATTTTGCCTCCCAATCTGTAAGTTGAAGCTCCTGACGTAGTCCTATGAACTGAGCTTTACTGAAATCGGGTATTTTAGAAACACAAGTATCTATTCTAAAATTGTTTAGGAGTTTGAATCTAAGTAAGTTGTGATCGCTATTTGCAACAGATTCACCGACTTCTACATCAGTTACCATGCTGTTGCGGCTAGTGATCAAAAGATCGAGTAAGTTTCCATATTCTTTTGGTTAAATGTAGTGGTAGTGAAACCTATGTACCTGGTGGGTAGGCGGTTGCAAGTATATTGGTATACTAGGTTCGCATCCTGAAATGTATTTGTTGGTGGGAGACAGCTGTTCTTCATAACTAGGTTGGAGGTTCGACGGGATTTGTAATAGATTGTGAGCTTAATGTGTGCATCAAGATTACTGGGCTGGACAGTACGCTGGATGACATTTCTCACGCCTTTCTCGTCTTGCTTGTAAGCATCGTCTTCGTATAACTTTGTCTATTTCTTCTTTCTAATACCCGTTGTTAGTAAGGAGCTAAGAGATTCTTTTTGATTCAGCGTTGGTAGCCGTCCATGTGGGCAGTGTGTGAACGCACGCTTGACAAAAGAGTTAATTACGTCGCGTCATTAATTCTCAGGACATTCGCTGGCGCCATTTAAGCAGAATCCTGGATTGGTAGCTTTTACGTACATTTCCGTAGAAAAAATGGTCTGTGCCTCAGTGTACAACGGTGTCGAGGAAGGGGAGTCTGGTCAATCTCAAGTTCTTGTGTAAAACTGAGGGAAATGTTTTCCCTGGCCACTTCAATGATTTGAGAAACATTCTCTTCGGTATTAGCCCTGACAAAAATATCATCAACAAAAATTATAGGGTTTGAGTTTAGGGTGTTGTGTAAATATCCTCTCTTCGATTGAGCCCATACGAAAGTTGGCAAACATGACACCTAACGGGGAACCCATGGCAACACCATCAGTTTGCACAATCCACATATTCTTGTCGGGTCCGTAGAACGTTATTTCTTTAGTACAGGCTTGTAATAATCGACACAATACGTCCTCGGAAATCGGGAACTGTGTTTCTCCTGAGTGATATAGTCCATTACAGATGAAGTTAATAGTCTCATCCAAAGGTGCATTGGTGAAGAGGGATTCAACATCCATCGATGCTATGATTCTATATAGTCGTGTTGTCTCTATAATATCGAGGAATTCTCCATTGGACTTGGGACTGAATGGGGATGGTGTGAAGGATGAGGTCAGTGCACGTAGACGCTTAGCCAGTTTGTGATTGACTGGCGGTACCTGGCTAATGATAGGACGAAGTGGTTGGTCGCGCTTGTGTGTGTTTCAACGTTCCCCCTATAATTATGTAACCAAGGTTATGATCCCCCTCATTCAGTGACTGAGTGCCACGCCCTTGCGGAAATAAAGTCTCCTGCTTGTAATCATTTTAAGGCACGCCTTGCTTGAATGTGATGTGTTGTGTATTATCATTGAATCTCTGCCACTAATTGGTCTTGCGTCAATTTATTCCGCTTTTCTTTTTTCTCAGTCTGGATAGCAACCCCACTCGATACGTAAGTTTACGGAAGACATTAAATATGTGGGTCACCTCCTCGTCTACATATTCTTTGTTGCACATCCTTAGAGCTCTTAGAGAGGTTTCTATCTAAGAGTAACTAAGGATATACAACAAAGAATATGTAGACGAGGAGTGACCCACATATTTATTGTCTTCCGTAAACTTACGTATCGAGTGGGGTTGCTATCCAGACTGAGAAAAAAAGAAAAGCGGAATGAATTGACGCAAGACCAAAAAGTGACAGAGATTGAATTAGATATCTAGTGGTACCATTTGCGAAGGAGGCAAGAGCCCTGACCAACCAACACACTAGTTAAAGCAGGCATCACAATAGCATTCAGATCCGGGCGCAAAATGAAGGGCGTCTTAGTAAACAAACAGAGCACACCAATGAGAATAGCGTAGTATATGGAATACCACGCAATGGATGCCCTGCAACGTACTACGGTGAGACGTCGCTGGGGTTGGAAAAAGGAAAATAGAGACCAACAGAACATAAGAACGACCTGCGGCATCCCAGGACTTCAAATTCCCTGGTAGGTAGTGCACGTGGACGCGCACGGACATTTAGCAAAATGGGAAGAGGCACGCCCTGTCTGGACCGGGCTAGAGACGAATTAGAATGAGAAGGCTGCTGGTCGAGACCGCGTGCATCATAACAGTGGGAAAGGTCAGCAACCACAACAGAGAAGGGTTTGCCAGTCTGTCGTCTGCAGCCGCCAGATTGGTCATGGAGGAGGAGGAGGAGTATTATACCGAGGGGGGGGGGGCGACCAATCACAGGAAGGATGCGACATTATGAGACGCCCGCCCGGAGGAGCCGTGAGGAGGAGGAGGAGGAGGACATGATTATATACTATGTACGTTGTCTGTCACTCTGATGAAGAAGGCTTCTAGTCGAAACGTCAGGAATATAGTGTTCTCGCTCCAACCCGCGTTGCTGTACCATCTTTTCCACTCATATATATATATATATATATATATATATATATATATATATATATATATATATATATATATATATATATATATATATATCGTCCTATAGCAACATGATTAATGTGCATTTATATATATATATATATATATAAATATTTGTGTGTGTGTGTGTGCATATCGTCCTATAGCAACATGATTGATGTGCATTGGATACTCTAAACAAATTATACCAAGAATATCACCAACTATAGAGCTAACAAATTAGTATTCAGTATCCAATACATAACAAAAATAAATTTGTGAAATATAATGATAACGTCACACATGCCCAGCCAATCAACGTTCGTAAAAAAAAATAAAAAATAAAAAATAAAAAAATAAAAGACACGCGCATGGCAACACTACATTTCTGCCATACGTCGCCAGACAAGATATTTTTCGTACGCAATGTTTTTCTTCTTCTTTATTCATGAATGGTAAAATCGAGTTTGTGGTCCTTGGATTCGAGTAGCACCAGCGTCTGGAATCTGATTCGTCAGTTCTCCTCGGATCCATCCGTGGGATTCGGGTCCAGTACTCGGATACCGCCCAGCCCTACAGTGAGTGCGTGTGTGTGTGTGTGTGTGATTCACCATGGTCTTTGGATTCACTTGGATCACGTGCTGGACTCTTGATCGACAGCTATTTCCCTCCCCGGAGAGAGCTCAGAGCTCGTATTCGGTCGATCTAGGGGTAATGCTGTGACCTTACACGCACACACACAACTCCCCGCCCGCGAGAGTTGGAGTAACAACCAGCAGCGCATCGATACTGATATTATATCAGCCCTGAGCGGGATTCGAACCCGGACCTCCGTAGTGGCAGCCGGGAACTTTACCGACTGCGCCACGAGTTGTGTGTGCACAGTACAGCGGCACCCCCCTCCCCCCCGAAAGCATGATTAGCTCCCAAAATTTAATTCCTGGTTTCATGGCCCTGGGCCTGGGGGGGGGGGGGCATATTCAACCTCGTAGTACCCAGGGTCTTCCTCCAATCTCGGGTCGCTACGTCGTCAGACCCTGGGAACACAATCGGTTGAACTGCAAGAGTCTTGCAATAAAAACTTTAATAATTCAAAATATTCCGTTTAAAGCTCGAACCAATCAGGTTGCAGGATTCGACTTATGTTGCCAGGGCTTACATTTAGCGCAAACATTAAGCCCATGGCATAGGCGCGGCCTGTCCAATTACAATTGCGTTTAATGAAACCGAACAAAATACATGGTTTTGTAATAAGCACAACTGCACGTGCCCCCAGGCCATCCAACAGCGCTTTTCTGTAGGCCTTAAAAGAAAAAATATATTTAAAAATGCAGCTCATACTCATATAAGTGTTAACAATTGAAATATTTAATAATTATAATAATACAAAAATATTAGGAAAGAACATGTGCAACATGAATTAAAAAATGCAAATGGTCATGGTCTGATGCTGGGTGTGAAAAGTGCAGTGTGGACGGCCGCAGTCACAAAATGGCTTATGTGCATTTGTTATGGACGCGTGCTTTTTACAACATAGTACTCGTGCATCGTGTGCATGCGCGTACGTTGTTTCCAATGTCATGTCTTATTCCCACCTACATATTGGTTGCAGATTTTTAGAATCAAAATAAAGTTCCCTCTTATCAATAAAACAGTGTAGCGAAACGATCGAGCAATGCAGCGAAAAATTGGTTGCTAAGATGCAACTTAGCCAAACGCCCTGCGACGGTGTAACCGTACGTATTGGAAGTTTGGAACGACAGAGTAAACAAGACAGCGAGATCAAGTAAAGTATTATTATTTGTGTTTATTGACTTAATAATAATTCATGATTAAAGCGAAAGGGGTGCACAGCATGCTAGTGCACCCTGTCAACAAAAATGGAATGTTGTAGCTTTGAAAACAATACATTTGTTTGTTATCGATACATATTGATAATGTCTCCTGACTTGATTTTGTAACTTGTTTGAGTTTTAATCTTATATCATACAAGATACTTGTAAGGAACATTATTTTATGTCATTTCCAAATTCACGTAGTTCTGTGCATTCCATGACATGGTGTTGTAATGAATGGCCTCTTTTTCGTGACACTTTGCATGCAATCCCACCAGTATAAGTATTTATATCATGTTTATTCCCAGCAATATTTATATCCCAACCTTAATCTCGTTACTATTGTGTCCTACGTGCAATTATAATTGATTGCATGAGGTGGAATGGGCGGGTGGATGGGGGGTAAGGTAGTATGTGTGAGCAAAATTTGATGCAGCCCGAAGGGATTTCTCCCCGTCCTCTCCTTCTATGCAATGGGGGGACGGAGAGGGGGGGTCGCCGATTTAATGAAGCGGCCTTGCTGTGGATGTGCTGTGTCTTGCGACACTGCTTCTGACCCAGGGCAGTGGACAAGGTGCAGGGATGACCCGTCATTCAGGAGGTGCTAAGATAAGAGGGAGGGCGGAGGGGTGTGGAGTGTATTCAGGGATGGAATGGGTGGGAATGATTTTATGCTTTTTTTTCGGCTACCCCCCCTTGTAAGGGGGAAAAAGCCTTGGTATATGTATGTATGTATGTACGTGCAATTATGCCGCCCATAAATGAATTTACAGTTGTCAGTTGCATTCGTATCGATAATTATAGTTAATATACTTTTATTGTTATTTCTGATTGATAAATATGTACTGATATTATACAAAATCTAAACTTCTAAATGTGATAGATTGCCTACTTCAGTTATGCAAAGGCCCAATGTACCTGGTACATTTTTTTTTTATGTGAAATAGATAACATATATCAATTATAAAATTACCATTAATACTTTTTGCACTTTTCTATTGTGAGCTTATGTCCATAAAGCAGCCCAAATGTTGTAGGACTAGGCTTAGGCCAGTCAATAGAGTAAAAAAAAGGCGAATAAGGAAAAAAATCAGGGAAAGCTGCAATAAGCTTTAATGTGTTTATAATACCTTACTTAATAACATATTAATTTTGCACCCCTCTACCCCCCCGGATTTGGCCGCCATCTTGAAAAAATGGCGACCAAAAACAGTTTTTTCCAAATATCTCACTAGAAAATAATTTTAACGAAAAATGTATCGAAACAAAATTTATTCTACATAAAATTTTCTACAAAAGTTATTTTATTCAATTTTGTGATATACCTCACTTTTTGCGCTAAATGTGCGAAAAGATTGTGTTTATCTTTATTTGATACCTACAGTGCACAAAGATCATATAATAATTTCCTTTGTATGCTGTACTGAATAAAATATCTAAGTTCCTAACTTGATTATAGTCTTTCTTTTGTTTCAGAACTATTAAAATAGATAGTTAAAGCTTCAGTGAAACCCCAGGCAGTTGTTGGTGCAAAATGTCTTCATTGGGGAAATGTTTAATATGCGATGGACAGCTTTCTGTGGGTGAGACTAGAGAAGTTAAAGAGAAAGGAATAAAGACACTGATTGATTATAGCATTAAGTGGAAAGACGGAAAACATTCTGTTAGAAGGACTAAAAAGTGTGAAAGTGCATGAAAAATGTAGAAAAGTGTATACAAAAGAACGGAGAGCTGAAACTTTCCAAGCAAGGCAGAAAACCTCGCAAGTGCCGACAACGTCACTGAGAAGTCAAGAATTACAGTTTGATTTTCTTCATGATTGTCTCTTTTGTGGAAAAGATGCATCAAGTGACTTTTTGAAAAAAGAAAGCAAAAAATATTTAGGTGATCGTGAATCTGTGCACTGTATAGAGATGCTGCATGTTAAGGATACTATTTTGAAAGCTGGTGAAATGAGAAAAGATGAATGGGGCAAAGAAGTATGTACTATATATAACGTAGTGGATTTAGTTGCTGCTGAGGCAAGGTACCATTCAGCCTGCATAAAAAAATTCTACCAAACATCTTCTGGTATGAAACGTGGTCGTCCCAAAAGCTCTACGGTTTCTGAGGCAATGAGTAATGCTTTTAACTACTTGGAGGAAAATCGAGAGGAATGCCAGTTTACTTTCAGTGAGATTTTTTCAGAATATGAGGGTGAGCTACCAACTGATAAAACCATAAAATCTGAATTGATAGAGAGATATGGACATGATATTATTGTTTCTGTGAACAAAAATAGAAAACCAGTGATCTGTTTCCGTGACACAGGAAACAAAATTTTGACTGACGCTTGGTACGAAAATCATAGAAGTCATGACGAGAAGGAAGAACGGCTTCGGATTGTAAAGACTGCCGCCAGAATAATTGCTGAAGATATAAGATCGCAGATGTACGAAGCAGATCAGTATCCACCACCAGAAAATTTCCTAGAAGAATTGGATTCACTTATTCCAGAAACTCTCCAATGCCTTGTTAAGACAATAGTCTTAAAAAACAAGAAAGGAAATCAAAGAAAATGGAATAGGAAATGTACAGCAATTTCACATGCTATCCTTACAGCAGCTAGACCAAATTCTTTCATATCTCCTCTACAAATAGGACTTGCTGTTCACTTAAGTCAGAAGTATGGCTCTAAGCATCTACTGAACGTGCTCTCTGCGTTGGGATTATGTGCGTCCTATGCTGAGGCAGCACTCTTTCAAGTATCTGCTTTGCAACATCCAGCCAAGGAACCTCCGAATGATTCATTTGCACAGTTTGTATTCGACAATGCAGATGTGAACATCTCTACTATTGATGGATTTAACACATTCCACAGTATGGGAGGAATTTAGTGTGTTACTCCTCAGAATAATATTACTTCAGATCAGCCAATCACTAGATTAATCCCTAGTGCATCGTTTGTTGGGCAGTTTGGTCATAATCCTATTAAAACCTTTGAAAGTAAAAGTGTAAAAGGACTCTTGAATATAAAAGTCAGGGATTTGGCAAGTATCAATCCAGTGTCCACTACTGTATCAATAACAACAACAGAGCTTTTATGGCTACTTGGAAAATGGCAAAAAAAATGCAGAGTGCCCAGGTTGGAATGGTTACATGGAGAAATGTACAGCACACTTCCCATATATGTCCCAGATCTCATATCTTCCCTTTACAAATGCTCCACCTACCAATTATGACACCATATACACAGTACTAAGTACATCTGTTGAAAAAATGTTAACTGGGCATGCTTATGCAAGAGAACTCAGGGCCCATACACTAGCACATGCTGCACTGTCTATGTTAATTTTTAATGAAATCGATCTTTCCCCTGAAGAACAGTCAACAACAGAAGCAGTTTTACGAGAGACTGATTATTCAGACATTGACAGTGAGGTTATACAAAATGTACTGATTAAGTTCAATGATACCTTGGGTACGATGAAGAGTAAAGGTGCCACTGCAAAACTCTGGGTACAGTACTTTGAAATGGTAACATTGGTGAAACAATTCATTGAAGGAGAACGCTCGGGTAACTGGAAACTGCACCTGGACACGATCCAAAAAATGCTACCTTACTTTCATGCCAGTGGTCATTTTTTATATGCAAAATCAGCACACTTGTATTTACAAGACATGTACAACTTGAAGGGACGCCTGACCCCAAAGGAATTTCACAGCTCTAGCGCAAAAACGGTGCAACCTATGGAAAACATGACAGGGACAAATATTATAGGAAATTTTATGTAGATTATTGTTTGTTTCGACTACTTTCTCTGTAAAATGCATTTCAAGCGAGATATTTGAAAAAAAAAACCGTTTTTTTCCGCCATTTTTTCAAAATGGCGGCTAAATCCGGGAAGGTAGAGGGGTGCAAAATTAATACATTATTAAGAACCACATTAGGAAGAAAATAAAGCATATTGCAGCTTTCCTTAATTTTTTTCCTTATTCAACCCCCTATTGACTGGCCTAGCTGTAGTTCCATGGCCAAAACATCCATAGCCCAACTGTCTTAGTTAGGACTAGGTTGCAGGTGTCCTAGATTTGGGATGTTTTGGCCCTCTTCTGATTATTTAGCACTTGCTGTCTTGACTTGTTACCAGTTAATGGTGTTGGCGATGTTTGCCCAGTAACAAATAACTAAATTGTACAAAATTTCATTTGTTTATTTTCTGTGCCACACTAAATTAGTTTTTTTTTTCTTTTAATATAAGCCTTACTCATTGGTTTGCATCATGACAGTCAATGTCAATAATTATTGTCGAGTGGTAGGCACTTGGAACCAGAAATGAGATCACAAGAACATACATCATTCCTATGATATTTTATTTGTTTGCAGAAATAATTTATGTTGATTCATTATTATTAATGTTATTATTATTATTATTATTTAGGAACTGCATGCACGGGAAATTGACAAAATATCGACAACTAAGAAATGGACTTTCATTCATTTTCTTTAACAATTTTTTACAGCCCATTTGAATCTCAAGTTAACGCGTATCCACTGACAAAAATATATAATATCAATTATAATTGCCATGGTATTTGTCTTTTTAACCTAAATCACGTAGAGTAACACTGCATCAAAATGTATTTCTGTACCGCAGGAATATCAAGGGGTCGACGTCGTCCTTGTGACAGTAGTCCATTGCAGAGCTCTACACGTACCATCAATTCAGCACCCTTCACACAATTGGCTCAAAGTATATGTTAGGTAAGTATAGAAAACAATGACACAATCACACTGGACCATTTCCTTCAACATCTAGAACTTTTTTCTACAGTAAGATAACTATGGTAAACTTTTTTGTTTTCTCAACAATTGACAGAATGTCATTTGACAGATTTTTTCGCGGAAGCTGCCTTAGCTTAGGATTTGCCGTGTGGGTATCAAGTTTATTCTTCAAGTCGTTAATCATCAAGTACTCTTGATTAAATTAATATAAATTTAGTCCTTTTTCACCACATAAAATGCATTATAAAATGCATATTTTAAAGGAGTGTAAATAATATTACTGTTGTTGAATTGTCGTTTGAAAACATACGTTTAAAGTCGTGTCGACAAAGTCCAAGATTCTCTGTCAATATTATTTCTTTGATTTAAATGTAGTAAATTTCTCCCCACAAATAAAATACATGGTGAATTGCTACTTTAGAAAAGAGAAATTGGCAAAACAATTTGAATGATACCAACGATTATATTCCGTAAAGAAGAAGGGGAAGTTTGTAATGTTTTCTCAAAATATCTCGGGAGAATAGTTGGGGCGTGAAATGCAGAGTTTGCAGATCTGAACCAAAATCTCAATTCTGCTTTCAACATATTCATTTGATATTCATGTTTTTGTATATATCATGTCAAGTGATTTTAATTTTTGGGTACCCCCCTTACACGAGGGGGGTAGCCAAAAAGAAAAAGGCATAGAAACCACTCCCACCCATTCCACCCCCTATATACTCCATTCCCCTCCACCCTCCCTCTCATCTTGGCACCTCCCGGATGACGGGTCATCCCAGCATCCTGTCGACTGCCCTGGGTCAGAAGCAGTGTCGCAAGACACAGCACATCCACAGCAAGGCCACTACATAAATTGGGCGACCCCCCCCCCCCTCTCCGTCCCCTCATGCAGAAAAGGAGAAGACGGGGAGAAATCCTATTGGGCTGCGTCACTCTATTTCTCATACCCACCCACTCCCCGTCATCATGCATCACATTTAGATTTGAAGACATCAACTTCTATTGTTTGAACTTGGACTATGTCACCTTGTAAGCTATACACTTCTATATGGGAAATGGCGTTTCTTCACATCCTCTAGACATGTGAGCTTTTTGTTCTTGTTGCCTCTGAAAGCCCTTCTGTCCTAAAACAAGAAATCTCGGTTGTCTGTGCGTATTTACCTAATTGCAGTGTACAGGAAAGGAGCAACACTCGTTGGTCCCGTCTCCTCCTGTTCTCTAATTTTCTTCTAACATAGTACCTGGACTCCAATTCATGTATGGTTCCAACTTAATCTATATCTTTGATTTCCAGTTATCATGTTCAGATTTGGACTCGTGTATTGTTTGAGCTTGGCCTGTATCACCTGTGCGTGTGTGCGTGTGTGTGTGTGTGTTAGTTATGAAATAGTTCATGTACTGATTCTGATGTCCCCTCTGGCAGCAGGCATCGGAGGAGTCTTTGCCATCTTCTCCAGCTTCGTCTTCAGATGTTCTGTGTGTGTGTGTGTGTGGTGTTTTTTACTGGGGGATCTCAAATTACACATTGGAAGCTCATTCATGGGTCACGTCTCGAAACCCCCCCCCCCCAAATTGGGCTGTTCTTGTTATTATGTTACGTGTCGCTCGGTGTTAATACTCGCTTCTTTCATACAGGGATGCCCTCTTCTTCTTCCTCGTGCTGGTGGACCTGAGCAAAGCCTCCCTGCTGCTGGCCCAGTTCACCCTGTCGTCCTCGTCCTCGCAGCACAAGGTGGCGTCCAACATTGCCCTCGGCATGGCACAGTTGGGCCCCTCACTCGCGCTGGACATGATGGTCGAGGTGCTGGCTATCAATCGGCGCAGGAACTCTTTTGGGTAAGCCAGAGGTCATTTCGGGAGAGGAACGAGTTTTGTCGATGCTCGGTGGGTGGGAGTTGTTTCTATGCCTTTGTTTTTTTTTGGCACTTGTGTGTAAGGTGGGGGGGAAGCCTTTGGTATATGTATGTATGGTAAAGGGACAGTGGTGGTGGTCCTGTTGGAGAGAACAATTTCCTTGCTGCCCTCCCTTATCGTAAGGCCTCGGCACTCGTGTCGCGGCGAAACGCGACAGACATATCAATACATCAAAATACCATAGGTTCCGATCAACACTGGTTCAGTTGATAGAGATTGCAACGCTCTCTCCGGGTAACCGATCATTTTTCCGCTGCTCCTTGTGTCAATGACACACAAACCGAAGGATGAGGATTGGTACTGGACTGCAGATTAGTCGTCTGGTAGGACATGGGGATTGGGTAGGTGGGTCCTAGTCCACTTTTCCATTCTTGGTTGAAAGGAAACTCGATCTTTTCTCTGTATTTATTCTTCCAGAACTTCCATAAACTTCCCAAACCGGGGAGGGGGGTGGTTTTTTTTTGCAAATTTTTGTTCCCTTTCAATAGTACATTTTACTCCAGGACTGGTTCCCTGTAATTTTACAACCTTATTCAGAAACAATACTACATCAATAAGAAAATGGAGTGGGGTATCTGAAAGATTCAGGAGGCAGAATAAATCCTTACAAGACCGTAGAGAGGTAACATGAGGTTAATATGCCTCTTCCTGAAATATAACATAGGAAACGCCTCTTCAGAAATCTTTAAATTACCCTACTTAAAGTTTACAAATTATTTTAGGTTAGGTTAGGTAGGCTAGGGCTAACCCCCTATACAGTAGTTATGTCATGACACCTTAAGGCCTCAAAACGGACTATAAATGAGAATTGGTTTTGATACATATTATTAAAAAAAAACTTAAATAACCTAGTTATGAGAACGTAAAGGGTTATTCAAACACTTAGCAACACTCCAAGGGAGTTATTGCTAGCATTCGACTTGCATTCCCCTCACTCTTCTATTGGACAAGGGCTTCTCAATTAAATTTCTTTAAATGTTAATTAATGGTTCTGACTAACTCTTACCTTCGTGAAGGGATTATTTCGGATTATGATTTAGCAGCCTGGGTCGGCTGTCTTGAAGAGCTTTCGTGGCTTCTCCAATATGCCACGTAGATAGACTAGTTCAAAACAATGAGCCCGTTCTTTACCCTCCGTGTCCGATAGCGAGATTAGGACTTAATGTTTACGTAGTAAATTTTTTTTAACATTTGTTAACGAATCCAGTTCTTTTTATGGATTTCTTTATAATTAATTCTAATCATTACCATAGTAAATTAAAAATATTAGAGCTGGATGATGAATCAATTTCTAAGTATTTCCAAAATTTTAAAGGGGTAACTTTTCCCCCTGACATAGCTTTTCCCTTGGGGAAAAATTGATTCATGCCCACTCTAATATCAAGCCCTTTCCCTTCATGGGCTTGCATAACCTTTACCATGTGTCTGCTCCAGTGGGATACAGATCTTTGTCTAACAAACTCAGTCTAGCACACACAAAAAATTTTTTTTTACTCTTGCAACAACATAAAAACATGGATATATTGGAGCGCTTAAATGTGGACACTACCCTATAGGTGTGCATTCAAACTGCTTTCCTAGTAGCTTTGCCTGGCCTAATGCTGGGGTTGGATTGACTCCACTTACACAGGAGATCACGTCACTCTACTTCAAAAGAGCTCTCCATTTAAGAAGACAAACTTGGCTCCTATCAAGGCGTCCTAATGACTATCCGTCCAGACTTCCTTGCCAGAAACAACTCGTAAAAATTGAGTTTCAAAGGGGTTTGGAAAGGGGCGCACTCCATCCTAAGAAATGTACCAACCAGGTACTACAAGAGCAAGACTTAAGACAAGATCCATAAGACCACTAAAACATTCACATTTATGATAAGCTTCTGTGACACATTACAGAATTCCTATTACAAGTTTCTTTTCCTCCAACTTAAACCTAAAAGAATATCATCTACTTTGACTAATTCTATGGTATTACACAAAAGTTACAAACAAGTACAAAAGTATAAAAATAGTAAGTCCTTACAACTAGGGACAGATTGATTCACTATCCTGCTGAGGGATGGTCCTTCACTTCAGTAATATTCATCACCAGAGTAAATCTCTTCTATTAAACGGGAAGGAGGCGCAATATTTCTAGCACCTCTTGTGCGAATTCCTTCACTCACTATGTCAGGCACTGTTTCTGCGTGCTCCTGTAGGTTAAGTAAGTACTGTTCATCACCATGGAACGGCTTAAGTTTATCAGCAGCACGTTCTAGGAAAGTTTCATCAAACAGATTTTGTAGTACATAAGTTGACCCATCACGAACACTTTCAATAACTTTGTAAGGCCCAAGCCATTTCACATTTAGTTTGTGACTTGTTCCAGGTAACTGGGTTTCATTTTTCACCCAAACTAAAGAGTTTAGTTCAACACTCTTGTTCCGTCTTTTTCTATTTGCATAATGGATAAAGGTTTTTGACATTTTTGCATGGGTCTTTTGGATGATGTCGTGAGCTCGAGCAATATCAGAGTCCATCACTTCATCATCTATTGAGGGTAATTCACTAAGTATCTGTCTAAAAGGCCTCCTACTAAAAAATACATAATGAGGTTGTTGCATGTATAGCACAATTAAGGGTCCTCTGAGCCTCTCCTAAATATTTTGGCCATTGATAGGGATGACCCTGGCACATGACATTAGCAAAGTCTTCATGGTTCCGTGCATCCTTTCAGAGATACTATTACCTTCAGGATGGTAGGGGGTAATGAAACCAGTGTTTATGTTGTGTGACTTGCAAAGGTCTCTAAACTGCTGGGACGTGAATTCAGCGCCATTGTCAAGGATTACACACTTTGGAATTCCAAAATCATTCAAATATTTCTCAAAGTTTTTACTGACAATTTCAGTAGTCTTGTTCCTAAGTGGGTAAAACTTCACATAGCGTGAGTAGTGATCAATGATAGTAAGAACGTATCTGTATCCATTTGCCCCCCCCGAGGCCCAGTACTTTGACGTAGTGGGGGAGCTTCCATGTAGTAAGGACGGGCTGAGCTGTGCCAGCCAGGTGCAACCATACTGGAGAGGTCAGCCCCGAGCTACCAGACAAAAATTGAGCCAAAAGTCTTTATGTTGACGACCCTAGCCTGGCTTTGATTATAAACTGGAATACTCTTAGGATTTGTAGCCCTCATCTTATGACAGTTGTTTTAGGATGAGGTTTTTGATCTATCACTATTTTCAATTTTTCCTTCTCTTATCAGGATTGATCTAAAGTTGACGACCTTGGTTCTCTCTTGGAATATTCTTTTGACTGCTCTTTTGATCTGATGGAGGGTGGAGTGGCATGACATGCCGCTCCACCCGTAAAATTTGAGTACCTGACGTGCACAAGCGAGGGGAAAGTCTAAATGTCAAACATGGCTCCCAGAGCTGGGCCTGAACTCGACAGACGGATGGCGCCTTAAGCTCTGGGAGTCATGTGTATAACCAGGCAGTAGTCTCTAGGGAGGCCACCTTATGTGGCCATCACATCCCTCCCTTGTTGGGCTCCGATATTCTTGGGAATTTTGGTGGGCAGAGGACTGCCAGGTCGAAGTAATATACACTTGTACAAATGGCAAGTGTACCCCATTCTTCCCCTCCTTCTCCAACTGGGACACCAGGGTGACAAAACTGGTGTCAAAAATGTAAACAAAAATTTAAGAGTCATATTCAGCCCTAATGTTGGTTTAGACTTAAATTATAAAGTTTGTTATGAGACAGCAAAGAATTTTGGACCTGTAGAACGAATGAAGTTAAAGGTTTCTTGTAATGAGCAGTTTTTTAATCTCTATATTACATATGAAAAGGCTTTTTCAGCCCGAGAAGTAATTGAATATATAAAGAAAAAGGAAGATGAAGACCTTATATTCTCAAGACAATCTAAATTACTGGATGTTAGAAATATTGATGATGAAGATGGTGATTTTATTCCTAAAATTTCTGAACCATATGGCAAAGATCCAAAGAACAGGAAAATGCAAATTCCCATTTGGCATATCGCTACATATAAAGAGGGACAAAGTAATCTAATAAAGGCCTGGGAGAATCTGGAGGAATTTGTAGGATCCATTCCAGATGGAAATGTGAAAAAGTATGGAAAGAAAATATTAATTAAGGCAGTCGGCAAAAGTCAAGCTATTTTATTATCATCTTTTAAAGATCAACCTAGCAATGTTGTAGAGGCCATAACCCCTCATAGATCATTTAACACCGCTAGAGGGGTTGTATACTGCAAAGATTTGTGTGACTTTAATGAAGAAGAGATCCTTAGACGATGTCCTGATATTATATTAGCTGTAAAAAAACTTAAAGGAATTAATGGTGCCATACAGCTCACTTTTCATTCACCTTACCTTTCAGACTATGTAAAGATTAGTCGTTTAAATTTACAAGTTAAGAAACTTAAAGCACGACCTATGCAATGTCATCATTGCTTTGACTTTGGTCACATTAAGGAAAAATGTCCTAACAATGCACAATGTTATATATGTTCAGGTATGCATGCACTAGGTGAAACTTGTGAAAAAGGAAGGTTCTGTTTTCATTGTAGAGGTGGCAATTCACCAAATTGGCGTCACTGCCCAATCTACAAATTTGAAGGTGAAGTGCTAGAAACAGCAGCCAATGAGCACATCAGTTTTGCAGCTGCTAAATATAAGCTTAAAAGAAACAAAAATCCACTATTTACCTATGCAGATGCTGCCAAGAAGTCTAACAATGATCCTAACGTTCAATCTGGAATGAATAAAAGGGATGCCCCTGTTTCATTAGACAACACCTCTACAGTTCATAGCGAGAACACAATTGTAGTTCTACCCACCACCTCTTCCAAGCCTAGTGTCCTTCCAACAACCTCCTCACCTTCAGTCAAGCAAAAAACCAACATCTCGAAATCCAAAGATGGATTCTGGACCCCCCCTAGACCAAAGAAAGGTAGACCAGCTTCTCCTCAAAATTTTGTATTAGAAACATCTAATAAGTTTACTGCCCATGATCCTTTTGGACCATCACATTCTATTACACCTTTAAAGATATGGCATCATCCAGCTCGTGCTGTGAATTGAATTTGGTAGGTGCAGGCAACTCTAATCAGATGCAGAGTGGAACATCACATTTCAAAAGCAGTATTAAACCTTTGAGCTCTTCTGAAATGGAGATTTCTACTGACAGTAATTCCGGGGTTAGACGGGTAAGTGCCTCTGAATTGAAGGTAAAAATAATGGAAAAATCTAACTCTCAAAAGAATAAACAAGACATAAAGAGAAAGACATTATCGCCTGATTCTAAAAGTAAAGATCAGGGCTCCAAGGTAAAGAGACTAAATTACAACTTCAAGTCTTTAAATAAAAATACCCCAGAATTCCAGTCCAAAGATAATTTGGCTGGATCCAAGAAAAAATAAATTATTTTCACGTTCAACATCCTCCAATGGAACTGCCTGGGTCTTCGTACTCGAGCAGAGGAATTGAAAGTGCTGATGAAGGATAGTGATCCAGGTATCATTTGCCTCCAGGAAACAAAACTTGGAAATACATCTATTAATCCTGGGTTGAATTACAATATTTACACCTCCACTCCTCCTCCTGGAGACAGGGCACATGGAGGAGCTGCAATTATAATAAATAAAGGTATTCAGCATGCAATTGTGAGATTAAATTCACCTCTTCAGGCTGTAGCAATTAAAGCTATATTGGGAAAATCAATTACTGTTTGTTCCATCTATCTCCCTGGTGCAGCTGGTTTCACTAATGTAGATCTACAGAACCTTATTAATCAGCTTCCTCCTCCATTCTTAATATTAGGAGATTTTAATGCGCACAATCCACTATGGGGTGGAAATGATCGAGATATGTATGGCAACATTGTTGAAAACATTTTGAATGCAAATGACATTATCCTTTATAATGATGGATCAATGACCTATCATAATATCCATACTAATACATATTCAGCCATTGATCTAAGCATAAGCTCATCGAATATTGCTATGGATTTTAATTGGTCAGTTGACAATTATTTGCATGGCAGCGATCATTACCCTATACATTTGAAATATACAGAAAATATCCCTACTTGCTCTCCACCCAAGTGGAAAGAGAAGGAGGCAGACTGGAATAAGTATAGGCAGGTTTTACAAATAGATAGGGAATTTGATTCTTTTGACTCTCATTTGGAGGCTTATTCATACCTATCAGAGAAAATCATAAATAGTGCTGAAGAATCAATACCTCAAACAGGAAACCAACCCCGAAGGCCTGCAGTTCCTTGGTGGGACAAGAAATGTAATGTTTTTCGTAAGATAACAAGAAAATGTTATAGGAGGTATAAAACCACGGGATCTCAAACATCCAAGATAATTTATCAGCGTGCATTGGCTAAGAAACGCCGATATTATAGAAAAGCTAAAAGAGAATCCTGGTTATATTATATCAATGGAATATCTTCAAAAACACCATCTCGATTTGTTTGGAGGAAGATTCGCAAACTTAGTGGAAAATTTATACCTTCACCTCTTCCAACTTTGAAAATAAACAACAATCTAATCACTGACCCTGGTGAGGTAGCGAACACTCTAGGGAAACATTTCTCAGATGTCTTGAGTCCAAACAATTATTCAGAAGAATTCCAACAAATAAGAAATTCTCAAGTTACCATAAATTTCGCATCCAACTCTTCTGAAGAGTATAATACAGAGTTCTCTCTAGAAGAACTGCATAGTGCGTTGTCTTCAACTGAAGACACGTCTCCTGGAGAGGATAGAATTTTGTACTCGATGATACGCCAACTCCCTGCTGAAGCTAAGCTCTTTCTCTTGAAAATCATCAATAAAATATGGAAAACGGGGGCTTTACGTAGGAGCTGGAAAATTTCCATCGTCATTCCAGTTCAAAAACCTTTCAAAGACCCCTTTCAACCAACCAGCTATCGACCTATAGCACTGACTAGCTGCGTATGTAAATTAATGGAAAAAATGATAAACACTCGTCTGGTATGGTACTTGGAATCTAAGAATTTACTTTCTCCCCATCAATACGGATTCCGAAAAAACCGAAGTACCCTGGATCCTCTTTTAAAACTCTCTAATGAGATCCAACAAGGTTTTGCTACAAGCAAACAAACTATTGGAGTGTTTTTTGATATGGAGAAGGCTTATGACACCACTTGGCAACATGGTATACTTACATACATACATACATATACCAAGGCTTTTTCCCCCTTCCAAGGGAGGTAGCCAAAAAGGGAAAGGCATAAAAACACTCCCACCCATTTCATCCCTAAATACACTCCACACCCCTCCCACCCTTCCTCTCATCTGAGCACCTCCTGGATGACGGGTCATCCCTGCACCCTGCCCACCGCCCTGGGTCAGAAGCAGTGTCGCAAGACACAGTACATCCACAGCAAGGCCGCTTCATTTAATCGGCGACCCCCTTTGCATATAAGGCGAGGACGGGGAGAAATCCTTTCGGGCTGCGTCAAAATTTACTCACACATACTACCCCACCCCCCCGCCCATTCCTCCTCATGCAGTCACAACATCATCCATATACAACCATTCTCCACTCACCTCTGTCTTCCGTCCTCTCCCTTCCTTCCTCAACAGACATTCCCCTCTTCCCCAAAGCCCCCTTCACCCCATCCATCCACCTCATCCTAGGATGTCCCCTCATGTTCACTCCCTCCACATCTGCCTTCCATACCTCTTTTACTAGTCTTTCTTCACTCATTCTTTCCATGTGTCCAAACCATCCTAATATTCTTTCATCAACCCTATCTCCCAAATCCTTTTTCACCCCTGTTCTCCTCCTCACCTCCTCATTTCTCACTCTATCCAGCCTAGTAACCCCCACCATACTTCTCAGACACCTCATCTCAAACACATTCAAACTCCTTCTCTCTTCTTCTCTTATGTTCCACGTTTCTGCCCCATACAGTGCTGTTGGCACAATCACTCCTTCATACAGTCTCCTCTTCGCATCCATTCCCAAATGTTTATTCCTCATTACACTCTTTAAACCACCAAGGCATTTACTCGCTTCTCTCAATCTACATTCTACCTCCACCTTTTCCTGCTACACTTGCACCCAAGTATCTAAAACTATCCACTTCCTCCAGTCGCTCTCCCTTAATGTTCACTCCCAGTCTACTGCCACTTTCACCCCTTGTACATCTCATCACCTTACTTTTACCCACATTTATCTTTAGCTTTCTTCTATCACATACTCTCCCAAACTCTGCCACCAGCTTCCTCAATCCCTCCTCTGACCCTGCCACAAGCGCAGTGTCGTCCGCAAACAACAGCTGGCTCACCTCCCACTTTTCTCCATTTTCTTTAACCATCTCCAATCCCTGACTCACTACCCTAGCATTCACCTCTCGCACCACCCCATCCATGTATAAGTTGAACAGCCAGGGCGACATAACGCATCCTTGACGAAGTCCCACCTTTACTTCAAACCACTCACTCTCTCCATTTCTAATCCTAACACATGCTCTACTACTCTCATAAAAACTCTTGACAGCTCCCAAAAGCTTTCCTCCTATCCCATAAATCTGCATAACCTCCCACAGTGCCTTTCTGTCTACCCTATCATAAGCCTTTTCCAGATCCATAAAAGCCCAAAAAACATCCTTCCCCTTTCCTATAGCTTTCTCACATATCTGTCTTACCACAAAGATCTGATCTACACAACCTCTACCCGTCCTAAATCCACACTGTTCCTCACCAATTACTCCTTCTGTTCCTCTCCTAATCCTCTCAATTAAGATCCTCCCATAAGCCTTCCCTACTACACTCAACAGGCTAATCCCTCTGAAATTACTACATTCACACTTGTCCCCTTTTCCCTTGTAAAGTGGAACTATACAGGCACTACTCCAGTCCTCCGGTACTCTACCCTCTCTCCAGCAAACATTAAATAACCTCACCAACCAGTCCACCATCACTGAACCTCCCTTTTTCAGACATTCTGCATGGCATCCATCCAGACCAGGTGCCTTACCTGCTTTCATCATCTTTACAACTGCCTTCACCTCATCCTTCCTTATTTCTCCTCCATTCTCCTCACTCATCACTCTCATTTTCTTCGCATTTCTCACTGCAGCTATCTTTCCTTCCCTATCCTCCTTCACATTCAGCAACTCCCTAAAATATTCTGCCCATCTTCCCCTCACTGCCATCTCTTCCATTATCATCTCTCCATCTGTACCTTTTACCTTTTCTTCCCTACTTGATTCGCCTCCTCTTCCTCTCTTAATTTCTTTCCAAAACATCTTTTTATTACTTTCAAAATTTTCTGTCATACTCCTACCCCATTTCACATCTGCTCTCCTCTTTGCCTCCTTTACCTTTTGCTTTACTTCTCTTTTCTTTTCTTTGTACGTCTCATATGACTCCCCTGTCCTCTTTTGTAACCAATCTGTGAATGCTCGCTTCTTCTCTTCTACAACCTTCTTTGTTTCCTCATCCCACCATTCACTACCCTTTCTTCTATTTCCCCCTGTCCTTCTTGTTCCACACACCATCCTTGCACACTTTAGGACTCCCTCCTTGAACCATCCCCATTCCTCCTCCACACCCATCTCTGCTCTATCCTTTACTCCCTCCCACTCCTCCTTCAGCTTCTTTTCGTACTCCTTCTCCTTTTCATTCAAGGAGTTCACTCTAAGAACCTCCCTACCTTTTGTCCCTTTCCTCCTTCTCCATCTATCCTCCACTCTCAACTTACCTTCCACCAAAAAATGATCTGATATTCCCCCACCCTCTCCCCTTAGCACATGTACATCCTTAACTCTTCCTATCATAAT
Organism: Oratosquilla oratoria; assembly: GCF_046742065.1. Classification (NCBI taxonomy): domain Eukaryota; kingdom Metazoa; phylum Arthropoda; class Malacostraca; order Stomatopoda; family Squillidae; genus Oratosquilla; species Oratosquilla oratoria. The sequence goes on along the minus strand of NC_134783.1, from coordinate 33,223,011 downwards.
CCTATTTACCACTACATAATCCATTAGCGCTCAATCTACCACCCTCTCCCATGTGTACTTATGCTTGACTTTCTTCCGAAACACTGTATTTGCTATCATCAACTCTCTTTCTAGACACATTTCCACCATCAACTCTCCACTACGATTCTTTCCTGGAACTCCACACTTCCCAACCACTCCATCGATTGGACCATTTCCCACCCTAGCATTAAGGTCTCCCAGTACTATTACATTAACATTTCTTCCTAAACCCTCTATGCACTCATTTAAATCTATCCAAAAGGCCTCCCTTTCTTCCATGGTATACTTAAAAAGTTTTATAAAATGGGTATAAGGGGAAATATGTTGAGATTTTTAAGTTCCTTTTTATCTAATCGGTATCTCAAAGTACGGGTGGGAAACACTTTATCATCTTCCTTTTGTCAAGAGGAAGGGGTCCCACAAGGTAGCGTTTTAAGCGTTACTTGTTTTGCTGTTGCTATTAATGGGATAATGAACACACTTGGCCCCCCGAGTTAAAGGGTCATTATTTGTTGATGACTTTGTCATATATGTTTCATCATATGATGCCCTTTCTGCATGTCATGACCTACAAAGATCTATAAATAATACATCAAAATGGGCTTTGAATAATGGTCTTAAATTTTCTACCACCAAGACTGTGGCAGTACATTTTACCAGAGGTAGACGTCAGGAGGAAGTTCCAAATCTGATTTTAAATGGGGAAATTTTACCTTATGAGGATGAAGTTAAATTTCTAGGGTTAACATTTGATAAAAAACTAACTTGGGAAAGTCACATAGATAACTTGAAGCAAAAAGTAAGAAAATCTTTGGATATTTTGAAAGTCGTGTCCAGTTTTGATTGGGGGGCAGATAAAAAATCATTACTGCATCTTTATGATGCTTTATGTCGCTCTAAGTTGGATTATGGTTGCCAAATATATTCTTCAGCATGTAAAACAAGACTGAAGGAACTGGATGTTATTCACAATATGGGTTTAAGGATCTGCTCTGGAGCATTCAGAACATCTCCTGTGGAGAGTATTTATGTAGACTGTCATCAGCTTCCTTTAGACCTTCGTCGGGAGGAGCTAGGTCTACGATATCTAGCAAGAATTAAAAGTACTCCAGAGAATCCAACCTTCAAACTGATAAATCAGAACCCGTCAGTAAACTATAGAGCTAATACAAAGCCTCTCCATGTTCGTTCTAAAGATCAACTGGGAAATGGCAGTTTGCTTGATGAACATATTTTACCTGTTAAATATCCAGACAACCCTCCATGGCTGGTACCACAAGTTGAGCGTTGCTCAGTTAATATTGTCAAAAAGAACTCTCCTCCAGAAGTGGTTCGAGCAAAATTCTTAGAACATGACCGACAGCATGTCAAAGATTTTAAAATTTTTACCGATGGCTCTAAATCGAATGAAGGTGTTGGATGTGCAGTTGTCACCAGAGACCACTCGAGATTGGGACGGCTGTCCAATGCAGTGTCGTCATTCACAGCTGAACTAACAGGAATTGTCCATGCCTTAAGGGGACCGGCTGGTCAAGAGTCGATGAAAATTGGGAAAAAAATGAAAAACTGGGAAAAAAATTCTACATCTGCGTATGGCAATCGACAGTCTGTATGTGGAGTATTTAATCAAAATTCGCCTTATTTTTGTAGTTATGGCAAATAAACCCCCTCCTCCCCCCAACTCGACCCCATCTCGGCCCTATGATACGTATTGGTCACTACAATATATATATTATTGCAATAAATAACAATAATTTGTAATGATTGAGTGCTATTCCTAGTGACTTCTGGCAACTCTGTCTCTGTACCAGAGGTTATATATAGACCCCAAAATGGGTAGATGCCTTAGAAAGCGATAAACAGTAGACAAAAATTGAGTGATACGCTCCACTGCAAGCCACCATCAATCCTTTTGTCATTTGACAAGCTGTTATACTATTTTTGAGATGCCATGTCCTCGCAAGCAAACCAAACACCTTCAGGAAGCTAGGAAAAGGCAAGAATTACAAAGTAAGCAAGCTATGACACCCTAATGTAATAACCTGCCTAAAATGCAGGTGGGGACCAGGAGCCAGAAGACAGAGGATTATATGACTGGACATTAACATATATGACTGAATATGAATAAATTTTATTCTAAATATCATCAACATTAAAGCCTAAAAAGCTAAATAAGGAAATGCCATGATATCCCTTATTTATATTAGTATGTAGGGGTTCAAAGTTAGTGAAAACTTTGACAGCCCGTATCTCAAAACCTAAGTTTTATACCTTCAAACTTCTACTCCTCCATAACTTCTTAATAAATTTCAATGAAAATTCACACATAATATGTCTAAATCTGCCTGATTGATGAAATAGAACGTTTTATTTAATATCTGAAAGGGTTAATTTTTGCCAAATTTTTTCCCCCCTATTTGAAGGGGGACGGGGTGGGAAAAGATATAAAAATTAAAATTCCACAAACTAATTACTTTAACTAAAATTTCTCTCTATTAGTTTGAAGGTCTGGATAAGGTCCTTCCACCATATTAATTTCATTCATGTAGAGCAATTATTATAGGAGTAGTCATTTCAAAATTATCAATTTTTTTGAAAGGGAGATGGGGGGGCAAAACATGAAAGGGTTGCAGATTAGTTTTTTTGGGTTAGGAAAGATGTATATGGTGTCCTTAACTCCTGGCATAAATTTCTGTGCAATAACCCAATTAATAAAGATTTTCATCTTTTGATCAGTCGGTCCCCTTAAAAGAAGCTTCATTAACTAAAGCTAAGAAATTTGTTATATATACAGATTCAAAAAGTGCCATAGATGTTGTATGCCAGTTCAATACTTCCCACCCGCTAGGACAAAAAGCACAAGAGTGGCTACAATTCATTCACTCCCGTCATAAATCTGTGTGTTTTTGCTGGATCCCTTCCCATGTGGGAATAAGAGGGAATGAAGTGGCTGATGAAGAAGCTAAGGAAGCTAGTAAGAAAAGCAGAATTGATGTGCGAAAATTGCCCCATTCTGATCTGTATAAACCTATCAAGTCTTACATCAGACAGAAGTGGCAGGACCGTTGGTCTGATCCTCATCTTGCCACTAACAGGAAATATAAAAGCATTAGGCCTAACACATCATACTGGCCTTCTGTGTTCCATGCTGATAGGAGAACTGAAATAGTCCTAAGTAGGTTGAGAATGGGTCATACCCATCTGACACATAAGTTTCTGTTAGAAGGATCAGATGCACCTGAGTGTGAGTGTGGCAGTCCTCTGACAATTGGTCACATTCTGATGCACTGTCAGCTGTATGCTAGAGCTCGATGTAAATATGGGCTTACTGGCAAGCCCATGCCAAATCTTTTAGGGGATGACGCAGATGTAGCTGGACTAGTTAAATTTTTAAAAGAAATGAATTTGTTTTATAAGCTCTAACTTTTATGTAAATATTATCTAGATCTTACTTTATTTTATGTATTCGTTAATTCATTATCATCATATATATGAATTTAATTTTTTCAATTTTGTAAATTCATTTTGGTTTTTATCCATTCAAATTTTTAAATTCATTTTGGTTTTTATTCATTCAAATTTTTAAATTCATTTTGATTTTATTCATTCAAATTTTTAAATTCATTTTGATTTTTATTCATATGCATAGTCTTACTATGCAACTTATCTTTATTTTAAATTCATTCCATTAACATCTCATTAATTTCAATTTTCATAAATTCATTGTGGCGCTGAATGATCATTTTGGTCCAAGTGCCTGGCCGTCGGCCAAAAACTCATAAAATCAATGTATCCATTTGCCCCAGACACCATGTCGGTCAAATCAATACTGATACGCTCCAAGGGTTTGTTTACTGGAGGTAGTTCTTGGAATCTCTGCTGTAAGGAGGGACTGCCTTTGTGGACTTGGCAGGTGATGCATTCTTTGACATATTTAACTACATCAGATCTAAGTGAAGGCCAATAGAAGTATGTCTCCAAAGCATCAATAGTTTTCCTCCTACCTAAGTGACTTGCAACATGTTCATGACCAAATTTTAGTGCTGCCTTCCTAAGCTCTTGAGGTACTACAAGCCTTAACTGAATACTATTATCTTGCCTGTCCGCACTCAGGTATAACAAACCTTCATATAGTATGAACTGATGAATCAAAGCTCGGGGAAACCTCTTCCTAGGCAATTTTCCTCCTTCTAAATAAGCAATCAGGTCACCCCATCTTGTTTCACTTAGCTGCCTATCCTGGTATTCTTCCTTACTCAATCCGAGATAATTGTCTTGATTATTGTGAAAGATTGCTCTAACTGGCCTACTTAGCTGATCTGCTACTTCATTGTGTTTTCCTGGCCTATACGCAACTTTGAAACGGTAATCCTGCATTTCAATAACCCATCTATTCATTCTAGGCGACTTTGTCTTCCGTTTGAATACTGATACAAGTGGCTGATGGTCTGTCTGTATTGTGAACATGGTACCCCAAAGAAAATGATGGAAGCGTCTACAGGCCAATACTATGGCTAAAGCTTCACGATCAGTAGTGGAATATCTCTGTTCTACCGGCTTTAATTTCTTTGAAAAATACCCAACTGGCTTCAGAAGACCATCACTCTTGCATCAATACTGCACCTATATGATCTAAACTAGCATCTGTAAATAGCTGAAAAGGCTTTGTTATATCTGCTTTAATAAGTACAGGAGCTGTCATCAAAAGTTGCTTTAGCTGTTCAAAACTAGATTGACACTCTATTCTGTGGTGTCCTCATGGATATTTTCTCAACCCTTTTGCTTAATTCCCTTACTTCCTTTGTCAGTTTATCTATTTCACTACTTGGAGTTCCCACTTGAGGAGTACCTGTTACTGGGGTTGGTGACTGGGAACTCCCAGCACCTGAAATGGGCATGGTCCTGTTTCTATTACCTCGGTTCATTCCTTGAGCTCGATATTATTCCTCTTCAGCATATATCATAAATTTTGTCAAGGGAATATGATCTGCTAGGAAGTCAACTAATTTAGCTTGAGCGTCTGAACTCAATCCCTCATATATCTTTGTCTTAAGGAATTTATCTGATGTTGGGATTGGATCATTGGGGAACTTCAGTGTTAAAGCTGCAATTCTACACTGTAGTTTAGTGACAAAGGAGCTAGGAGGTTCATCAAAATAATAAGCCAGGGCATTTACCTCTTGCCATGCCTGCACCAGTGTAGCCGAACCTAAAAACTGACGTTTCATGATCCTCTTCATCTCATCCCAAGCTAGATTGTTACCCTTCGTGGCTAGCTCCGCTGTTAAGAGCGCAGCTATATCCGGCTCAGATTTGGTTAATGCCACTTCTTTTCTCTCTTCATCTGAGCTGGTGCATGACTCCACCTGCCTGAAGAAAGTATTCAACCTATTATCGGCGCTAACTCCCCTTAGCTCACTAAGTTTGAGGAGACCAACATCCTTTAGCTTGAATACCCTTTCCTGAGGGATTGGCATTGGGATAATGTTTGAATAAAGGAAGGGGTTTGTGTTATTAAGGGGACAATTAGGTGATCCACCAGAAGGACTGGCTATGACAGTCTGATTGCTTTGGTGTAGATTGGAAGGGTTTGTCTGATTAACAGGAGGTTGCGGAGGTGGATAGGCTGGGGGTGGATTAGGGAAGGGTGTGGTGATGGTAAGGTTATGTGATGCTGGCCAGGCTCTTATAGGTGTTAGGGATTCTGTACCAATGAATGCAGGTGCACCTTGTGGTGTGTTTTGTGCAATATTACGCGGTGGTACTGGGGGGCTGGATTGTGGTGTCCCTGCTACGGTATTGGGGTGAACACTTGCGGAGGGGTTGTATGGACTGTGAGGTGTATGAGGTGTTGGTGTTACTGGTGGTTGTGTGTTATTATGCATTTGTATTAAGTGTTGTATCGTCCCCTGTAGATGAGACATCTCCCTGTCCATATCGCTAATCTGTTGTTTTAAATCCCTTACTTCTGAACAAACTCCCTGATGGGACTGTGTAAAATTTTGTGTTTGTTTCTGTTTGTTGGACTTCCTTTTCCAATTGATTGAACTCCGCAAAGGAGTCATCCACATCATTAGGCATCATGTTTCCAAGTGTGCTTTAACCACTAAAAAAAATCTTAGAAAGGTGAACATCTAACATGAGACATATCTGTTCAATAACAATACTTGAGACATGCAAAGTATAAATCATGACAAAGATCAAGCTCAAGAAAAAAATAAAGAAGTTTCTACTACTACACTATGTGACCATATTTACTGTAATTAGGTCTCGTGGGTAAGATGGAATCAATAGCATAAAGCTAAGGAATCCGAACACGCTGCCACCATTCTGTCGCGGCGAAACGCGACAAACATATCATTACTTCAAAATACCATAGGTTCCGATCAACACTGGTTCAGTTGATATAGATTACAACGCTCCCTCCGGGTAACCGATCATTTTTCCGCTGCTCCTTGTGTCAATGACACACAAACCGAAGGATGAGGGTTGGTACTGGACTGCAGATTAGTCGTCTGGTAGGACATGGGGATTGGGTAGGTGGGTCCTAGTCCACTTTTCCATTCTTGGTTGAAAGGAAACTCGATCTTTTCTCTGTATTTATTCTTCCAGAACTTCCATAAACTTCCCAAACCGGGGAAGGGGGGGTTGCAAACTCGTGTTCCCTTTCAATAGTACATTCTACTCCAGGACTGGTTCCCTGTAATTTTACAACCTTATTCAGAAACAATACTACATCAACAAGAAAACGGAGTAGGGTATCTGAAAGATTCATGAGGCCGAATAAATCCTTACAAGACCGTAGAGAGGTAACATGAGGTTAATATGCCTCTTCCTGAAATATAACATAGGAAACGCCTCTTCAGAAATCTTTAAATTACCCTACTTAAAGTTTACAAGTTATTTTAGGTTAGGTTAGGTAGGCTAGGGCTAACCCCCTATACAGTAGTTATGTCATGACACCTTAAGGCCTCAAAATGGACTATAAATGAGAATTGGTTTTGATACATATTATTAAAAAAAAAAAAAAAACTTATATAACCTAGTTATGAGAACGTAAAGGGTTATTCAAACATGTAGCAACACTCCAAGGGAGTTATTGCTAGCATTCGACTTGCATTCCCCTCACTCTTCTATTGGACAAGGGCTTCTCAATTAAATTTCTTTAAATGTTAATTAATGGTTCTGACTAACTCTTACCTTCGTGAAGGGATTATTTCGGATTATGATTTAGCAGCCTGGGTCAGCTGTCTTGAAGAGCTTTCGTGGCTTTTCTAATATGCCATGTAGATAGACTAGTTCAAAACAATGAGCCCGTTCTTTACCCTCCGTGTCCGATAGCGAGATTAGGACTTAATGTTTACGTAGTAACATTTTTTTAACATGTTTGTTAACGAATCCAGTTCCTTTTATGGATTTCTTTATAATTAATTCTAATCATTACAATAGTAAATTAAAAATATTAGAGCTGGATGATGAATCAATTTCTAATTATTTCCAAAATTTTAAAGGGGTAACTTTTCCCCCTGACAGAGTAACAACATAAAGCACAATAACTTACATTTGAGAAAAGTGGATTTGTTGACAACACAGTGACAATCAGAAGTCTCTTTGCAGGTTCTTGTTCCTCATTTTTCGTCTGACTGGCGAGTCCATCATCTTGTCCATGTTCTGTAGATATTTTTCCATAGAAAGTGTAGGCCAGCCAAGTTGCTTTCACTGTAGCCGACATTGTAGTTGCATACCGCAGTTGCTGTTGCGAAGTCCAACATTTTTGCATTACGATGTTTTGGGCATATCCTCCATAATCTTGAGTGCAGGTGCTCATTTCGGTTTTGAGTTATGCCCTGAAGACATCGATTGATCATTTCATCTGTTGTTAGTCTGTCATAGATGCCTTTTATTTTCCTCTTCTGAGCTTCTTCCAGACGGAAATAAACTTTCATTTTGGTGTGGGAATGAGGCTGTTGTCCTAGAGCAATCCTTCTATTGTAGAAGCACCATGACCTTTCACCTTTGGCACATCTGTCATGTTGAGGATTGTCGTCTGTTGACGTGCAGTGAAAGAAAGTTGACATGATTTCCTCACGCATTTCACTAGTAGTTGTGCCCACCTTTCTGTTCAGGCTCACTTGAAAATAAAATTGCAGGTGATCTATAACTACGTCAGTCAGTTTATGTCTTCCTCCCCATGTTGCTGGCTTTTCTGCATCAATTTTTTTTTTTTCAAAGCACGAAGGCCTGTGCCTAGTCTTTTTGCAACATGGTTGATGCACTCGGCCTTCACGACAGGGCACTGTTCACCATATGGCCCTGCACCTTGATTCATCCCGCACACAGAACGGAATGCAGAACTGTCACCATCAGACACGAATGTTTTATAGATCATAATATACTGACAAGATCTACCCCACAATGCCACAGCTGCTGCTGCCTCCATTCCCCCTGAGGGGCCATCATAATTGTTGTCGCAGTCATCATGTTCATCCAACCAAACCACATACTCGGTAGCAGTAATTTCGCCTCTCTCCATTTGCTTTACTTTAGCGTTACACTTGGAACATTTTTGAGCAAACTTCGTAATCTAAAATAAGTCTTGTGTCAACATCAATCACTGCACCTACTCCGAAGTTTGATTTGTGGCCACGTTTATGCCAAGAGCCATCAAAAGTTGTGCTTACTTGAAACTTGCCATCAACCTTTTCAACATCCTGTTTGCTTGCATAATGATCACATACAGCACGTCTACTCTTTTCCATGACACTTTTTGCTAAGTCTGTGGCAGTTTCTGTGATATACCTGGCATAACGAATGTATGTATGTCTAGTAAAATGTTTCAAGCTAAAAAATGAAATAAGTTTGTTTGCACCAATGTATCCAACACCGACTAGCATCATGCAGTATACTAGTAACGTTGTCATGGGATAACACTTTTTTTTCACTTGTACATCTTTCTTGGTATCAATTACCACGTGACCACATGAACACCTCACTTGGATGTACGTGTCTATTTGGTGATGCGTAAATTTAGCAGTAGCATTGTTCTGCCAACACGAAGGACATAACATGCTTTCCACAATTTCTTTCAAAGTCTCTTCATAAATTATACAACGTATTTTCATTTCACTAGCTTCTGGTTGTTCTTTTTGTTTAGTTACAAGAGATTTTCTTTTCAGCGTACTCGTTGCTTCCCGCGAACTTGAAGCAACAGGTGGTGGAGGTGTTGTAGCAGCACGCCTTCGCTTAGCTGCAGAAACTGATGCTTCTGTAGCAATTTTCGCACATTTGCGACGTAAAACCACGTTCTTCTTTGGCCTAGGCATTGTCTGTAATGGCTCCAAGCCTCCAACTTGCTGAAGTTATACACAAAGAAGTAAGTGCCCAATCACGGGGGTAAATACCACGTAGCTGAAAAAGGCCTTTTACTTTCACGTCACCTCGGCCAGCACTGAGCGGCTAACTATCGCCTGGGAGGCTGCCTCTACCAATTCCAGAGTTGCCAACTAACTCTTTTATTTGAAGTGACTCTTCTACAAAAAAAAAAAACGTAAGAAAAACGGAAAAAAGCTATAAAACTGAGGGAAAACGTAAGTAGTAGTAGAGCGTTTAAAGGCCACGATATAAACAAACCACGCCTCCCGGCCATTAAAAAAAAAAAAAAAAAAAAAAATCTGGAAACGCAGGACCGCCATGAAACTTCGTGGAGGTGATGCCAAGACCTTTGGTGATTTTTCAGTGCACTTAACGCATTTTCATAAATTTTCGGATTTTTCACTGAAAATACCGGTGGGTGGTCCTTATTTAAAAATAGCTGTCAATTAAAATAGAATCAAATACTCAAAATTTTCTTTAATGCAATAACACAGAAAATGTGCATGATACATTTCAATTTATTATAGATTTTGCAAAAAATTAACCAAAAGGACCACTCTAATACACCCAAACACGTATAACCGCAAACTATAATTATGGTCACTGTAATTGTGCTAAATTCAAAGCTTCATCGCAATAACTTTGGTCAACACTGTTCACCAAACAAGGAAAACTGTTTACAGCAAAGTAAATTGGGAAAAGAAACCAAAACAAAGTAAATATGCTTAACAAGACCAAACGAAAAAAGTCTTGTCTCTTAAAACAATGTATAAAAAACAAACAAATTACTGCCCAAAGCTAATTCAGAATAAGCCAAGAAAAAAACCAAAATGCTAAATATATTTTCCCACGCCAAGCGGCTTTAAAATAAGCCAGAACTGCAAATTCTGGCGTCAAAAAAGCCAATCTGGCAACACTGTAAGGAGCCCCACTTGGGCTGGTCGGGTCTCTATAATATCCATCAGCACATCTGTGAGCATTAAATAAAAGCATTAATAATGATTTCGTTGTTAAGGGATGGCGTGGGGTGGATTTTAATGATAACGAAAATACAGAAAGTAAAGGATTTGGAATTCCAGGTAGTTTCGTATTGTCGACATTATTGTATGAATTTACAAATTCGTCTGTATATAAACTCGGTGAATAGCGTTAAGTTTCTCTAGTATAAGATATATTATAATTTTCTGATGATACATGCATAATATGGGGTAAATTTTAATGACAACATATATACAGAATGCAAAGGATTTTGGATTGCAGGCGGTTTTGTATTGTCGACATTATGGCACAAAATTATCAACTCCTCTGTTCAATATAAATCCGGTGAATAGCGTTGAGCATTTCTAGTGTAAAATAAATTATATATTTCTACCAATATCTTTTTGATGTGGGGTGAATCTGAACGAAAAGAAATACAGAACGCAAAGGCGGTTTCGTGTTGTCGACATTATGGCATAAATCTGTCAAATCGTTTGTTCAATATAAAATCGGTGAATAGCGTTCACTATCTCTAGTATAAAATAAACTATATTTTTCTGCTAATACTGATGACCTGGAACTATCGAGTCACTTTTTTTTAATATATTCACAAGTCTTACCCGAGATATTTCTCGAATCTGTGATGGAAAACGATTAATTATGAAGAACTGTGTAAAACATTACCAGCGGAAAGGCCAATATCTAATATCAATAGAGGGGAAATGGATAAAGCTATTAGGAGGAGAAAGAATAACAAGGCAGGAGGAAAATCTGAAGTAGAAATAGAAATGATCAAAGGAAAAGTAAAATAGTTAAGTTGTAAAGAAGAATGGAGATGTATTGAGTTGTGAGAACTGCAGAGGTGTTAAGCTGTTGGAGCACATCAAGAAAATTCTTGAGAAACTGACGGAAGGCAGACTGAGAGAGAGAGAGAGAGAGAGAGAGAGAGGGTCAGAATTCGCAACCACCAATTCTGATTCATGAGGGGGTCGAGTACTGTAGATGCAACGTTTATTGCAAGGCAGATCATACAGGAAAAATGTCTGGAAGGAAACAGGAAGACATGTTGGTGATTTGTGGATTTGGAGAAGGCGGACGATAGGGTCCCAAGAAAAGTTTAGTACAGGAGCTTAAGAAAGAGAGGAGTGATGGAGGAGATGACAGGATTGGCGAAAGTGATAACATTATGAAGGATAAAAAAACAAGAGTGCCGACAAAATATGGGGAAACTGAATAATTCCCAGTTGAAGTAGGACTCCACTAAGGATCAGCTCTGAGCCCTTGTCTCTTTCTTATATATAGCGCTGGAGGACACAATGACGACGATGGACGTCGTAATTAAGAGATCATGATGATGACCGGCGGGAGTTGCTCTTCGCTCGCTGATGGATGACGATCTCGTCATGATCGCAGCTCCGGAGGAGGAGGAACTACTACAGGTCAGTCAGAGGTAGTCGTCGATAGGGAAAGGCAACCAGCTGGAGAGTAAATAAGGGAACGAAAGTGAACACACAAAAGACAGACGGAATGATGATGATGATATGTTTTAACATCACAAACTCCCTCCTATCAGAAGGCTAGGACGGTGCCCCTCACAGAGAACTTTGTAGCGTGGAAATTAATAAACTATATCCCTGGTTCCTCTTCGACAGTGGCAGGATTCGAACCGCTATCCCCTACACCATCGCCGCAAGTAACGACGCCTTAACCCGCTCAGCCATCGAGTTACCTGAAGTGATGGTAAGCAGCATAAAACCTTGTGAGGAAATCAATGTAACATCGGAGGTCGGCAGAAGACTGAAGCAGAAACTAGGAGTGCAAGAGGAGGATTGCAATGGCTAGGATAACAAATGGAGATGGGTAATTCGAGCAGCCGACCCTGCAAGTTCACGCTGGAATAGCGTGCCCAAGGGCAGTTGCCAATAATCAATCTTCTACAATTATTCCTTGCACACAGAATTTTACATACATCCAATTTCAGTTATACAATAATTCAATTTTGATAATATTAATAATCTATATCCCATTTATTCAACTTTCGCATTATATATGAAATGATATTACTTTGTAATTAGAAAATGGTAATTAAACAAAGTTCCAGAAGTTTCCCTGTTACTCACATACGAACGCACACACAAATGACGCATCACTTTTTACGTTCTATATTAATAAACCATGATAATGGGCTATTTAATGAAAAAATATTATAAAAACCTAACTTATGAAGAATAAAAGATTAAGCATGATTTTTGCCAGTCTAGCATGATTTTTAATTATTGCCTAATATATTCCCCTGTGACGTCATGTCGCGCGGTCGCGAAAACATTTCACACAATATACTAAAATGGGCATAATTCACCCATGACATTCGGTTATTCTAGTGAAACAATATTATAAAAATCTAAGTTACAATGAAGAATAAAAAATTAAGCATGATATTTGCCAGTCTAGCATAATTTTTAGTTGTTGTCTAATATATTCCCGTGTGACGTCGTGTCGAACAGTGGTGAAAACATTTCACATAATTGCACTAAATAATTCATCCATGACATTGGGCTATTTCAATAAAAAAAAATATTATAGAAACAGATCTTTTTGAGGAATAGAAAATTAAGCGTTATTTTCGCCAGTTTAGCATGACTTTTAGGTTGTCAAACATATTCCCGGTTGAGAATTTATTATTTTTTGACCGTATCGAGTAATGTGGTTCCCACTGTATGTTTTTTTTTTTTTTTTTAGCTGAAAACAGTGTCTTGGCGATATTTGGTTATCTTATGCTATATTTAGGTTTACTCTGGTAAAGTGAAGAGTTACTTTGGACAGGGCAGACAAACAATGCATGAATGCAAATCTAAATACGACAATTGGAAATCAAGGCTATAATTGGAACTATACATGAATTTAAGACTATGTATGTAATTGGAGATTGGGAGACAGGACCCCACGAGTGTTGTTCCTTTCCTGTACACTACAATTAGGTGAATATGATTAGGTAAGCGCACCCACGGCTTTCATCCTTTCACTCTCATCTCGCCTGTTGACTGACGCGTTGAGGCTGACTTGCCCGGCGGTGATGTAGATCCGCCCTTGTTGCACGGAGTCGTGCGCCCGCTGGATGCTCTACAAAAATTAATATTCCAGAGGGAAACTTAACATCCTTATTCAAAAATATAACAAAAAACAATTAAATCATATCTTTCCAAGGGAGGGGAAATAATATATGTCAAACATACTAAGAAATAGAAGAAAATAAATATAACTCCTGCGACTATGGTTGTCGTCCCTACCTCCTGCCATCTACCTTAAGAGTCGATATTTTAGTTAGATCGGCGATCGTTCTTACGGATCAGAGGCAACGCAGCATTTCTATGCTTGGGGATAAATGTCCACTCAGAAAAGAATACTAATTACTTTTATTTTCGATAAAATCGCCCTTTTTCGTTAGTAACGTAAGAATTCTAAGTAAAACAAGAAATAATGATAATAATAATTATAATGGGAACAATGATTATAATAGTAATAAAAATAAGTTAAATCAATAAAAATAGTAATGCCAAGCAGGGGCGCCCGCAGGCGGACGCACCGGACGCACGTGCGTCCAGTTTGGACAGTACATTTTTCCCTTCTAAAACCTTCAACTTTCAATGAAAAATGGAGATGTTTTACATACATTAGAAACGTGGTAAAGCATCAGTGTTAAAATTATGTATGTAATAGAATACATGTGGATCTATGTAGTATATAAATTATAAACAGAAGAAAACGCAAACGAAAAATGAATATCGGATACATAATACATAAAATAATAGAATATAATTTTTGTACTATCCATATAATATCTACATTCTATTGGCATTATTATTACAACTACTATATATGCATAATATTGTCATAAACAATTACTGTATGTAGTTGATGAATATATAAAATAAACTTTTATAACTCGTTGAACCATTCATTGCATATTCAAGTCAGGACAATAGACTACTATACACCGGTGCTTATGTTTAATGAAAGATACACAATTACATTAGTTTTCCCCTCAATAAAAGGCTGCAATTCACTTCCAAAATTAATGGACCTAAGTATGTCAAAAAGGCAACCAAAAAGTGGCAAAAACACAAAACATTTCCGAACCCCTCAGGTGGATAAGCTGCGCTTGGTTGTCTCCCTATAGCCCTTTATACCTTGTGCGTCCACCACAAGAAAGTCTGTGGGCGCCCCTGATGACAAGAACAATGATGATGATTTGATAACAATAATGGTGATGATAATAATAAAAGATGACGGAGACGACGACGACGATAATAATGATAAATGATGACGGAGACAATGATGATGATGATGATGATGATAATAATAATAATAATAATAATAATAATAATAATAATAATAACAACAACAACAACAACAATAATAATAATAATAATAATAATGATAATAATAATAATAATAATAATAATGATAATAATAATAATGATGATAATAATAGTAATAATAGTAATAATAATAATAATAATAGTAATGATAATGATAACAATGATAATGATAATAATCATAGTGATAATAATGATAAAATGATAATGATTATAATAACAATAATAATAATAATAATAATAATAACAATAATAATGATAATGATAACAATATTAATAATAATAATGATAATTATAATGATAATAATAAGGATAATAATAATGATAATGGTGATAATAATGATGATCATGATAATAATGAAAGTAATAACAATAATAGTAATAATAGTAATAATGATAATAATAATGATAATGATAATAGTAATAATAATAATAATAATGATAATAATGATAATAATAATAATAATAATAATAATAATAATAATAACGATAATAATGATAATAATAATGATAATGATAATGATAATGATAATAATAATGATAATAATAATAAAACGTCAACAATAACAATGATAAGTAAAAGAAAAAAAAATGTGGATAAAATGCTTCTTGGCTGGACCCACCTTGACGATGCCCTGGACCATGCATGATGGCGTCAAACGTCTCCTTGACGACGAAGCCCTGGCTTTTTTTTTTTATCATTTTATTACGCTCAAAGAGCGGCAAGCCTAGTACATAGGTAATTAACTATTTACATGAGGATCGTGACTCATAGGACACGCTGTTCGACTGAGGTGGCAATTCGTAGTTAAGTACAAAATTTCAGAGGTTGGGACACAGTGGTGGAGGACACGGTATATAATCAGTGGTAATAACAGCATGTATAAAACAATCACAGTCAACAGTATATACAAAACAAAAGTATGTACAATATCACAGTCATGATATAAGAGACATTGACATAATTGAGACAGTCGTGGACAAGATCATACATAAGAATTATTACGTCGTACAACGATAGTTAGCACCCACCAAAGTGTGGGTGACGTAAGAGTAGTGTTTCTAAATGGTTATCGGCAAGCAAGTATTTACATACATCAATGACAGACTCTCTATGGGGGATTAAATCTGTTACTGCAGGGCATTCAAGGCAATAATGCTGAAGGTTGTTTGCATTGGGCAAGTCACACAGTTTACAGGAAGAAAATTGAGGCATGTCTCTTGTCTCGCTCACCTGCCACACTGGTCTGTAGCCTAATCTAAGTCGAGCAGATACCACATTATGTCTTCTAACTAAGAGTCCTCGGCGGCGATATTTGTGGGGGCGATTGGCAAAGTGATCATAGTGCTGAATGGTCACACTCGAAGGTCGTTCGATATTCCTCCGGTGAACGATAGGCAAATGAGCTGCAGGACGTATTTTGCGTCTGTAGAATGAGAGGGAACTAGGTGAAGCGTCAGTTGCAGGTGAGGGCTGTTCGCAGGCTGCCTTGGCGAGTAGGTCCACTGTCTCGTTGCTAGTTATTCCTACGTGAGAAGGGATCCACAGGAAGTGAATAACAAGGGAGTGCTCAAGGGCTGTGGCTAACTGAAATAGAATGCGAGTTACTAGGTTATGGGATTCTGATTTTTGGGAGGACAAGGCACGGAGAGCAGATTGAGAGTCACAGATAATTAGGCCATTACTACCAATACGTAGCAGTAGATTGACAGCATCCAGGAGTCCGTGGAGCTCGCAGGAAGTTGAGCTAAGGAAACCTGGTAGTCGGCGTCCAATCCAGCCTCCATGGGGTGGAACCATACTAGGCGAGTAGATGGCACAGCCCGTGTTTCCGTCCGGTTGCAGTGACCCGTCTGTGTATATTGTATGAACAGCTGGGAGGGAAGAGGTCACTTTGGCGATGGTTTCTAGAGCTAGTTGCTTCTGTAGTATGGGCAGGTCACTCTTGCATGTTGGTGTATAGGTGACGGCGGGGAGCGGAACCTTCCAGGGGGGCGGATTGTGAACAATTTCTTGTCTAGGAATATGAAATCCTATACTCTGTAGGTTTGTGCAAATGGCTCTAATAAGGGCGCAACCACCAGGTTGGAGTCGGGGTCGAGGTGCGGTGGGGTCGAGAGACGTTGTGATGACATTCGAGTAGTGGGGGCTAATATGTGGGGTGTGTAAGCATTTAACAGTGAAATATGTTACGTTAGCGTGTATTCGTTCCGTCAGAGGGGATAGATGTAGTTCCTGTAGCATATTGGCAACCCGAGTAGAGATTGGGCAACCCAGTATGAGCCGCATAGCTTTATTTTGAAACTTATCGAGGGGGTTCAATGCTGATTTAGGTAGTTGACATAAGGCAGGAGAGAGATAATCGATGAATGAGCGGATAAATGCTACGTATATATTTCTTGCCACTGCTATGGAGATCCCAGCAGCGTTGTTGGTAAGCCACTGAAGAGGTGTTAGGCGTTGTTGTAGTCGAGTCAATACGTCATCAACAAGTGGATGAATACGCTGCCGTACGGGGGTGGGGGGTGGTGACGCGGACGGGCGCTCCCAGGTAGATATACTATAATACTGCGTGCAGTGTGGTATAACGCTGGTACCTACTAGGAAAGCAGGGAGTGTTCGTGGCTTACGGGGAGAGAAGATCCTGCACTTTTCGGGGGATATGATGAGACCACATGAAGATGAGTGTTCATAAAACGAGTGGAGAAAGAGCTGAAGATCTTCAGAGGAGGTCGAATGAATGCATATGTCGTCTGCATAACATGTAACTTGGGTACCTGGGACATCAGGGAGTAGAGAAAGAAGGCGATGCATGAGGACATTGAATAAAAATGGACTGAGGACACCTCCCTGTGGGGTGCCAAGGTCAAATCTCCTGGTAGCACTAATAGCCCCTTTATAGAGTACACGAGACGATCTGTTGCTCAGGTATCCTTGCACCCATCTCAAGAGATTCCCTTTGATATTAAAATCTACAAGCTGATCGAGGATGATATCCTTGTTTGCAATGTCAAACGCACTTTTAAGATCTAGAAAGGCCACAATACTGGTAGGGGAGAGGCGGGTGTATAATTCATAGAGACAGTGATGTGTGCTGCGGTGGGGCAGAAAACCATAGAGCCTAGTGAAGAGTTTGTCGTGGAGGCGGAACATGAGGCGGTTGAGAAGAATACGCTCCAGCACTTTGCTAGAGCAGGACGTGAGGGAAATGGGTCGGAATTTGTCGGAACCGGGTTTAGGAATTGGGACTATGAGACTGGTCGTCCAGGCTTGTGGAACATATCCATATTGTAGGCAAAGATTATAGAGACGGAGGAGGGGGTCACCTGGTACTTTTAGGAGAAGGCGGAGGACTGAGTATGTGATACCATCATCACCCGGAGCTGTCGACCTACTGCTGGTAAGAGCACGGCATAATTCGGGTTTTGTTATGGGTATATTGTCCTCCTCATCTGGTTCTAGCATAGCTGCGGACAGACGAAGAGTGCGATGTAACGAATGAGTGGAGAGGGACTCTCTAATATGCGCTGGGAGATTACGGACACTGGATTGTTCAGACCAATCCTCTATGAGGGCCTGTGCGTAATGAGATGGGCTATGGTGAAGGCCAATGGGTGTCTTCTTTCGGATCACCTTGTTAATAAGTCTCCACATGGTTCCCACGCTCGTCTGTTGGTTGATGCCATTAGTGAATTGGTTCCAGGCGTCAGTGTGTGCACACTGTTGTATGGTTACCAAGGCGGAACTTGATTCTTGGTATTGCCGTAGAGTGTCGGGGTTAGGAGATCTCTGATATGCAAGGCCGTCTGCTTCTGCCTGTCTTTCTGCTGTTAGTATACGGTCGTTGAGCATCCAAGGCTGTACTCTCGTCTGGCGTTTGATGTTTGGCCTACGTACATAACGATCGAAAAAGTTGTGTGTGCAGGTGACAAGAGAGTTGTATAACTTTTCAGGAGATTCAACATTAAACTTGGGGAGGTGTGCAGATACGAAGGAGACGTAGTTGGGAGAATACTTTGGGGGGATACTGATTCGCGTGCGTTGGTAAGCTGGAGTAGGCATCACTGGGACTGAATACCGAAGGCAGAGAGCGAGGTGATCTGAGAAGAGGACAGGCACCGAAAAGCACTTGACGTTGGTAGGCACGAGTCCACATGTAAGTATGTGATCGAGGGTACCCCCCCCCGAGAGTGCGTAGCACCACCAGTGTTCCAGCGAGTTAGATGGTTGTGATGTATAAAGTCGACTAGCCGGGTTCCGCTACGATTTACAGTGTCCGATTGGTCACCTAGGGTAGGGTGTCTAGCATTAAAATCGCCCATGTATATCATACCACGAGTTGTGGGAGTAGGAAGGGCTGCAGTATTCAGCTTACCAGGGGCAGAGTAAACGTTACAGAGGCGAATTGTACCACTTCCTAGTGCAACCTCAATAAGTTGGTAAGTCGTGTCATTGTCTTCGGAAGTGCCGAGTGGTCGATGCTGGACGGTGGAGTGTACATAAGTAAGGAGCCCATTTCGAATGTGGTGAACATATGGAATATAACCACTAAGGGATGGGGCTGCCCCCCCCCCCCACCAGTGGGACGTCCAACAAAAGCTTCTTGGATAAAGATGACGTTCGGTTGATGATGGTTGACGTAGGCCCTGAGTGCAGCAATCTTCGCGGGTGTGGTTATACCACAGGCATTCCAAGAGAGGATGTGTAGCTGTGCGTTGTTATTGAACGTTATTTCTGTTCTTTCGGAGGCCAGGTGAGACGATAGTAGAGGATCGGGCACTACCTCCTGTTGGTCCTCGGGAGGGGGCGTCCACTGTGATGGCAATCATTTTCTCGAGGCGAGTAGCGAGTGAGTCAAATTTAACAGTAAGTGCAGAGGTTGACGCGATGTTAGCCTGCTGGGCATCCACGAGCGATTTGAGTGTTGCATCGTTAACCGATAGTCGTGTAGACAAGGAGTCAAAGGCGGCCATAAGAGAATCAAAGCGAGCTTCGATGCTATCCAATCGAGTTTCAATAATTGCAACACGATTTGTAAGGGAGACACACTGAGACTTGAGAGATTCTACGGCCTCTTGGAGCGTAATGATCTGCCGAGAGGCGGCAGCGGTGGATGGCGGCGATGGTGGCGGTGGGGGTGGAGTTTGGGTACTCGGAGCCAAGCGTACTCGTTTGGTACATCCATGCCACACATTAACTCCGGGCATTTGGCACCGCGGGCATTTCCATTGCGATTTGTCTGGTGTAGGTGGTTTTGGTGAGTCTGTCGATGATGCCGAGGTAGAGGTAGGTACTGTGGTTGCTGTAGGAGTACGATGAGGGTAGGAACGCGAGCCATGTTCAGCTGAGCACCATAAACACTTTTCATGGGCATTGCAATACAGAGAGATATGACCAATACCCCAACATTTGAAGCACCATGGTTTTTCGTCAGGCATTTTGCGGAGTTCACATGGTGGTAGGCAAGGAAGGAAGGAAAAGTTAATGTGGGATGGGGGCGGGTCAGGTAGGCTCCATGTAATTACAAGTCTGTTGATGGGTACCTTATTCTGCAGGAAACGGCGTACAGAATATACCCCTGTTAGTTCCTTAGCTAAAGTTGGTTCAATATCTACAGGATATCGTGTGATGAGATATGTGGGGAACTTGCGCGGTCTATCTACAGAATCTTGTATATCAAGAGATAACGACAAAATCGCCCCATCCTTGACCTCATCTATGATGTCCTGTCGGCGTCTCGATATGTAGACATAACTAGATGTGACAGCTGACATTTTGACCTCGGCTAGTTCTCGATTAAGACCAAACATTCTTACGACTTCAGAAAGCCATCGCAGTTTCTCATTAACTCCTGGGTTCCCTCTGAATTGTAGTTTGACATACTCGGAACGGGGGCAAAGGCAAGAGAAGTAGATGAAGGTGGGGGAGGTGCATTCTGCGTAGCAGGTCGTGATGGAATGGGTATGGTAGTATCTTGTAGAGGCAGAGCCTTGTCACTCTTGGTGGCCTTGGCAGCGGGAGATGTCTCTTCGCTATTGGCATCGGAATCGCTATCTATGGGACGCTTTGCGGAAGCGTTGGTGAAGTCCATAGGCTGGGGAGATGGATTGACAGGTGTCATTTGTCGGTGATCGTGATAATCAAGACGAGGCCAGTTTTTCAGTGACAGGTCGTCATCCTCACTTAATGCAAGATCCACCTCAATATTTGCAAGGGAGTCGGGTCCTGTGTATTCCATTTTTCGAGGCCAGTTTGCAGTGTTTGTGACTTGAGTAGTTTTACCAGGTGAGTGATGTGGCCATGATGTGGGTACCTGTGTCAAACACCTCGCACTGCGCATGCGCAGATGTGAGGAATTCGATCAGGGAGGCCCTCCCCGAGTATAAATCACTATTTCGGCTAAGTTCCACAATAATCAAGTTCACTGATAACACTGTACGATGCACTGGGTTTTAACACGGCCTCCGGCCAACTCCGAATAATAGGAACACCGTATATCTTGCGAAAACGGGGGTCAGTAGCAGAGCTTATCCAAGCAGCCGCCACCTACCGTGTCTAACCGTGAAGTCCTCGAATTTCTGGCTGGCGACGTGACGTCGCGTCGTACATGAGGTACTGCTGGTAGCCCGCGGGGCCCGAGTGGGTGGGTGTGGGTGTGGTGGGTGGGTGGGTCCACCTCCCCTCCCGGATGACGTTGGCCTCGCCCTACTGTACGTGTCCCCGTAAAACCCCCCCAAGGTCTTGGAGAACCTGGTGGAGGACGAAAACGTAGGGTGTCACACGGTCAAACCCGGTTAGACAAACTGTTTGTCAAACATGTTTGACAAACACCTCATTCACACGGTCAAACACCGTTTGACAAACGATTTGTCAAATGTTTGACAACCAAATACCCCGGTCACACGGTCAAGTCCGGTTTGTCAAACACGTTTGACAAACAAATACCCACATTCACACGGTCAAACCCGTTTGATAAACCGTTTGACCATGTATATGGTCCTTGATGTAGCGTGTGTAACGGATGCTGATGTGTGAGTGTAACGGGGTTATGGATGTATATGTAACGGGTGTTGTGTGTGGGTAACAGGTGGTGTTTTGTGTAACGGATATGGACGGGAGAAATTAGCCCAAAAATGAAGTAGACTGCAAGAGACCATAAGGCCTACACTTGACAACACAAAGTTGAAATAATGTTCTTCCTTTCTACTTACATTTTAGTTTATCAATTTATTATTTGATAATCTATTATTTTTAAATAAATTTGCGAAACGAGATCCAAATCCTAACGTTTTTATATTCGTTTTCTTTGCGTTCAATTCTGTGGAAAAGAGGCACATCGACGTCAACACTGAGCTTATTTTTAGTATTTTGATTAACATATACAAAACATAATATAATGAGTATTTACTTCATTATAAATCACAGGAAATGAGACAAGCAATTGCTTCCATTTCTATATATGGGGAATACAATTTTCGTACATTACCAAGTAACAAAAAAGTGATAAAAAAAAAAGTTGGGGCAAATTTCGGGAAAAAAAAATATTGAAAGTTTTAAACATGCATAGGTTGCTAATATTTCATTTTTTTATTTATACGTTTTTATATTTGTTTTCCTCAAATTAAAAGATAGAATGAGCATAGCTTCCTTACATTTCATTGTTCAGTTCATGTAATTTATTCATTACATAGTAAATGTCAATTTAGAAAACTGACATTTTTAAAGTATCACTAAATATTTCTATATTCTTGACATTCTAAAAATTATATTATGTCTTTCCACTACACACATACATTGAAATCTTAGTTATATG
Organism: Oratosquilla oratoria; assembly: GCF_046742065.1. Lineage (NCBI taxonomy): Eukaryota > Metazoa > Arthropoda > Malacostraca > Stomatopoda > Squillidae > Oratosquilla > Oratosquilla oratoria. Next base: position 33,200,450 of record NC_134783.1, on the reverse strand, counting down.
GCTTTAGTGCACGGAACTATAATTTTACTGCAACTTGTAATTTATTAGATTATATTATTTGCTCAGTTGTCACATGGAAAATATAAATGAGTCGTTAGCTTACCCTCAGGACATGATCTATTCTTTTAGTGTTTAATATCTATTCTGATAATTTCCGTTATTTTTTTTTCCCTACAAATATCCTCTTCTAATTCACCAGTCGTCTTATAGATCAGTAATTATCCATTCCGCTTCGACTCCACTTCCCATATCTCATCAAATTTCCCATATTACTTCGTTCACTTTCGCCACGTCCTCTCTTCCCACTCCCTTATTACCCAAATACTTCGTCTAATTCCACAACTTTATGTCAACCCTTCTCTTCAGTCTTCCATTGACTTTTGCCATTTTCTTAATCCTCCTCCACTTGATCATTCGTAGAATGCAATTTACACTTTTTATATTTCCCTTCCATCTTGACCATCGCTATCCAATATTCACCTGTCCCTTGGAGCAATAAATATTTCTTGTGAATGTCGACATTATAGCAACCAGAGCCCGTATACACAAAACTTGTTAGCACTAACAAATAGCTGTTAAGGGTAACAAATTCCTGTTAAGGCTAACATTTAGCTGTTAAGCACTAACAGTGGACACAGAAAACTTGTTAGGGCCTTAAAAGTACTATTAAGGTAAAAGTTTTATTGTTTTAATCAATTTATTACGCTCAAGGAGCGTCAAACCTAGTACAAAAGTGTAGCTATGTACAGAGTACTAGTGACACACAGGACACTCTCGAATCATAACTGAAGGAATTATTTGTAGTTTATCACCCATTAGTGCGGGTGATACAAAAATATATACAGTGATCACCTTCTGGCAAATATTTACATATAATAATAAGTAATCGTCAATCGGGTATCAACGTTGTTGGCATATGGGGCGTAGCGGCGCAGCCTGCACGATGTATACCTGAGCACTTCTGGTCTCACCCGTCTACATTGTGCGGTAGCTGGGTTTGCGTCGGGCACGTATAACACTGTGTCGTCTCACTAGAAGTTCGCTGCGTCTGTATGCATGTGCAAGTGGAAGGACATTCTTGTGGTGTTGGATGGTTACACTTCAAGTCCTCTCCGCATTACCACGGTGACTTGTAGGGAAGTGGCGGCTTATCGTACCATCCATTTGTAGCAGCTGGCAGATCCATACTACAGACATTCCTTGTTATTATGTTCAGGGAACAACAAACCTAGTGCAAAAGATAACTATATACAGATTATTAGTGATACTTAAAACATTTCCGAATCATGACTGATTTATTTATGTATACTTTAACATCCACCAAAGTGAGGGTGTTGCAATAGGATTAATTCTAATTTATCACCTTCAAGCAAATATTTACAGACATCAAGAACTGATTGTCGATGAGGTATTAAAGGGGCTATCGTGGGGCAATCAATGCAGTAGTGCTCTAGACTGTTGGCATTAGGGGTGTCGCACAGCCTGCACGATGAGTACCTCGGTACACCTTCGGTCTCACCCACTTGCCACACTGGTCTGTAGCCGAGCCTGAGTCGGGCACTCACAACATTGTGTCTTCTCACAATAAGTCCACTACTTATGTGGAAGAGGAAGAAAATTCTCGTAGTGTTGGATGGATACACTTGTAGCCCTCTCAGCACTGCCAGGGCGGCGAGTAGGGGAGCAGGCAGCTTGTCTTACCATTTGCTTGTAAGAAGGTAGGAAGGCAGTAGTAGAAGTGGCAGCTGGTGGATCCATACTACAGGCTGTCCTTCCTAGCCGATCAGCGGTGTCATTGCCTAGGAGTTCAATGTGGGATGGAATCCATAGGAAGTGCCATCTGTGAGTTTTCGTGAGTTGTGGCCATTTGTCGCAATATTTGTGTTACCACTTGTTGGTGAAAGTGCTGGTAGATGGGAGACGGTGGAGGGCTGACTGAGAGTCGCAGACGATCAAACTGTTTTTTCTGGTCCGTGTCAGCAAAGTAACAGCGTCCAGGAGCCCATGCGCCTCACAATACGTGGAGCTTGACGGATTAGGGAGTCGACGGCCTGCCCAGTGGCTCTATGTTGGGGGAATACACAGCACATCCAGCACTACCGTCCTCCTGCAAAGAACCGCCAGTGAAGAGATGATGGGCCGCATTTAAAGATGACAGACCGGCGATAGTTTCTAAGGCTAGTTGTTTCTGGAGCTGTGGTAGGTCGGACTTGGTAGTTGGAGTATAGGTGACTGTTGGCATGGGTGTCTGCCAAGGTGGGAGGCCAGGGTCCTCGTTCTCTGTTAAAATGTTTATGTTAAGCCTCCGAATGTTTGAACTGATGTGAGCAGCCACCGGGACGAAGCTGAGGTCGAGGCTCTGCCAAATCAATCGAGGTCTGGATTGTGTGACAAAAGTGGGGAGATAAGTGGGGGTAGTGCAGGCACTTGATAGTGAAGTAGGTAACATTTGAGTATATTCTCTCTACAATTGGTGGTAGACGAAGTTCTTGCTGCATATTGACGATCCTGGTTGTGGTAGGGCAGCCTAAGATGAGCCTCATTGCCTGGTTTTGGAATTTTTCAAGTGGTTGCAAAGTAGTTTTGGAAAGCTGACTAAGTGCGGGAGAGAGGTAATCAACCACTGATCGAATGAACGTGATGTATATAGTTCTGGCGACAGGGATGGACACTCCAGCAATATTGTTGGTTAACCACCTAAGAGGAGTCAGTCGTCTCTGTAGCCGGGTTAGCAGGTCTTGGACAATTGGATGTACGCGTTGTCTTGCTGGGATGGAAGGTGTGATACGAACTGGTGCCCCCAGGTAAAGGTACTGTGAGCACAATGGCACGATGGTGTTGCCAACAGTGAATTCTGGCAAAGTTCTTGCTGGGCGAAAAGATAAAATTCTGCTCTTTTCTGGTGAGATGACCAGCCCGCATGAGGAGGATGACAAATGAAATGATTGAAGGAAACGTTGCATGTCTTGTGGTGATCTTGAATGAATGCATATGTCGTCTGCATAGCAAGTGATTGTTGTACCGTCGATGTCAGGAAGCAGAGAGAGAAAGCGATGCATAAGGATGTTAAATAAAAATGGACTGAGTACTCCTCCCTGTGGAGTACCGAGTTCAAACTCTCTGGTATTGCTGTACGCTCCCTTAAACAATACACGTGAATTTTTGTTCCGTAGATATCCTCTTATCTACCTCAATAATTTCCTTTGATGCCAAAGTCAACAAGTTGGACGAATATAATATCCCTCTTGACGATGTCGAATGCGCTCTTCAAATCAATGGAAGCCACTACACTGGTGGGACAGAGGCGAGTACAGAGTTCCATGAGGCAGTGGGACAGGAAGCCATACAGGCTAGGTGAGAGCATATCTCGTAACCGGAACATCAGGCGTGATAAGAGAATGCATCCCAATACCTTGCAAAAGCAGGAAGAGATACAGGTCGGAATTTGTCATTGTCAGGTTTAAGAATCGGTACTATTGTGCTGTGCGTCCAGGCCGGTGGTACATATCCCAGGTTGTAGCAGAGATTACACAGCTGGAGGAGGGGGTTACCAGTACGTCCAGGAGTACTCGGAGGACGGCGTAGGTGATACCAAGATCTAAGGATATAAGGTCTAACCACTTCCGACCGAATTTCGAGGGAGTTGGCGCAGCGGGCCCGTGAACGTCACCTGGCTGTTCAAAGTGGGGTTCACGGGTCCTATAGCTGTCAGTTGAAGATGGTGCGTCGTTCGGGAATGTTGTTGTCTTCGCTCGCACCGCTCCACGCAATTAGTTATATTCTGACAAATATTATATAAAATATATATATAAATATATATAAAATATTATAGTTCCTGTCTATATATATGAATATATAATATATATGATATATAATATATATATATATATATAATATATATAAAATATTATAGTTCCTGTCTTCCTTGGCGTTTCACAGTTTTCTTCATTGTTTCACAAAGAGAAAACGGACTCAGCCTAATGACGTCAGAAGCTGCGCACAATAATTCAAACGGTTTGACCTGTATATTTAGACCTTGGGTGATACCATCATCGCCAGGAGCTGTCGCCTTACCCTTGGCGAGGGCTCTTCGCAGCTCTTGTTCGGTTATCTCCTCATCTTCTTCATCGGTCTTCAGCAAGGCAGAGGCAAGTCGGAGTGCACGATAGTTTTTGTGGGTGGAGAGAGCGTCGTGTATGTATGGTGGGAGGTTGCTGGTTCGTGACTGTGCTGACCAGGCATCAACAAGGTCTTGTGCAAACTGTGTTGGACTATGATGGAGGGCACTGTGATGTTTTTTCTTTATCACCTTGTTGATGAGGTGCCACATGGTGCCAACACTCGTTTGATGGTTAATGCTGTCCGTTAGTTTTTTCCAGGAATCCGTTTGAACACAACGCTGTAGAGCAACTAAGTCATCTCTTGATAGTTGATACTGGTGTAGAGTTTCTGGACTTGGTCTTTTCTGAAAGGCAAAGCCATCCTCCATCGCTTTCCTCTCCGCCTGAACGATGTGGTTGTCTAGTGTCCAAGTGTGTGTATTCGGATGACGTGTGATGTGTGGCTTTTTGACGTATTGGGTGTAGAAAGTATGTGTGGCGTTAACGAGGGAGGAATATAACTGTTCAGGACAGTGGTGGTTAAATGTGGGTAGGAGGTTTGTTATGTATGAAATATATGTGGGACAGTACTCGGGGGGGAGTTCGATGCTTGTACGGGTGTGCACTGGGGATGGCGTGGTAGGAAGGGTGTATTGGACGCTGAGTGCTACGTGGTCGGAGAATAGTGTCGGTATCGTTGAACACCGGACTTGGGAGGCCACCAATCCAAACGTAAGGACGTGATCTAAGGTACCACCTCGAGCATGCGTGGCGCCAGCCGTGTCCCAGCGAGTTAGCCTGTTGCGTTGAATGCATTCCAGAAGTCGAGTCCCGTTGCGATTTATAATGCCTGCGAGATCTCCTAGAGCAGGGTGTCGACTATTAAAATCTCCTAGATAAATCATACCGTGGGTGGTGGGGGGTGGAAGTATAGCTGGATTCAGGCCGTTCGGTGCAGCGTACACATTGCATAATCTTATGGTACCGGAGCCAACTGTTACCTCTAGAAGCTGATAAGTCGTGTTATTGAGCTGCTCTACTCGGTTGCAGTCACTGACTGCCATAAGCACGGCAATTATTGTTTTTGTAAGTAAAAAAAAAAAAAAAATCTTTGAATATTACAAGAGAACACGCCACCTATATTTCTTCTGTTAATTTCTATTAAGAGAATTTTAAGCATGAATTAGTTTGATAACTGAACCTGTCACCATAATATATATGAAATTAGTACACGCTGTATTCTACTCGTTTGCTCACGTTTATCTTTCTAGTAAATTATATTTTTCAGACTTGGTGCTGACAGATGAATGTTGGAGGGTGTCATTCTTATATTGATTATTTTTTTCCTTAGCAGACCTGGCGACATTTGACGAGGGCGGGAGGGTGAGAGGAGAGGTTGGGTTGCGTGTCGACGTGACGGTAAGCAGGGCAGCCAAGGAATACCTCTTATACCTCCTCCCCCTTCCTTCCACTTTCGCTTTCGATTATGGACATTTCGAGAATTTATGAGAGTAGGAAAATTTGCGGAGGGAGGAAAATATATATACATACATTGGTGGTTCGCTCTCCGAATGGTTCGAAATGAGAACAGGTGTGAGGCAGGGTGATGTCATATCGCCGCTGCTCTTTATTATATATATGGACAGATGTATGAAAGAAATATGCGATGACAACAATGAAATCACATTTGCTTATGCAGATGATATAGCAGTTATCACTGACAATGAACAACAACTACAGATTGCAATGATCAGATGGGAAAATACGCTGAGAACAAGGGAAATGAAAATAAATGTAAACAAAACTGAAGTTATGTATGTTGGTAGAAGAAATGTGGAAGTGGACGTGGAGGAGGGAAGTGAGAGATTAAAGCAGGTAACCAACTTTAAGTATCTTGGAGTTTGTTTTGAAAAAGAAAATAAACAGGACATAGAACTAAACAATAGAATATGTAAATACAATTCAAATATAAGCATGCTATATCCACTACTGAAAGACAAAAATATCCCCAGAAAATGTAAAACAACAATATACAACACCATATTAAGACCTATACTGACTTATGGATCAGAAGCCTGGACATTGACAAGCAGAACAAGATCAAAGATACAGGCTGCAGAGATGAGGGTGCTGAGAATGATTAAAGGAGTGACTAGGAGAGACAGGTTGAAGAATGATGATATAAGAAGAGGGCTGGGAGTTGTATCAATTTTGGAGATGGTGGAGAGAAGCAAGCTAAGATGGTATGGACATGTGCAAAGAATGAACGAGAGCCAGTTACCGAGAAAATATCTGGAATATAGACCTCAAGGAAGAAGACCTGTGGGAAGACCAAGGAAGAGATGGGTTGAAGGAGTTGGGGAAGCACTGGCGGCGGGCAAGGGGAAGTAGCCTGACTGAAATTGAGAGAGAATTGACCTTTGCGAACCGACAAGAATGGAGGAAAATAGTTCATCGGGACTCAGTGGCTGACAGGCACTAGCCTACCTGGCGTCTGGTGAGAAGGTGAGAAGATACATTGGTGGTGCACAGAATTGTTAATCTGTAAATTGACTGCACCATTCGAGTACATGAAAATCATAACATTTCCGGGTCTGAAAAATATAACGCGATTTGCAGTAACAGGCTGTCTTTTATCTAGATATTACAAAGGATTACAAAGGCGGAGCATGCCGACAGGAGAAATTTTTATCCATATATAGGTAGTATGAAAAAAAAAAAAAAAAAAAAAAAAAAAATAATAATAATAATATTAATAATAAATTAAAACTATAATAATGTAAAAATAACAAATAAAATACACAAATAAATGCATAGGTATAGTTGAATAACAAACAAAAAGGTAAATAGTAAATGATTATAAATTGACATATAACTAATAATAAATGAAAATCAGACAGACAAATTATAACAAAACAAAAACAAATTATATAACATAAATTATAATCATTACAGCATCTTACTTAGGTATTTATCTAAATGATTCTTAAAGCTTCGAACTGAACTACATTGCACTACCTGTGCAGGAAGTTTATTCCATTCATTAACTACACGGTTGGCAAAGTTGTTTCTACCTACTTCCAAATTGAATCTATTTCCGGACAGTTTGAGACCATTGTTTCTTGTCTGATTCTCATTCAATGTGAAAATTTGGTCACTTTTGATGTTGTCAATTCCCTTTAAAATCTTAAAGACCTGTATCAAGTCACCTCTGAGTCTACGCTTTTTTAGGGAAAACAGATTCATGTGCTTAAGTCGATTTTCGTATGATTTATTTTTGATATTTGGAATCAGTTTTGTGGCTCGCCGTTGTACTTTTTCCAGTCTGTCAATGTCTTTAATGAGATTCGGTGACCATACGGAAACAGCATATTCCAAATGTGGACGAACTAACGATTTATATAGCTTGTTAATGAGTGATGGACTTTTGAAATCAAAAGATCGCGCAATCAATCCCAGAATCTTATTTGCTTTCTCAGAGGCTGAAATACACTGCTTGGATGATTTGAGGTCGTTACTGATAATTACGCCGAGATCTTTTTCACTATCCACTTTTGTTAACGAATTTCCAAATAACTTGTAATCGTACTTACTGTTATTTTTACCTATGTGCATTACCTTGCATTTACTTGTGTTAAATTTCATTAGCCACTTTTCAGACCATTGCTGTAATTGATCTAAATCTTCTTGAATATCTAATTGGTTTGAGTGATCATTTGCCACTCCGCACAGTTTTGTATCATCAGCAAATTTGGAAACAGTATATTTTAGTCCATTGTCTATATCATTTATATATACTATGAATAGAAGTGGCCCAAGAACGGAACCCTGAGGAACTCCACTTGCAACATTTTTCCATCCAGAAGTTTTTCCATTTAAAACAACTCTCTGTTTTCGACCTTTCAACCAATTACTAGTCCAACCTAATAGGCTACCACTTATTCCATGCAAAGCTAATTTAGTAAGTAGTCTTTCGTGTGGGACGGTATCAAAAGCTTTTGCAAAGTCTAGATATATTAAATCTATATTGTTTCTTTTGTCATAATTCGAGATAACTGTGTTGTAGAATTCGAGTAAGTTAGTCACGCAAGAACGTTTCCGTCTGAAACCATGCTGGCTATCATTTATCAAACGGTTACTTTCTAAATGATATTCGATATCATCTCTGATGATAGTTTCCATTATTTTTCCTACGATCGAAGTCAAACTTATAGGCCTATAGTTATTTGGTTTCTTTTTGTCACCTTTTTTGAATATGGGAGTAACGTTAGCTAGCTTCCATTCTCTTGGGACATCTCCGGATATGATGGATTTCTTGAAAATAATTTCTAATGGAATAACAATCTCATTTTTCATTTCCTTTAAGATTCTTGGATGCCAACCGTCAGGCCCTGGTGTTTTATTAACTTTGAGTTTGTCTATACACCTTTTAATTTTTTCTTTTGTTATATTTACCGTAGTGAGTAAGTTTACCCGAGACTTTTCACAGGTTTCAGTTTGGAATTCACTTTGAGGTGTTTCGTTTACGAATACCGAGCTAAAATAATTGTTTAAGATATTACACATTCCTTCATTTGAATATTCAAGTTGACCGTCAGCAGATAATAGTGGACCAATGTGATTCCTAACAACCTTTTTATCTCTAATGTAACTATAGAATTCTTTGGGATTCTCTTTGGATTTCTCAGCGATGTTCATTTCGTATTGTCGTTTTCTTTTTCTTATTGTCTTTTTTAAATCTCTCTGTATTGATACATAACTTTCATAGTCATTAGATGCACCCGAGCACTTATATTTCTTATAAGCCTGTCTCTTTTTAGCAATACTTTTTTCAGTTTCTTTGTCGAGCCACTTTGGGCGAGCCTGATTTGGGGGACGTCTGTCCTTAAAAGGAATGTAAGTTTGAATCATCTTAGTGAGCGTATTTTGAAATATTTCCCACATCTGATCTACAGGCCTTTCGTTTAATTTTGCCTCCCAATCTGTAAGCTGAAGCTCCTGACGTAGTTCTATGAACTGAGCTTTACTGAAATCGGGTATTTTAGAAGCACAAGTATCTATTCTAAAATTGTTTAGGAGTTTGAATCTGACTAAATTGTGATCGCTATTTGCAACAGATTCACCGACTTCTACATCAGTTACCATGCTTTCGCGGCTAGTGATCAATAAATCGAGCAAGTTTCCATATCTTGTGGGCTCTTTTACATGCTGAATTAAGTAATTGTCACCAAGAAAATCAATCAAGCGACTACCTATATGGCCATGTTCAAGGGTCATCCAATCAATGTCAGTGCCTAGTACTCAAATATTCAGCCAGAAATTGAGCTTCCATACCTATGGTACGGTTGTGTCGGTGATTTTGCAAACATATGTAACCAGAGTTTGATATTTCGCCCTGACTCAAACGCATAAGATTGAGTACTGAGAGGTACAGAAGAAAAATAAGCAAAGCGTTTGATAAATATTTTCTCTCATTATTTATAAAAGGGAGGTTAGATATGATACCTAATCGCATCCTGATCTTTACTGGAGAAGAGAAGGGTTCTAGACTAACTATCATCAGCATTGTGTTACTACGGTCGTCGTGTGGATGAAGAAGTTCGCCTAATTCCCCAATCCTCACTGGGATACTGATATACTTCACATATCTTTGTACGCGACCGACCACCTTTCCACACGAAGTTTGTTTTGGCTTTCGTGCACAAGGGGAGGTCATTGGGAGAGAGAGAATATATATATATATATATATATATATATATATATATATATATATATATATATATATGTGTGTGTGTGTGTGTGTGTGTGTGTGTGTGTGGGTGTGTGTGTGTGTGTGTGTGTGTGTGTGTGTGTGTGTGTGTGTGTGTGTGTGTGTGTGTTGAAAAAGGTGGAAAAAGAGAGTCACGGGTCTCGTTCCGAGTTTATTCCTGACCGGTTTCGCTTGTAGCTTCTTCAGAAGAAGCTACAAGCGAAACCGGTCAGGAGTAAATTCGGAACGAGACCGTCCCTCTCTTTTTCCACCTTCATTCAACTTGTCACAATGTCTCAACGTATGTATATGTATATATATATTTGTGTGCCCTAAAGGTTGTGCCACATTTTACTTACCTTGGATCAGTTTTGTCCTCAGACTGTACACTCAATGATGAAATTACCCGCCGCATAGCTCTCGCTTCAACCGCTTTTGGAAGACTCTCTTATCGTGTCTTCTATAATCACAACCTGACCCTGTCCACCAAGTGGTCAGTTTACTTAGCTGTCTGTCTCTCAATCCTACTCTACTTATAGGCATCACATTAAAAAGTAGGAGAGATTCCATATTCACTGCCTCCAACGAATCCTGGGGATCCACTGGTGGGATAAAATCCCCCACACAGCGATAAGGCAGCGTATGAATATACCTTGCCTCGAAGAAATCCTCATACAAAGGCAGCTCCGTTGGACTGGCCACATCATCCGCCAACCCACCAATAGACTACCCCGTATTGTTACTTATGGGGAACTTTACAATGGGCAACGTACCGTTGGCAGGCCCAAAAAGAGAATTAAAGATCACACTAAGGACTCTCTTAAGAAATTCAACATCAACCCAGCAGCCCTCGAAAGGGAAGCATCTGACAGGAAACAATGGAGATCTACTTTGCAAAGAGGGGCATATTATTTTAGAGACGACTACGAGAAAAAGGCTGAAGCTTGCAGAGCCAGACGCCACACACAACAGCGCCCACATCTCGGGCAGCACGTGTGTGACCAATGTGGAAGGAGTTGTGTCTCTATGGCAGGCCTCGGGAGCCATCAAAGATCCCATGTGAATACATAAAAAAAAATAATAGTAATAAAAAAAATCAACTTCACCAATTCACGCACGGAGTGACGTCGTCATCGTATTGATGGACAACAATAGCTATAGCTAGCTAGCTAGTATACATATATATATATATATATATATATATATATATATATATATATATGTATATATATATATATATATATATATATATATATCTTTTGTGCACAGTAGTCACCGATGTGCATAGATGTGACCTTCCCATTTTCTTTCTTACTTCTGTATTTATGTATACACAGACACACACTTACAAACACACTCATCTCGGTGGCGTGGTTGGTAGAGTTCCAGACTGTCAGTGTGGCGGTGCTGGATTCGAATCCTGCCCAGGGCTGCGCTTCGAGTCGTTACTCCAACTATCGTGGGCGGGGAGTTGGGTGTGTGTGTGTGCGTGTAAGGTCATAGCATTACCCATAGATCGGTCATACGAGCTCTGAGCTCTCTTCCGAGAGGGAAATAGCTGTCGATCACGAGTCCAACACGTGATACAAAGACCAAGGTGCAATTCAGGGCTTACTACATGGTTACTAAGTTTATCCCATTCATCAACCACCTTATTAGTAAACCGATTCTAGCTTATTTCCTTCTTAAATCTAATTTTATCCAATTTACACCCATTACTGCGAGTCCTCCCCTGTTGTTTTATTATAATTACCTTGTCTGCATCACCCTTGTTATAGCCTTTGATCCACTCTGCGTCTTTCCAGATTGTGTAAGTTAAGGTGCCTAAGCCTCTCTTCATGAGGCAAGTTTCCGAGTCCATGTATCATTTTGGTCATTCTTCTCTGTACTGATTCTAGTGAATTGATGTCCATACTGTAGGACGGAGACCAAAACTGTACCGCATAGTCAAGGATGGGTCTAACTATTGCTAGATTGAGTTTAATAATTACCTCTGCACTTCTATTCATTACCGTCCTAGCAATGAAACCTAATGCTCTGTTAGCTTTATTTCTGGCACTAATGCACTGTTTCCTGGTTTTAAGGTTCGGACTCACTAAAACTCCCAAGTCTCTCTCGCACTCAGATTTGTCTAAAAACGTGTTATCTAAGTTGTATCTATTTTCAGGGTTGTGTAGCCCTACGTTTAACACGCTACACTTAGAGATATTGAAGTTCATTTGCCATTTCACCGACCCTGTTAACAATTTATTAAGATCATCCTGCAGAATCTCTGTATCGTCTCCTGACCTAATTAGGCGTCCTATTTTAGTGTCATCTGCAAACTTACTAACATCACTATTTATCCCATTGTCTAAGTCGTTTATGTACATAATGAACAGCAAGGGACCCAAACCCGAGCCCTGGGGAACCCCGCTAGTAACATTGCCCCACCTAGATTTTATTCCATTTATGGTGACCCGCTGTTTTCTGTTACTAATCCAAGATCTAATCCATTCTAACACTTTTCCTCCTATAACATGGGCTTTGATTTTATTTAGTAGTCTCTGGTGTGGTACCTTGTCGAACGCTTTGCTAAAGTCAAGGTAAATAACATCGTAATTTTCATTGTCATCTGACTCCTTATATACTTTAGTGTAAAAGGATAGAAGATTAGTCACACGTGACTTACCCTTAGAAAAACCATGCTGTGAATCATGAATTAAATTATACCCTTCGATGTGTTCTCTGAGTCTATTTACTATTATTGATTCAAGCATTTTTCCTATAACCGATGTCAAACTGATTGGTCTGTAGTTGCATATAGACGATCTATCTCCCTTCTTAAAAACAGGAACAACGTTTGCCTGCCTCCAAGCAGTTGGCACAAAACCAGTGTCTACCGATTTATTGAATATTTCAATTAACTGATCGCATATTTCAAATTTACACTCCTTAAGCATTCTTGGAAAAATTTCGTCTGGACCCGGAGATTTTGTAGCTTTAAGTCTTTCAATCTGCTTAACTACTTCTTCTTTACTAATGCTGATATTAGATAGACTACTTTCTTCATCCCCTCTGAAAATCGGATCGCAGTCAGGTACTTTATCTAACCTCTCATTAGTAAACACCGATAGAAAATAATTGTTAAACTCCTCACTCATTTTTTTCTCCGATTCTATCATGACATTTTCATCGTTTTTAATTGGTCCTATTCTTTCTTTATTTTTTGTTCTATAGAGGTGAAAGAAACCCTTTGGATTGGATTTTGCTTGACTGGCAACCTTGATTTCATAATTACGTTTCGCTGCACATGTATTCCTTTTAACCAGCTTTGCCATTTCATTATATCTTGATCTAAGGTGTGATTCCCCATTTTTTTGTTTTACGTAAAGTCCTCTTTTCATTCCGATCTCATGTTTCAATCTGTCCATCATCCATTTGGGAGTATTACTATTTTTCCGTATTGAGGGGATAAATGTGTTTTGTGCATTAACAATTAGATCATTTAGATTGCTATACATTTCTTCCAAATTGCTGACCTGACTGTTGGGCCCTCGCCCCCAAATGACCTGACCTAAGGTATGCATATTACCCTCCGTGACCCAACAATGTTCAAAACATCCGCATGACATTTCATATTCAATTTCAAATAGGTTTTTATATTGTCAAAGTTTGTTTTCCTGAAGTCTGGTACATGAACGTTATTCGTACTTTTTAATTCTTCCCATACATACATATACCAAGGCTTTTTCCCCCTTCCAAGGGAGGTAGCCAAAAAGGGAAAGGCATAAAAACACTCCCACTCATTTCATCCCTAAATACCCTCCACACCCCTCCCATCCTTCCTCTCATCTGAGCACCTCCTGGATGACGGGTCATCCCTGCACCCTGCCCACCGCCCTGGGTCAGAAGCAGTGTCGCAAGACTCAGTACATCCACAGCGAGGCCGCTTCATTTAATCGGCGACCCCCCCTCTCCGTCCCCCTTTGCATATAAGGCGAGGACGGGGAGAAATCCCTTCGGGCTGCGTCAAAATTTACTCACACATACTACCCCACCCCCCACCCACCCCGCCCATTCCTCCTCATGCAGTCACAACATCATCCATATACAACCATTCTCCACTCACCTCTGTCTTCCGTCCTCTCCCTTCCTTCCTCAACAGACATTCCCCTCTTCCCCAAAGCCCCCTTCACCCCATCCATCCACCTCATCCTAGGACGTCCCCTCATGTTCACTCCCTCCACATCTGCCTTCCATACCTCTTTTACTAGTCTTTCTTCACTCATTCTTTCCATGTGTCCAAACCATCCTAATATTCTTTCATCAACCCTATCTCCCAAATCCTTTTTCACCCCTGTTCTCCTCCTCACCTCCTCATTTCTCACTCTATCCAGCCTAGTAACCCCCACCATACTTCTCAGACACCTCATCTCAAACACATTCAAACTCCTTCTCTCTTCTTCTCTTATGTTCCACGTTTCTGCCCCATACAGTGCTGTTGGCACAATCACTCCTTCATACAGTCTCCTCTTCGCATCCATTCCCAAATGTCTATTCCTCATTACACTCTTTAAACCACCAAGGCATTTACTCGCTTCTCTCAATCTACATTCTACCTCCACCTTCACTCCACCTTTTCCTGCTACACTTGCACCCAAGTATCTAAAACTATCCACTTCCTCCAGTCGCTCTCCCTTAATGCTCACTTCCAGTCTACTGCCACTTTCACCCCTTGTACATCTCATCACCTTACTTTTACCCACATTTATCTTTAGCTTTCTTCTATCACATACTCTCCCAAAACTCTGCCACCAGCTTCCTCAATCCCTCCCAAATAACATTAAATCTTATTTTCTGATGATCGCTAGAGCCTAGACTATCTCCCACTATTACGCTGCTAATTTGGTGCTCATTATTTGTTAAAATTAAGTCCAGGGTATTTTGTCCCCTCGTAGGATCGGTAATCACTTGTTTTAGGAAATTATCCTGCACCACATTTAGGAATTTCTTCGCTTCATGATCTCCTATTAAAGTTTCCCAGTCAATGTTTCTATAATTAAAATCTCCCATGATCACAACGTTTTTGTACTGGGATGCTCTGTGAATTTCATGAATCAGGGGATCAGTCTGCTCAATGCTGAGGTTAGGAGGTCTGTACAAGACGCCAATAATAACTTTCTTATTCTTGCCTATAATCTCTACCCAAATGGATTCCGTACAGTCCTCTTCCTTAATCGAATTGTTGATAATACAGTTTAATGTATTTTTAACGAAAAGTGCTACACCTCCCCCATTCCTGCCAACCCTATCCTTATGAAAAAACTTATATCCTTCTATTTCGATTTCTGGAAGGAAATGTTTATCAGCCATGTTGATCCAGGATTCAGTAATAGCTATAATATCGAAATTTTCTATGCATGCTTTACCTCGCAGCAAATCAATTTTGTTAATTATGCTCCTGCTATTTGTATAGTAAACTTTAAATTTATCTTCCCTCCACCTGCTTTGGTGATTCTTTTCACAGTCCCTCTCTAAGTTGCTTCTATTGCCTAAACTATATTCCGATACTTCCCACCCCTACTCACACGACAGCTACCCGAAAAAACCCTGTAGGATGCCTACTTCTCCCTCAAGGGAACAAAGATATTGATTACTTCAATATATAGAAATCCAAGTAACAATTAGGCAGAAAATGATAAACTGCTTAAAGTGATGCAAGAAAACAGCAACAAACAATTTTGTTATAAAATAATTCTGGGTGATTTTAATCTTCCTAATATAAACTGGACAAATTACACTGCATTTGCTGGAATAAATAATGTTGAATATACTGTATATACATACATATACCAAAGGCTTTTTTCCCCTTACAAGGGAGGTAGCCAAAAAACAAAGGCATAAAATCCACTCCCACCTATTCCATCCCCACATACTCCACACCCATTCACCCCTCCCTCCATTTTATCTTGGCTCCTCCTGGATGACGGCTCATTCCTGTATCTCGCCCAATGCCCTGGTTCAGAAGCAGTGTTGCAAGACACAGCACATCCACAGCAATGCCACTTCATTAAATCGGCAACAACCCCCCCGCCTCTCCATTCCCTCATGCAGAAATGAAGAAGACGGGGAGAAATCCCTTCCGGCTGTATAAATTTATTTTTTACACATACTCCCTCATCCCCCTTATACATTACAGCATCATCCATACTCAACCATTCTCCATTCACCCGCCTTCTGCCCACTCCCATCCTTCCTCAACAGACATTCCCCTCTTTCCCAATGGCCCTTTAACCCCAGCCATCTATCTCATCCTTGGTCGCCCCCTCATATTCACTCCTTCCACCTCTGCCTTCCACACCGCACCCAATACTCTTTCATCAACCCTACCACCCAACTCCCTTTCCACCCAGGGTGTTCTCCTCCTTACCTCCTTGTTTTTCACTCTATCCAGCCTAGTAACCCCAATCATACTTCTAGACCTCATCTCAAACACATTAAACTCCTCTCTTATGTTCCATGTTTCTGCTCCACACAGTGCTGTTAGCAATCACTCCTTCATACAATCTCCTCTTAGCATCCATTCCCAAATGTCTATTTCTTATTATGATTTTAACCCACCAATGAATTTACTTGCTTCTCTCTACATTCTACCTCCACCTCCACTCTTCCCATTCCCACCATATTCACACCAAAGTACCTAAAGCTATCCACTTCCTCCAGTCTCTCTCCCTTAATACTCATTTCCAGTCTGCTGCCACTTTCTCCCCTCATACATCTCATCACCTTACTTTTACCCACATTTATCTTCAACTTCCCTCTTTCGCACACCTTTATAAACTGTCACTAACTTCCTCAATCCCTCCTCTGATCCTGTTACAGCCACAGTGTCATCAGCAAACAATAACTGGCTCATCTCCCATTTTTCTCCATTTTCTTTAACTATCTCCAATCCCTGACCCACTACCCTTGCATTTACCTCTCACACCACCCCATCCATGTATAAATTAAACAGCCAGGGCAACATAACAAATCCCTGATGAAGTCCCACCTTTACCTCAAACCACTAGCTCTCTCCATTTCCGATTCTAACACAAGCTCTACTACTCACGAGAAGCTCTTGACTGCTCCTAACAGCTATCTTCCTATCCCATATATAATACCTCCAACAGTGCCTTCCTGTCCACCTTGTCATAAGCCTTTTCCAAATCCATAAAGGCCCAAAATACATCCTTACCTTTTCCTAAAGCTTTCTCACATATCTGTCTTACCACAAAAATCTGATCCACGCAACCCCTACCTGTCCTAAACCCACACTATTCCTCACCAATTACTCCCTCTGTTCCTCTCCTAATCCTCTCAATCAAAACCTTTCCAACTACACTCAACAAAATGATCCCTCTGAAACTATTACTCACACTTATACCCTTTTCCATTGTAAAGTGGAACTATACATGCAGTCCTCCAATCCTCAAGCACTCTACCCTCTTTTAGACAAACATTAAACGACCTCTCCAGCCAGTCCAACATCACTGTACCTCCCTTTTTTTAGGCACTGCATAACGCCCATTCAACCCAGGTGCTTACCTGCTCTCATCATCTTGACAACTGCCTTCACCTCATCTTTCCTTATTTCCCCTCCATTTTCCTCACTCAACACTGTCATTTTCTTAGCGCTCCCCACTGCAACTACCTTTCCCCCCTATCCTCTACATTTTGCAACTTCCTAAAATACTCTGCCCATCTTCCTCATACTGCTGTCTCTTCCATTATCATCTCTCTATCTGTACTTTTTACCTTTTCTTCTCTACTTGATTTGCTCCCTCTTCCTCTCTTAATTTCTTTCAAAAACACTTTTCTATTACTTTCAATTTTTTCTGTCATACTCTTATCTCATTTCACATCTACTCAAAGGATTACAAAGGCGGAGCATGCCGGCAGGAGACCTTTTGGTCCATATCTAGGTCAGATGCGAAAAAAAAATCATAATAATAATACAACAATAAATAAAAAGTATAATAATGTAAATAACAAATAAAATACATAAATAAATGCATAAGTATAGTTAAATAATAAACAAGCAGGTAAATAGTAAATAATAATAAATTTATATATAACTAATAATAAATAAAAATCAGACAGACAAATGATAACAAAACAAAAACAAATAATATAAGATAAATTATAATCATTACAGCATCTTGCCCAGGTGTTTATCTAAATGATTCTTAAAGCTTCGGACTGAAATACATTGCACTACCTGTGCAGGAAGCCTATTCCATTCATTAACTATACGGTTGTCAAAGTTGTTTCTACCTACTTCCAAATTGAATCTATTTCCGGACAGTTTGAGACCATTGTTTCTTGTCTGATTCTCATTCAATGTGAAAACCTTGTTACTTTTGATGTTGTCAATTCCCTTTAGAATCTTAAAGACCTGTATCAAGTCACCTCTGAGTCTACGCTTTTTTAGGGAAAACAGATTCGTATGTTTTAGTCGATTTTCGTATGATCTATTTTTTTATATTTGGAATAAGTTTTGTGGCTCGCCGTTATACTTTTTCCAGTCTGTCAATGTCTTTAATGAGATTCGGTGACCATACGGAAACAGCATATTCCAAATGTGGACGAACTAACTATTTATATAGCTTGTTAATGAGTGATGGACTTTTGAAATCAAAAGATCGCGCAATCAGTCCTAGAATCTTATTTGCTTTCTCAGAGGCTGAAATACACTGCTTGGATGATTTGAGGTCGTTACTGATAATTATGCCGAGATCTTTTTCACTATCCACTTTTGTTAACGAATTTCCAAATAACTTGTAATCGTACTTACTGTTATTTTTACCTATGTGCATTACCTTGCATTTACTTGTGTTAAATTTCATTAGCCACTTTTCAGACCATTGCTGTAATTTATCTAAATCTTCTTGAATATCTAATTGGTTTGAGTGATCATTTGGCATTCCACACATTTTTTATCATTAGCAAATTTGGAAACAGTAGATTTTAGTCCATGGTCTATATCATTTATATATACTATGAATAGAAGTGGCCCAAGAACGGAACCCTGAGGAACTCCACTTGTAACATTTTTCCATCCAGAAGTTTTTCCATTTAAAACAACTCTCTGTTTTCGACTATTCAACCAATTACTAGTCCAACTTAATAGGCTACCACTTATTCCGTGTAAAGCTAATTTAGTAAGTAGTCTTTTGTGTGGGACGGTATCAAAAGCTTTTGCAAAGTCTAGATATATTAAATCTATATTGTTTCTTTTGTCATAATTCGAGATAACTGTGTTGTAGAATTCGAGTAAGTTAGTCACGCAAGAACGTTTCCGTCTGAAACCATGCTGGCTATCATTTATCAAACGGTTACTTTCTAAATGATGTTCGATAGCATCTCTGATGATAGTTTCCATTATTTTTCCTTGATTGAAGTCAAACTTATAGGCCTATAGTTATTTGGCTTCTTTTTGTCACTCTCCTCTTTGCCTCCTTTATCTTATGCTTTACTTCTCTTCACTTTTCTTTGTACATCTCATATGACTCCCTCATCCTATTTTGTAACAAATCTGTGAAAGCTCGCTTCTTTTCTATAACCTTCTTTGCTTTCTCATTCCACCACTCACTACCCTTCCTTCTATTTCCTCCTATCCTCCTTGTTCCACACACCAAGTTAGCACACCTTGTGACTCCCTCCTTGTAACATCCCAATTCCTCCTCCACTTCTAGCTCTACTCTATCCTTCACTTCCACTCTTCTCTCAGCTTCTTGTACTCCTTTTCTTTCTCATTTAAGCACTTCACTTTAAACTCCTTCCTACCTTCTGTCCTTTTCCTGTTTATCTATCCTCCACTCTCAAGTTGCCTTCCACCAAAAAAATTATCTGATATTCCCCAACTCTCTCCCCTTAGAACATGTACATCCTTAACTTACTACTACACTCCTATTTACCTCTACATAGTCCAGTAATGCTCTACCACCCTTCCATTCACCACCATCTCCCGTGTGTACTTATGATTGACTTTCTTCCTAAACACTGTATTTGCTATCATCAAATCTATTAAAACAGTGCAAGATTGTTTCCTAATGCAACATATGCAAGAAATTACACGGCAGAGAGGAGAGGCAAGAGGGTGTTAGACTTAATATTTAGCAGTGAAAAGGAAATAGTAGAGGAAATATAAGTAGAAAGCCCCATGGGATGAAGTGATCAGGCTACTATCACTTTCATTTGCAATACCCAGACTGAAGTACAAGTACAGACAAGTACAAATATAATATTCTTGTAGGAGAGAACCGACTCTAAAGAGTTGAGAAACAAGTTCAACATCAACTGGGAGCAATACTTGGGTAAACCAAATATTGAAGAAATGTGGAAAAAAAATTATAATTAGACTCACAGATACTATAAACAAATATGTGCCAATTAAAGTACTTAAGGACTCATTAGTCAAAGAGAAAGAACAAATAAGGAAAAAGTTAAGAAAAAGAATTACACATGAATGGTGATAGTAGTATGACCAAAACTAAGACGGATAAGGAAAAGGCAGACGTACTGGCCAATCGCAGAGGAACTAGATGGAGATGTGCCAAATTTTCCAATAAAGCAAGTATCTGAAATGTCAAATATGGAGTTCTCATTAGAGGACATTAAAAGATATTAAAACCATGAAAAAAATTAGATCGCCTGGACCGGATAGAACACATCCAAGGATAATGAAGGAAGGAAGAGAGCAACTGGTAGAACCCCTCAAAATATTATTTGAAAAAAAAACTACACAATACTGGACAACTACCGATGGACTGGAAATTTGCAAATACAACTGCTATATTTAAAAAAGGAAGCAGTTGGCAAACTACAGACCAATAAGTTTCAAATATTGTGCATTAACTAATGGAATCACGGTCCTACTAAATGCCGTCCAATTCTAAATTAAGCCATCTTTTTTCATCACAATGCCTTTAAATAGTGTATTCTTCAATTTACAGCAAGTATACCTAATTTCAGCGAGTTTGGTTGAAGATTGATCAAGTTATCTGCACCGATACCAAAGACCAGCTTACCGTCCAACTCAACTGTCGGGGGGGGGGGGTCTCTCACTAATTACCGACAAAACCCAAAGACGATTTTTGCTCTAATGTACAATTCTATATATATGGTTGCATTATTTGACACATTTTACTTAAAATGTGTGACTTAATGTAATTTGAGCAAAGAGAAGTCACGTTTCTAGTCTCTGCAAAATTACCCACCCTACGCATACCGTCCGACTCACTAAATACCGACAAAACCCGAACAAGGACGGTTTTTGCTCAAATGCACAATTTTTATATAAAACAAAATAGCATATGGTTGCATTATTTCAACTATTTTTTTTTCGACCATGGGCGCAATATAACTATAGAAAATTAATTATTAATTTTGTAAATTATAACGCTTGACTGTCTAAAAACTCAGTTTCATGAGATATATACAATCATAAATATATCATATAATGTATGCTAATTAATGATTTATTACCGCTTTTATCAACTGTGTAGTTAAAAAGAACAATATAAAACCATTGACATGAATACACTGGTAAAACATGTTATTGATTTTATAACCATTAATTTCAGGCATATTGAAAGACTAGCAATTAATTGTTTATTATTGATTTTATCAACTGCGTGGATAAAAACATTATAAAATCATACTTGAAGACACCGGTAAAATATGTTATTCATTTTTAACTATTAACCACACAGGTATTGAAAGACATTCATTACTATTAATTATTTAATACTAATTTTATCAATTGTGTGGATACAAACAAGACACTGTTAAAATATCTTATTTTTAACTATTAATCGCACACAGGCGTATTGAAAGACACCCTCGCCAATAATTACTTTTACTGATTTTATCAATTGTGAGGATAAAGAAATACAAAATAAAATAACTTGGAAGTTTTCGAAAACTTACAAGAAAGTACAAGAAAATCCTGAGTACACCGGATGGTTGAATACAAAAATATTTAATTCACTTAGTAGTCATATGATGGACTTAGTGAGAGTTCAAACTGATAATGTCATCCCAGAGGTACAGTCTATGCAATTCGCGCACGTTATGTCGTTGACCTGGATCGTTTTCTTTGCTCCGGTTTTTGTGCCGATGTCGCTGTACTCGGTATCCGTAGTTTCTCGTCTGTTGAAGCAGTCGTTTTACTTTCCGTTCGTTTCGTATACAGTATTTCAAGAATTTAAAATATCTGCGGTTTTTTTCCTCGTTCATTAGAGAATTCCAAGCTAAAGTTGTTGTCCTGAAATGACCAACACATTTCGCCAACTCGTAGTTTCCTACACCATGCATTGCCCGAATTTCATCGACTGTCCTCTGTAACTTCACGATATCGTCAAGTTTTTCTACGTTTGATCCATACCAAATAATCATAGATGGCGGGCTGGACGAATCGTAGCTGTGGTCGGTAATTTTGCAGAGGATAAAAACGTAACTTCCCTTTGATCATATTACATGGAAATCACATATTTTAAAGAAAATAATTAAAATAATGCAACCATATGCTAATTTTTTCATATAAAATTGTGCATTTGAGCAAAAACCGTCCTTGTTCGGGTTTTGTCGGTATTTAGTGAGTCGGACGGTATGCGTAGTTGTGGTGGGTAATTTTGCAGAGGCTAGAAACGAGACTTCTCTTTGATCAAATTACATCTAAGTCACACATTTTAAAAATGTCAAATAATGCAACCATATATATACAATTGTGCATTTGAGCAAAAATCGTCCTTGTTTGGGTTTGGTCGGTAATCAGTGAGACCTCCTCGACAGTTGAGTTGGACGGTAAGCTGGTCTTTGGTATCGGTGCAGATAACTTGATCAATCTTCAACCAAACTCGCTGAAATTAGGTATACTTGCTGTAAATTGAAGAATACACCATTTAAAGACATTATGATGAAAAAAATGGCTTAATTTAGATTTGGACGGCTCTGGACGGCATTTAGTAGGACCGTGGAATCACTAATCAGAGAGAGTTATGAAACACATGATATCAAATCAACTATTTAGTAGCAAGCAATATGGATTCTTACCAGGGCGATCTACAGTTCTAATAAGGGTATTGGACAGATGGACTGTGATGGGACCATTATTGTTCGTCCTTTATATAAATGATTTACCAGAAATTTTAAGAGATGGAAATTAAATATACTTGTATGCCAAAATTTACAGGCAAATCAAAACCCTGAAGGACATTGCTGATTGATAAAAAAAAGAAGTGTAAAGTCATGCACATTGGAAATTGTAGTGTAAGATGGATATAACATGAATAAAAAGATGACAGAAATAAGCATGGACAAGAATATAGGGGTAATAATCGATAGTAAGCTACAGTTCTCAAACCATCTTGCAGAAAAGATAAATAAAGCTAACACACTTGTAGGACTTATCACAAGAACCTTCGTCTCCTTGTTTGAAGACATACTTAGGTCTCTATTTGGAGCGTGCAAACCAAGCATGGGCTCCATATCTGCTGAAGGACACTGAAGCTGTCGAAGGAAGGAGTGCAGCGGAGAGCGACCAAGCTGGTACAAAAACCTAAGAAAGTGTGAGGAGAAACTGAGGAAACCAACACTATTATAGCATGTACACGTGCACGAGGCGATACAATTGAATCACTTAAAGATACTGACAGGAGTCTACGATGAGGACGTATGCCATGACATTATTCTGGAACTATGGGAAAATGGCAGAACTAGAGGATATCCTATAAAAATTGTAAATACCAAAACTGGATAAAAGGAAGAACTCTTTAGTAGCAGCAAATAACTGGAATGCACTATCCAAGTATGTCATAGACTCAAAATCATTTATTAAATTTGAGTGAGTTTGATAAAGCATGGGACAACCAATATTTAATAAATAACTTCAATATAAAAATATGATTAAATAATAATCGCGTAGGTGCGCACTTCTGGAAAAAAGATACCATAAATTTTGGAGGGGTCCCTTCGTGAGCCGTCCTGCAATCTATCTACCTGCCGAACTTACCTTTCGGATCCAGTGTACAGCAGGCAATGTTGCCTACAAGCAGGCGGTGGTTATTACAACCGCACTCATAATCCCAGACTGCACAGCACACTGTTACTTCATTGGTGAAAAAAAAAATGTAAATCATCACAGTAAACACACAAACATTAGTTACGTATCCAAAGCGACCGCTAGCACGACCTTTTTACCTCCAGCATGCAAGTCATACTGACGACTAACAACTAGCGGCTAGTTACTAGCCGCCAAACCTCGAATTGGCGCGAAAACATACAGAAGCTTGCTTGATACTCCCTACAGACTGTACAATAATGGTAAATAAATAATACAGTGGCAATATTAAGGACTAACAACATCCTAAACATAATTGCGTTGAGCGTGAAGGTAAAGGTATATGATGTGTGCACTGTTGCAGCCAAAGTATAGCATATTAAGTGTACACGACTGAGAAGTTACTATATTTCATACGGATATTTTTGGAATAAAGATATTAAATCTAGGTATGCTACCAGTGGATTATATTATTTGGGAGAGGTTTATGTGAGCTATAAGTATGTAAACGAGTTTTCACCATAGACATATATACATGCATACATATTCATATCTAAACATATATATACATGAACATATACGCACGCACACAAACACACACACTCATATGTAAATATTATATATATTTATATATATATATATATATATATATATATATATATATATAATTGTACATATGTACTACTCTAACTTTCTTTCTCTTTACCTCCCTCTCTCTATCTATCTATCTATCTGTCTTTTTCTCCATTAACAAAACATTTTTCTTAGTAATAAAAACAAAACAAGATATCAATCTGCAACCATATAAAACACATTAATCCACCTGACACGATAACAACACTTCCCAGGAATGACATGAATTACGACGACGCGCCTCAAATGTGACGCGACATTTGGCAATGGACATAGAACTGACTATTGAAAGCCTATTTGTCTCCTACAGTCTCCTTCTTCCTTATGTTCTTATGTCCCGTAAGAATTTTTAAGATTTATTTAGATAAACACCTAAGAAATATGCTGTAACGCCTGTCATTTGTTTGGTTCGTTCATTTACTAATTTTGTCGTTTAACTATTTTTTCTTGGCATGCGGCCTAGTTATTAACATAAAGGTCTCTTATCGGTAAGATCTCTCTTTGTAGTCGTTTGTAAATAAACAAGTAAATTAATCGATGGATAAGAAAATAAAGAGATAAGTAAATAGAAAAACAAATAAAAATCAATAAATAGATAGATAAATGAATAAATGAATAAATATATAAGATAAAACAAATAAAAACAAACATAAAGATAAATAAATAGAGAAATAAATAGATGAATATACAAATAAACAAATAAGTAGTTAGGTAAGTATAGAAATTAATATATAAAATAAAAACAAAAACAAACATATATATATATAACTAAGTAAATAAACAAATAAATAGATAAATGTACAAATAAATAAGTAGTTAGATAATCAGAGAAATCAATAAATAAACGAATGAATAAATAAATAGATAAACAAATACAGAAATATATAACGAATTATAAAGCGAAAAAGTGCAATATATACATATATATATATATATATATATATATATATATATATATATATATATATATATATATATATATAAATTCATGTGAACAAGTTGTATAGACACGGTAAAGGAAACATGGACTGGAGGTGAAGCTTTTATTCCTGACGTTTCGTCTATCGACTTTCTCAAAGGAATGAGCATACTAGATACATACAGAGTTTATAGACACGCCGCTGTCCCTCTTCATATTTTGGTGAATCTGGTCGCGGAATTAATAAAAGAATAAATGAACATAAAAATGACTTAAAAGCCCATAGGACATCTAACTCCATAGTAATACATGTGGATAAACATGGTCACCTTCCAGATTGGAACAACACAACCGTATTAAATAAAGGATCATCCAAGAAACTAAGGAAGACAATTGAGGCAGCATATATCAACACTAATAACAACATTAACCATAGAGAAGGATTTATATGTTTAGCAAAAGCCACAAGTTTATTAATAATAAAAGAATACGCAGATAAAATAGCAAGCTCTCCGAAGCGTCCGTGTATAAAATATCCGGTTACGTTTGAGTTGTTAGCTTTGTGATCAAGACCCTGCGGGTCGAAACGTTAAGGCGTAAAATTCCCCCATTTCTCCTCGTCAACTTCTTTCACCTTCAACCTTATTTGTCATAATATAGTCAACATATATACATACATATATATATACATACATACATATATACATATATATATATATATATATATATATATATACAATGCTAACAAGCTTCACCACTGGGACTCGAACCCTTGTATGAGCGACCGCTTATCACAAAGGGCGATAACAATGTACCACGCGTGATCATCCTTGCTTTGTAATAAAGAAGACTAATGCGATACACACATTAATAGTATTGTTGTTGTTGGCGTTGTTACTATTGTTGTTGTTGTTAGTTTAGATCTTTCTGATGGTAATGATCTTGGTGTTGTTTCCTTTGTTTGTGTAGTTGTTGTGTTGATATTGTTATTATCATTATTATTATTGTTGTTGCTACTGTTGTTGTAGTTTGTTGTTAGTGTAGGTCTTGATGGTAATAATGTTGTTTGTGTAGGTGTTGTTCTTGTCTATGTGTCCTTATGGCGGTCTGTCTGTGATCAACGACGACAGTGTTTCGGTGAAGTGTAATAAGCATGAGTGAAGCTGGGTATTGATGCTGAGGTCTTTGGCGCTGAGGCGAGCAGAGGGGACTGCGGAGCCCAGTTCTTATCCCGCATATCCTTCCACACTTGGGACAAGTCAGCTCTTGATCAGGGGGACAAAATAATATTTGTGTAATCCCAGTGATATCCAGTCTGTTAAAACATATGACTGGATCTAGTAACTGCTCCAAATAGACGGCTTACATGAGCTACAATATAACCATGATTTCATTTGTCATTCAGTAGAAACAACTATCGCGTGGAAATTTAAATATTTTATACTCCATTCCTTGAAAAAAAAATAAATAAATAAATAAATAAATAAATAAAAAATCAAACAAACAATTATTTCTATAAAAACAAAGTATTGGGTGTGTAATAGTCCTCGTATATAAAAATATCGGTATTTTGTATCCATATCCTCCAAAACATACATCAACTACATTATTCTATCCATTTTATACAATCTATCAGTTGTTACCCTTATCTTCCTTTAAATGGTTCTCATTCAGTTTTTTTTTTTTTTAGGGGGTGGGGGGAGGTATTCTTATATATATACAATGGGTTTGTAAGCCCTTATCTAATGTAATCCTTTGCGTTTCATGCATGAACAAAAATACTCTGACGTCATAACAATGATGTCACTAATACAAGAATACTCAAGTCGTCGCTCGCTCGAAAAGAACTTAAGGTTCTCGAAGGAACAGGACAAACTTGGAAGAGAGAGAGAGAAGAGAGAGAGAGAGAGAGAGAGAGAGGGAGAGAGAGGGGGAGGGAGGGAGAGGAGAGGGAGAGTAGGGAAAGAGTAGAGAGAGGTAGAGAGAGGCAGAGTAGGGAGAGAGAGATAGAGAGAAGGAAAGGGGGAGAGAGAGAGTAGAGGGAGAGAGTAGAGAGAGGGAAAGTAGGGAGTGAGAGAGAGATAGAGAGGAAGAAGGAGAGAGAGAGAGTAGAGGGAGAGAGTAGAGAGAGGGAAAGTAGGGAGTGAGAGAGAGATAGAGAGGAAGAGAGAGAGAGAGAGAGAGAGAGAGAGAGAGAGAGAGAGAGAGAGAGAGGGAGATAGATAGATGGAGAGAGGGGGAGATAGTTAGTGAGAATGAAAGAGAGAGAAAAGACACAGTGAAAAGGAGATAGAGAGACAGAGAGGTAGAGAGAATGAGAGAGATAGAGAAAACGTATAAATAGAGGATCCGAATGTAATGGGTAAACATTGTACGTGGAACGAGGCGGGACGAAAACAAACGCCAGTCCCCCACCACTGCACCTTTGTGAAGATGAAATCTCCCACTGAGGACAAAATAAGCCACAGCCACATCAGACACAACATGATTCGGGTTAACGTCGCCAGTTCCCCCTATCAGGAGGCTAGGACAGGGCCCCTTACACAGGACTTCGTAGCGTGGGATTGATTGAACCATGCCCTTGGTCCAACTCGCTTGTGGTAAGTTTCGAACCACCGTCACCTCGACCTCCGCCGCATGTAGCCACTCTCTAACCCGCTTGCCCAGCGAGGATCCTCAAACAGAACTAAGAAGGGCAAATACGGGAACTGAGTTATACAAAGCCTCTGCGAATTCTTGCAAGTATTAATTATGGAGCCGAAGACCAAGATAAAAGGTAGGGAGAGAAGGGAGAGGAGAGAGAGAGGAGGAAGAGGGAGGAGAGGAGGGTGAGGAAGGGGGAAAGGAGAGAGGGGAAGGAAAGGAGGGAGGGGAAGGAGAGGAGGGAGAGGAGAGGCTATGGAACAAGTGCCATTATACATGCATATATGATGCATACATATTTGTTTCCTTCCTTTTTTAGGGAAGGAAAGGAAAGGGGCGGGATGGTTAGAGACGTGGGCAAGGGAAAGGGAAAAATGGGGGAGAGAGAGCAGGTAGGGCAGAAGAAAAGATGGGAAGAAAGATGAGGATAAAGGAAAGGAAGAGGAAGAAGAGGAGGGAAAAGGGGAAGAGAAGAAGAGGAAAAGAAAGAAGAAGAAGAAGAAGGAGGAGGAAGAAAAAGAAGAAGAAGAAGAAGAAGAAGAAAGAAGAAGAAAGAAGAAGAAGAAGAGGAGGAGGAGGAGGAGGAGGAGGAGGAGGTCTAGGAGGAAGAAGAGAAAGACGAGAAGATGGAGAATGGAGAAGGTAGGGAGGAGAAGAAAGAAGAGGAAGAAGAAATTGAGAGGAGGGAGGGAAGGAGGCAAAAGGTGAGAAAACAGAGTAAGAGGACGAGGAGGAAGAGGAGGAGGAAAAGGAATAGGAGGAAGAGTAAGAAGAAGAGGAGGAGGAAAAGGAATAGGAGGAAGAGTAGGAGGATGAGGAGGAAGAGGAAAAATAGGAGGAAGATTAGGAGTAAGCGGAAAGAAGAGGAAGAGGAGGAGGAAGAAAGGAGGAGGAGGAAGGAGAATAGGAAAGGAGAAGAGGAGGAGGAAGAAGATGAGGAAGAGAAATAAGAGGAGGAGGAGGATAAAGAGGGGAAGAAGGAGGAGAAAGAGGAGGAGGAGAAAGAGGAGGAGGAGGAGTAGAATTTGGGGCTAAAGAAGGACTCAGATGTGACACTTTTAATTAATATGGGGTCGAATTTCCAATCGATGACGAATGTAGATCATCAAGCGGGAACGACTCTCTTGTTTCTTGATTATAAACAACACAGAACCAATAGATCGTGTGAGAGGGGATTCATGTCGCTCTGCACTTTACCTAGAACTTACGTAGATCCTTCATAATCTATTGGAAATAGATCTACACTAAGAGGCTTCTAGTATAAATACATGTTTATGTATGTATGCATCTGTTCGTATGTGTGTGCATTGTATTTTTGTATATATGTCATGCGCCATCGATCGATTTGCGCGATCGATCGATCCATCGTTCGCGCAGCAATCGATCGATCGCGCTCCGCAATCGATGGATGTCCCTATCCTGATCACTACACCAGTTCCAAACCAATAAATTCTATGAAGAAGTCATTGTATAATTTTAAATTATTATTTTATTTTATTTTCATATCATGACGTGGTCATTTTTCCAATGTCCCTATCCTAATCACTATACCAGTTCCAAACCAATGAATTCCATGAAGAAGTGGTCATTGTACATTTTTAAACTATTATTTTATTTTATTTCTATATCATGACGTGGTCACTTTTCCAATTTTACAAATTCAAAAATCATTGCGAATTAGTTAGTGAGGGGTCTTCATCCATAATGTGTATAAAAATTATTCTTTGTACTTGACATGTTTGATCATAACGCATCAGCTATATTGTCCACACTCCTATCGCCATCTCTCTGGGTTATTTTAAACTAAACGTCAAATGAACATAATAGTATGGTCCGCCGTTTCCTGTATTACTGATGATTTAGTCAGCATGACACGAATTATTGAAGAGGATATGATATAGTGAGGAGCTGGTCAGTTGAAATCGCTGGTGATTTAGTCAGCAGGACAGTGACACTAATTACTGATGAGAATGTGATATAATGAGTAGCTGGTGCTCGGACAAAAGGTCCCCGGACAAAAGGTCCCCGGACAAAAGGTCCTGAAATCTGCACCCCTGGGACAAAATGTCCCCAACGGCCTAGGTGGGTGGTCAAAATGTCCCCAATTTTTTTTTTCTAAAAATTTGTCAGATGTGTTTTACTTTATTCCTTTATACAATTGACATTTATACAATTGACATTTCTGAAACGTTTGCTTACACAATTGGCTCATAGATTTATGGGTTGGGTCGAGTATAAGATATTTAATAAAATATCAAATATTATTGTACTTTGTGTTTATATATAGAGATTCTCCTGAATTTAAGGGTTGTTATAAAACCACAATTAACTATGTCCCAAAATGTATAAACAGTTGATAAAAATCAATATTTGTTGAAAAAAATGGGGACCTTTTGTCCTAAATATCGGGGACATTTTGTCCTAGGGGTGCAGATTTCGGGACCTTTTGTCCGGGGACCTTTTGTCCGGGGACGTTTTGTCCTACATTCAGTGAGGAGTTGGTGAGTTCAAATCGCTGATGATTTAGTCAGCAAGAGAGACTGACACGTACTAATTACTGAAGAGGATGTGATATAGTGAGGAGTTGGTAAGTTCTAGTCGCTGATGATTTAGTCAGCAGAAGAGGAAAATTCTGTACAAAATAAAACAGATGAATTTTCGAATGCCAAACTTAAAATGCTCAGGTTTGTTCTTTTATTTTTTGTTAGTTTGCTGTTGTAGTTAGATATATTGCCTTTTCCAAATCCGGCAGTTTAAATATAAAATTGTATATGTGGGGCTATCGTGTCCAACTAGAAACTTTTGTGTGTATATAAAAAATTCCTTGGTTACCACAACAACTAGTTTAAAAAATAAAAAAGAAAGAACAAGGAATAATCGCTAAAATCATAATTCTTAAGAATGTTGAATATTCAAAGTTAAATTATCTATACTAAAATGTCATCCGTGCACAAGGGGGCCACTGCGATCGCTGCTGCCTAGTGAGATGGGTTAACTTTATCAAAAGATGCCGTAAATTACTAAAATATTGAAGAGAAATATTCACTGATTAATTTAACTAACGAGTTTTATTGGTTCGGGTTAGTGACGATTCAATAATAGTTGACGGAAGAACACGGTTACGATTGTACATACGGGTAGTAACGATGTAGGTAGGGTGAGATCAGAGGAGCTTGTTCGGAATTACAAGGAGATGAAGGAACGTGGGAGCCGTCACGTAGTCTGTGGGATCCTTCCGAGGATCTACGCAGGTTCGTGTTGGAACAGTAGAGCCATAGGGATCAATGATAGGATATCGCAGTTGTGCACACAATTGGGATACCACTTTCTTGATCCTTGGTATCTCTTTTCTAGGCGCCATGACCTTTACGCTTCTGATGGGATCCACCTTACCCGCAGAGGTAAAGGTGTTCTTACAAACCTCATTGTGGGAGTTTGTAATGAACTATCTCCTTTTTTAGGGTAGAAGCCCAAAGGGAAGGGGAAATAGAATGTACTTGGGAAAACAGCGTAGAGTATAGCATTAATGTACAACAATGTACCAGTATAGGACAAAATATAATTTTAGGATATAATGTCGCTAGAGAACGAAATGTCACAATGGGATATAATGACAGTGGAGGACAAAAGATCACGATGGGAAGTAATGATAGTGGAGAACAAAATATCACGATAGGATGTAATGATAATGGAGGAGAAAATATCACGGTAGGATATAATGTCATTGAAGGCCAAAATGTAATTTTAGGAAGGGATACCGGACAGAATGTCAATGAAGGCCAAAATATCATGATAGGATGTAATATCGCTAGAGGACGAAATGACACATTAGGATGTAATGTCTTAGGACAAAATGTCACAATGGGATGTAATGACAGTGGAGGACAAAATATCACGATGGGAAATAATGATAGTGGAGAACAAAATATCACGATAGGATGTAATGATAATGGAGGAGAAAATATCACGGTAGGATATAATTTCAGTGAAGAACAAAATATAATTTTAGGAAGAGATACCGGACAGAATGTCAATGAAGGCCAAAATATCAAGATAGGATGTAATGACAGTGGAAGACAAAAGATCACGATGGGATGTAATTATAGTGGAGGAAAAAATATCACGGTAGGATATAATGTCACTGGAGGACAAAATATAATTTTAGAAAGGGATGCCGGACATAATGTCACTGAACGACGGGAGGCCGGCGTGAATCACGGTGACGTAGGGGGACAAAATGTACAAAATAGATCGGATGACCGTAATCGACCAGATGTCCGTGATGGGGGAAATGTTAATTTTGATAGGAGAAATGTTAATGAGACATTGAATGTCAATGAAGGACCAAATAATAATAATATAGAGCAAGGCATAAATAAAAAACAAAATGATAATATAAGACATGATATTGAAACTCAAAATGTGTCAAAAAGAAATAATCAGGAGTTTCTTAAAACTATGTACTTTAATGCTCGTAGTATTAGGAACAAATTTCAAGAAATACAGGCGTATGTCAAAAGCGAAAATCTCGATATGATAGGAATAACTGAGACATGGTTAAATGGTACAGAGTTCGAAGCTGAATTTAATATTGCGGGATTTAAACACTTTCATCAGGATAGAAACCACAAGAAAGGTGGGGGTGTTCTATTGTACGTTAAAAACAATGTTCATGCATGTGTTTTAGAGAAAGTGAAACAGGATGCATATGACAGTTTGTGGGTTGAGTTAACCCAAACAAATGGACAAAAAATGAATATAGGTGTAATATATAGGCCAAAGACATTATCATTAGCAGACGACAAACTGTTATTTCAAGAACTGTCTAGTTTCTGCAACCGGGATTTATTGATAATGGGTGATTTCAATTTTACTGACATTGATTGGATGACCCTTGAACATGGCCATATAGGTAGTCGCTTGATTGATTTTCTTGGTGACAATTACTTAATTCAGCATGTAAAAGAGCCCACAAGATATGGAAACTTACTCGATTTATTGATCACTAGCCGCGAAAGCATGGCAACTGATGTAGAAGTCGGTGAATCTGTTGCAAATAGCGATCACAACTTAGTCAGATTCAAACTCCTAAACAATTTTAGAATAGATACTTGTGCTTCTAAAATACCCGATTTCAGTAAAGCTCAGTTCATAGAACTACGTCAGGAGCTTCAGCTTACAGATTGGGAGGCAAAATTAAACGAAAGGCCTGTAGATCAGATGTGGGAAATATTTCAAAATACGCTCACTAAGATGATTCAAACTTACATTCCTTTTAAGGACAGACGTCCCCCAAATCAGGCTCGCCCAAAGTGGCTCGACAAAGAAACTGAAAAAAGTATTGCTAAAAAGAGACAGGCTTATAAGAAATATAAGTGCTCGGGTGCATCTAATGACTATGAAAGTTATGTATCAATACAGAGAGATTTAAAAAAGACAATAAGAAAAAGAAAACGACAATACGAAATGAACATCGCTGAGAAATCCAAAGAGAATCCCAAAGAATTCTATAGTTACATTAGAGATAAAAAGGTTGTTAGGAATCACATTGGTCCACTATTATCTGCTGACGGTCAACTTGAATATTCAAATGAAGGAATGTGTAATATCTTAAACAATTATTTTAGCTCGGTATTCGTAAACGAAACACCTCAAAGTGAATTCCAAATTGAAACCTGTGAAAAGTCTGGGGTAAACTTACTCACTACGGTAAATATAACAAAAGAAACAATTAAAAGGTGTATAGACAAACTCAAAGTTAATAAAACACCAGGGCCTGACGGTTGGCATCCAAGAATCTTAAAGGAAATGAAAAATGAGATTGTTGTTCCATTAGAAATTATTTTCAAGAAATCCATCATATCCGGAGATGTCCCAAGAGAATGGAAGCTAGCTAACGTTACTCCCATATTCAAAAAAGGTGACAAAAAGAAACCAAATAACTATAGGCCTATTAGTTTGACTTCGATCGTAGGAAAAATAATGGAATCTATCATCAGAGATGCTATC
This sequence comes from Oratosquilla oratoria, assembly GCF_046742065.1. Taxonomy (NCBI): domain Eukaryota; kingdom Metazoa; phylum Arthropoda; class Malacostraca; order Stomatopoda; family Squillidae; genus Oratosquilla; species Oratosquilla oratoria. The sequence goes on along the minus strand of NC_134783.1, from coordinate 33,166,311 downwards.
GAATATCATTTAGAAAGTAACCGTTTGATAAATGATAGCCAACATGGTTTCAGACGGAAACGTTCTTGCGTGACTAACTTACTCGAATTCTACAACACAGTTATCTCGAATTATGACAAAAGAAACAATATAGATTTAATATATCTAGACTTTGCAAAAGCTTTTGATACCGTCCCACACGAAAGACTACTTACTAAATTAGCTTTGCATGGAATAAGTGGTAGCCTATTAGGTTGGACTAGTAATTGGTTGAAAGGTCGAAAACAGAGAGTTGTTTTAAATGGAAAAACTTCTGGATGGAAAAGTGTTGCAAGTGGAGTTCCTCAGGGTTCCGTTCTTGGGCCACTTCTATTCATAGTATATATAAATGATATAGACCATGGACTAAAATCTACTGTTTCCAAATTTGCTGATGATACAAAACTGTGCGGAGTGGCAAATGACCACTCAAACCAATTAGATATTCAAGAAGATTTAGATCAATTACAGCAATGGTCTGAAAAGTGGCTAATGAAATTTAACACAAGTAAATGCAAGGTAATGCACATAGGTAAAAATAACAGCAATTACGATTACAAGTTATTTGGAAATTCGTTAACAAAAGTGGATAGTGAAAAAGATCTCGGCGTAATTATCAGTAACGACCTCAAATCATCCAAGCAGTGTATTTCAGCCTCTGAGAAAGCAAATAAGATTCTGGGATTGATTGCGCGATCTTTTGATTTCAAAAGTCCATCACTCATTAACAAGCTATATAAATCGTTAGTTCGTCCACATTTGGAATATGCTGTTTCCGTATGGTCACCGAATCTCATTAAAGACATTGACAGACTGGAAAAAGTACAACGGCGAGCCACAAAACTGATTCCAAATATCAAAAATAAATCATACGAAAATCGACTTAAGCACATGAATCTGTTTTCCCTAAAAAAGCGTAGACTCAGAGGTGACTTGATACAGGTCTTTAAGATTTTAAAGGGAATTGACAACATCAAAAGTGACCAAATTTTCACATTGAATGAGAATCAGACAAGAAACAATGGTCTCAAACTGTCCGGAAATAGATTCAATTTGGAAGTAGGTAGAAACAACTTTGCCAACCGTGTAGTTAATGAATGGAATAAACTTCCTGCACAGGTAGTGCAATGTAGTTCAGTTCGAAGCTTTAAGAATCATTTAGATAAATACCTAAGTAAGATGCTGTAATGATTATAATTTATGTTATATTATTTGTTTTTGTTTTGTTATAATTTGTCTGTCTGATTTTCATTTATTATTAGTTATATGTCAATTTATTATTATTTACTATTTACCTGTTTGTTTGTTATTCAACTATACCAATGCATTTATTTATGTATTTTAATTGTTATTTACATTGTTATAGTTTTAATTTATTATTAATATGATTTTTTTTTTTTTTTGCATCCGACCTAGATATGGATCAAAAGGTCTCCTGTCGGCATGCTTTGCCTTTGTAATCCTTTGTAATCCTTTGAAGACAAAATTTCAATATTTTGTACATCCCTATACATAAAGACCTATAGTTTGTTTTGGTGGTTAAGGATCTAGATTAGGTTTCGACAAATTTACATGTATCATATTACTAATTAAAATGCTAAATATAAATGAAAATCTGTATAGCTACCAAAAACTACCAGTAAAAGTAAAAGATCGCTGGTCAGGCCTCCTTTACAGCCTTCACTCCTCTGTTTAACACATTGCCATCCTACATCATCTTTTATTTTATTTCTTAACACACATGTAACCATTGTAACACAATTTGACTCCACCCCTATTTGTCTTTATGACCTCCATGGTAACATGAACATATAAGCCTATACTTCTCAGTCTTGGAATAAACTGAAATGGTAGCTACTGACCTTTCTTTTATATGATACTGGATGAAGTATGAATAACACAGGGGAACACTTTTTCAGTAACTTTGAGTTGCATTGGATATTTCAACGGATTTTGAAAGAGTTTTAGGCACTGATTTCAAATCTGAAATTAGTTTTTCTCTACAAGCTCTAGTTTGTATGCAATTTGAGGTTAATGAAATTGTACATATGTGAACTTGCGTAAACCATGTATAAGCATTTTAACGTCCATATATATAGATAGCTTCTAATATTTTGATCATTCTTCTTTTGTTTCAGTTCAAACATGGCTTCCAGAATGAGACATCATTGCAGAAACAAGCCTGATGCCTTCTGTTACATATGTGGATGCTACACACTCAATCGTCAGAGACGTAACATATCCTCGTTCGTCAAGCGTGCCTACAAGGCATATTTTGAAGTTCACCTTGGTGATCAAGACAAGCAATGGGCTCCTCATGTTGTGTGCCACAATTGTGAGGAAATGCTTCGAGACTGGACCAAAGGAAAACGCAAAGGTCTGCCTTTTGGAGTTCCAATGATTTGGCGCGAACCCACCAACCATGTAACTGACTGTTATTTCTGCATGGTAAACACAACGGGTGTTGGGAAGAAAAACCGACAAAAGATTACGTATCCGAACATTCCCTCAGCTATTCGGCCTGTTCCGCACTCTGAAGAAGTACCTGTTCCAGTTTTCAAAGGCTTGCCTTCATTGGACGATAAAGACATTGGACATGATACAAGCCAGCAAGACAGTTGTGACAGTGAATTGTCAGAAAAGTGTTCACAATCGGAGGACTGTTCTTCAGACACTGAACCTTTCCCCGTCCCTAAGCCTCTTCCCCAGGCTGAACTGAATGATTTAGTGCGGGATTTAGGTCTTTCAAAGAAAGCAGCAGAGCTTTTGGCATCAAGATTACAAGGCAGAAATCTTGTTGATCACTCTGTTAAAGTATCATATTTCAGAAAGCGTGACCAGCTTTTTGTGACCTTCTTTTCAAAAGACAGACAGTTTGTTTACTGCCATGACATCCCAGGGCTTCTCAAAGAACTGGGTGTACCTTACTATAGTCCTGCTGAATGGAGGCTCTTTTTAGACAGTTCAAAACGCAGTCTAAAGGGTGTTCTTTTACATAATGGCAATGTTTATGGAGCAGTACCTGTCGGTCACGCAGTGCATTTGCGGGAAGACTATGATGATATGAGAATGGTCATGGACTTATTAAAGTATCATGAGCACAATTGGATAATTTGTGTAGACTTAAAGATGGTCAACTTTCTTCTTGGACAACAGAAAGGTTTCACCAAGTTTCCATGTTTCCTCTGTATGTGGGACAGCCGAGCACGAGACAGACATTGGGTCCAGAAGGACTGGCCTATTCGTGACACCTTTGAAGCAGGCATGCCAAATATCATACAAGACCCAATTGTAAACAGAGATAAGATCATCTTTCCTCCTCTTCACATCAAATTAGGTTTGATGAAACAATTTGTCAAGGCACTGGAAACCGAAGGTGAATGTTTCCAACACATCATCACAGCTTTACCAGGGTTATCATTTGAGAAGATCAAAGCAGGCGTGTTTGATGGCCCACAGATTCGAACCCTAATTCGTGATGATCAGTTTGTTGCTAAGATGACCGCTTTAGAAAGGGCAGCATGGTTATCCTTTGTGGCAGTCGTTCAGAACTTCCTTGGAAACAATAAGGCGGAGAACTACAGTGAACTTGTGAACAGAATGCTCCTCGCTTTTCGTGATCTCGGGTGCAACATGAGCATCAAGCTTCATTTTTTGAACAGCCACCTTGATCAGTTCCCTGACAACCTGGGGGCTGTGAGTGACGAACAAGGAGAACGATTCCACCAAGACCTAAAGATCATGGAAGAACGCTACCAAGGGCGCTGGGACAAAAGTATGATGGCTGACTACTGCTGGAGCATTAAACGAAATTGCCCAGATGAAATGTACAAACGCAAAAGTTACAAACGCAAATTCCTGCCAGAAAAAAATACACAAAGAAATTGATAAGCTTCCATCAGCTGTGGTGATGTTCTGAAGGATGCTAATCTAACTTTGGGATAGATTTTCTGTTAATGTTCTGTTTCTTTTGCCTTAATAAATGTACAGAAATGGCTTTCATACTGTTTTAAGATTCAAGTGAACAAAAGAATTGTGGCTGATATTGCAATTTCCTATAATAACGAAAATTTTAAAAATAAATAAAAATGTCAAATTGCATAAAATCTGTAGCTTGCAGACAAAACCCGACTTCAGATTTGAAATCAGCACACTCAAGTTGACTATTCAAGTTTCAAGTTTTGTGATTTTACTCCCAGCGGAGCTAGCCGATTTAGGGACTGGCTTGTAGTTTCTGGGTGGCTTCAAAGAGGGTATTGGGAGAGGTTAGGGCAGGGATGGGGTGATTTGAGAAGTTGTGTAATTGGGTAAGAGTTTTGATTTTCGCTTGTGGGCATGCGGGTGCATGTGGGGGTGGTCGGGGTGTTTACAGCAGTCCCCCGACTGGGGAGGAGCAGACGAGGTTGGCTGCAAGGACGAGGAGGTCGGCTTTGGAGGAGGAGTCCGCAATGAGGCGTTCGAGGGCTGTAGCAGGGTCATTGAAGTTTGACCTTAGGGGCCAGAAGTGGGCTTCCAATTCGGGGCACAAGAAGAGGCAGTGCTTGAAAGATACTTCCGCGCCACAGGTGCAGCGGGAAGTGGTATATTTGGTCCGCCAGTGATTCACCCGTATCCTGCTGACTGTTGCCGCAATGTACGGGGGTAGAGAGGAGAAGGTAGGGGGGGTCGGTCCAAGGCAGGTCTTAAGGAGCCATCCACGTTCAACAGCAGTAGAGTGGTACTCCAATTTCCAGATGTCCCAGGCAGCGCGGTCAATTTTGCAAAAGAAGTCATGTGCAGAGGGTTGGATTGAGGTGACTTTGCTGTTAGGCAATGTGGCACCTGTTTTGGCAGTTTTGTCTGCCATCTCGTTGCCAAGGAGGCCCACGTGCGAGGGGACCCATTGGAATCGGAAGTGGACTCCTGCCCTGCCGGCCTCCGTTAGAAGGCACAGGACGTCGTTAAGGATGGCGGGACGTGACGCACAGCTGCCGTTCTGGATAGCTATTAGACTAGATTTCGAGTCTGATAGCACCGTTACCTGCGGTGGTGGGTGGGGAAGGGCGAGTACAATTTGCACTGCCTCTCTGATGGCGACGAGCTCAGCCGTGAGGATGGAGGTGGGGGGTAGTTTCACTGGGTGAGCTTCCTTTGTGTTGTACAGGTAGATGCCTGCTCCTGAGCGTCCATCTTCGAACACTGATCCGTCTGTATATATCAGCAGGTCGTCACGGTATTTGAGCGCAATCTGCTCCCTTGCTCGCGCTGCAAGCGTGTGTGGGTCGTCTCGACGGCTAAGCCCGGGAAGGTTAAGCTCTACCTCAGGAGGGGTGAGGGCCCACGGAGGGAAGGGGTCCACCTGGCACTGGGCAATCCTCCGGCGTTGGCCAGGTTGGATTTTGGCCTTCTTGCAGATGTCCCTTACTGTAAAGGGAAGGCCGTGAACGGGAACGGGGGTGGAGGCTGAGTTCCAGCTCTCATCCATCTCTTCATCTGTGGAGTTAGGTACCCTTGCAGAGCTGAATAGGTATGTACAGGCACCCTTCTTCAGGCAATGCCTGAGTGGTAGTAGGCCGGCTTCATTGTAGATTTGGGCCTGGGGAACCGACTTTGCTAGTCCTAGCCCTAGGCGGAGCGCTTGGCACTCTACCCGAGCCATTCTTTGCACGGCCGTCGGAGGGAGGTCGTGGAGAGCGGGGGCGCCGAAGAGAAGGCGGGAACGCACGAGGCTCTGAATGATGGGAATCAGAGTTTCCCTGCGTTGGCCCCATTTCTCCCGACGGATGACTCTGACGAGATTGAGCGCCCGTCTGGCACTGAGACAGGCTAGTCTCAGGTGCTCGTTCCAAAGGCCGTCCCGCTGGAAGGTGACCCCCAGGTAGCGGACGGAGGCAGCGGGTTTCACAGCAGTACCGCAGACCGTAAGTTGACTATAGAAAAGTCTTTTTTTAAATGCAACAAAATGAGTGTTCCCCAGTGTAATAAGCAGGTAAAATCGTATGCAAAAGGTTAATTACATTTGAAATATAAATGTGGACATTTAGTCTTCCCAGTAACATGTCTTCAAGTTAAAATAAGATAATCAGCTTAAAACTTTAGTTATTATGATTTTATCATCAATTGGTGATTTAATATAACCATTGTATTACACGTCTGGTATGACGTATACCAAGTTGATTGATGTGCTGCTAAAATGAGGTATATGTGTGATGGAAAATCAATTGCGCGAACGAGTTTTTCACATTTTTGTGGACAAGTTGTCCATGTTTGCAGTTTTGTGGACCAGTTGTCTGGGGACGAGTTATCCGTTCAGCATATCAATGAGGAATGTGAAAAATATCTTGAGGTCAAGTCTCTCTATTGGAGGTCTTCCAAGTACAAGGATGATCGGTTGACCTCTAGAATAACACTAATTATTTCCTTTCACATAGAATAGAAGGTAAAAAATGTATATATCTTAACACATGATATAACTGACAGTCTGAAATTCTCTTGCAAAGCAAAACCATGTCTTTTTAGAAGTGAAAATGTATCTGTATTTTATTTTACGATAATTTTGAAATTACCTTGTGAAGTCACAATATATTAGAATAAGATAGGAAATTCTCTTCTGTAACCAAAAGAGTTGAAATAAGACATCACTTAAAAGCGGTACATATGAATGGAACAGAAACGTCCGAGGTCGACGATTTCATGAGGCCTAAACGACCGCACACGTTGGGCTCGAGCCTGCACCTTTTTTGGGCCACGGAGGTGACCCGACCCAGGATGTTACGGTCTCATGAAATTGTCAACCCCGGACGTTTCGGCTCCATTCATATACACCGCTCTGAAGTTATGTCTTATTTCAACTTACTTGGCACCAAAAGGAAATTTTAATATATTCATTCATTCATAAATAAATAAATAAATGAATAGATGAATAAATAAATAAATAAATAAATAAATAAATAAATAAATAAATAAATAAATAAATAAATAAATAAATAAATAGATAAATAAATAGATAAATAGATAAATAGATAAATAGATAAATAGATAAATAGATAAATAGATAAATAGATAAATAGATAAATAGATAAATAGATAAATAGATAAATAAATAAATAAATAAATAAATAAATAAATGAATAAATAAATAAATAAATAAATAAAATACTAATAATGAATTAACCAAAGTAGTTATGTTGGTGCTTCAAAAATAAATAAATAAAAATAATCAATGGCATTTTGGTATTCTAAATTTGAAGTAGACAAAAGTAGACGTGGAATAAGTTTCTAACTTATTTGATTTTAAAGAACATAAGAAGACTAAATATCCAATTTTAGAAGACTAATTGTCAGAAGACTAACTAGTGGAAGACTAATTGTCAGAAGACTAACTAGTGGAAGACTAATTGTCCAGAAGACTAATTGTCAGAAGACTAAATGTCCTACATCCGTTCCATTCGTTGACCACCCTATTGACAAACCAATTCTTGCCTATTTCCTTCTTAAATCTAAATTTTTCAATTTTAAACCCATTA
>NC_134783.1:33148788-33153788 GCF_046742065.1 Oratosquilla oratoria | reverse complement strand
TGTGATTTGGGGACAAGGACACGTACAGTCCCCTTATTGGCCAGCGATATCTATAAAAGGTCGGTCAAGGCCTCCTTCCAGCATTCAACACACCGCTCCTAGAGGTCGGACGTCTCTTCAACCAGCTCTCTCAACAAGCTCCAAGTATCATCGCCGGCCGGTGGTGGTTGGGAGATACATCTCCTGGCTGCCGCCGGTCTGGCATGGCCGACCTCTACGCTGACGTCGGCAGGCGGGTTTACACCAATACAAATACACACACACATTTCCCAAGTCACGTAAATCTCTGTTTTCAGAGTAGTGCTTGGAAGAAAAGAGGCACATGCACACTTTCTCGCTAGCAAAGCAGAGGCCCAATCGTCTCTCTCAGTACGCCCAATCTGACCGCGGGCTGGTTGACGGAGAGACTTGGGACACCTTTCTGTCCGACCGGCCCGCAACCAAACGCTGGCCTCTCGCTGACGCTGGTGAGCGAGTTTACACTTCTGACATTTACACACAATTCCCAATCGCGTAATTCTCTGTTTTCAGAGTCGTGATTGGAAGGAAAGAGACCATACAACACCCGCCCGTCTGCCCCTCCCTCGCATCGCCACTGAATCTACTCTTCCGAATTCCAAACCCAGTCTGGGGATAAACAGACAACGCTCGCCCCACCTGTGGCTCATCAGGTTCGCGCTCGCCAGCGGTGGCGGCGAGGAGTTATCTCCTTGCCGCTCCCGTTCTGGTCACTGATCTCTCGTTGACGTCGGCAGGCGGGTGTACACCGCCCGTCTGCCCCCCCTCGCACCGCCCCTTGATCAGCTCTAAAAGGACTTCAAACCCAGTCTGGGGATAAACAGACAACGCTCGCCCCACCTGTGGCTTATCAGGTTCGCCCTCGCCAGCGGTGGCGGCGGGGAGTTATCTCCTTGCCGCTCCCGTTCTGGTCACTGATCTCTCGTTGACGTCGGCAGGCGGGTGTACACCACCCGTCTGCCCCCCCTCGCTCCGCCCCTTGATCAGATCTAAAAGGACTTCAAACCCAAAACCTGGGGATAATCAGGGGACGCTCGCCCCACCTGTGGCTTATCAGGTTCGCCCTCTACACGCGGAAAGTGAAATCAACTCACTTCTCGTAAGATACACACATACACCTCTCACGAACAGAGCCACAAATCACGCACAAACATAAACACTTACTTTTTCTTCGACTAAAATTCGCTTCCTTTCTAACTTTCTCTTCTACTACATCTTCTCATTTCAGTTTACCTCCCACTAAAGATTTTTCCGTTTTTCCACCTTTCTCTACTACTACGCCTCCTACCATTTTCTAAACTTTCGTTGGTGATCCTAACCCCGTTGGTAATCCCAACCTCCTAACCTCCGGCGTCAGGCGCTTCCCTCCAAGCTCCTGGTCAAGTCCTATGCCATGACAACAATCTATCCCCTAATTGCTCGCGATTCGCCCGGTGGCAATAGCCCTCTTTTATACACTACTATCTTTTCATTTTCTAACAGACGTTCTTCCCCTCCCACAAAACCCGATCCCGCGCAAGCGAGGTGGTCTTTTCTTGAATTCCAGAATTCCATTAGGAATCGGCCAACTATCAAAATGACAACTGCACCTGCTCGCCGTCACCAGCTCAGCCCTCAACCTCGAGGCAGGAGCCTGATTATGAGGAAAATAGTCTGGACGAGTCTTCAGATTCGTCGCAGTGCGAATCCAGTGACGAACTTGGATTTGATTTCGTAAGTACCATGGATACGTCCATTGATAGTGACGAGCCCCTCTCAAGTGTGAGGGACAGGCACTGGACAAGGAACGCTCCTGGGACAAGAGGTTTTACGTGGTTCAGGAAAGACAATGTCGTCAGGAGGTATGGATTCACGGGAAAGACCGGCATCATGGAGGACCTCGACGAATCCTTGTCTGTCATGGACGTCTACAAGGCCTTCATGATAGACGAACTCATTTCCCACATTGTCGAGGAGACCAACCGGTATGTAGAGTTGATACAGCCAACATTATTCACGTGTTTTCTTATACTCAAACAGAAAAGGTGAGCACAGTATTTACTTGATCTATTTCCTTGCTCTTATTTGTTTATAGGTATGCTGGGATACCTCCCATAGGGGGTAGTTCCAGGTGGCATCCAGTCACATGTGCAGAACTGCACCTCTACCTTGCCTTGAGGCTCATGATGGGCTTCTCACCTTCTCACCATACACCAGGTAGGGCGATGCCCTGTCAGCGATGATGCCTCACGAAGTCCCTCCACAAGTCCCTATCAGCATACAGCTGTACACTCTCCACCTCTTCCATAGTTCTTCCTCTTGACTCTATGGCTTGTCTGATACCGTCTCTCCATCTCTTCCTGGGTCTTCCTGTTGGACGCTTTCCTTGTGGCTGCCACTGGTAGTATTTTAATGGGTACTGATGCTCATTCATCCTCATGACGTGGCCAAACCATCTTAATTGGCTTTTCTCTACATATTCTAATATTGGCTCTATTTCCAGCTCTCTTCTTATTTCTTCATTTCTTATTCTGTCACACCTTGTTACACCTTTTATTATTCGCAGTACTCTCATCTCTGCTGCTTGTATCTTACTTTTCAGCCTTTCTGTCAATGTCCATGTTTCTGACCCATATGTTAGAACTGGTCTTAAAATATTTTTGTAAATTGTTAACTTAACCTGCTTGGGTATAAGTTTTTCTCGCATCAATGGATATAGCGTTCTTAAATTATTTGTATGGCACTGTATTCTATTTAATATTTCTTTTTCCATTTGACACCTTTCATCTATCTTTACTCCTAGGTATTTAAATTCTTCAACTAATTTCAGTTTTTCGCCTCCCAACCATATTTCTATCTCTTCTTTTTGCCTTGCGACCATAATTACTTCTGTTTTATTTGTGTTTATTTTCATTTTCACTCTTTTCAATGCACTGTTCCAAGCAGTTAATGCATTTTGAAGTTCAATGGGGTTGTTTGCAACCAGTGCAATATCATCTGCGTATGCCAATGTAATAACTTCCTCTCCAGATCTCAAATTTTTCATACATTTGTCCATAAAAAGTACAAAAAGCAATGGGGATATAACCCCACCTTGTCTTACTCCAGAATTTACATCAAACCAGTTATCCTCGCGAGTTTGTGTTCTTACAGCGCTGGTACATTTACTATATAGACTTTTGATTGCTCTAACAAGTAATCTATCTACACCATATATAGGGTCTTCCAATGTATCCCAAATCATCTTCCTTGGTAGCCTGTCAAAGGCTTTTTCTAAGTCAACAAAAGCTATACACACTGGTTGATCCCATTCCCATCTCTTCTCCATCAGCATTTTCAAGGAGAAAATTGCATCTGTTGTACCTCTCTCAGGTCTAAATCCATACTGTCCCTCCTCTATTTTTTCTTCTACCGTCGCTCTTAACCTTCTTTCAAGTATTCTTTCATATATCTTCTCCACATGTGATAATAAGGATATTCCTCTCCAATTTTTGCATTCTGACTTGTCGCCTTTCTTTGGTACTTTACATATAATGGCTTTCCCCCAATCCTCTGGTACTCTACCTTCACACCAAGCTACATTGAAAATTCTCGTTAGCCACGCGACTGTGTTTTCATTTCCTTTTAGCAGCTCTACAGGTATGCCATCGCATCCAGGACTTTTTCCATTTTTCATTTTACTAATGGCAACTCTAGTTTCTTCGATAGATATTTCGTGGTAGTAGTTTAGTCTCAGGCTGGTGTTTTCACACTCATCGTCTAATTCCTGAGGATTCAATAATTCTGAGAAATATTCTCTCCATCTTCATGATGGGCCTCAACATAAAACCCAGGCTCCAGGATTACTGGTCGACGGACCGAATTTTCCACCAGTCCTTGTTCGGAGACACGATGCCCAGAACGAGATTCGAGCAAATATCGGCGAATCTTCATTTCTGTAATAATGAAGAAGAAAATGAGGAGGATAGGCTTTGGAAGTTGAGGCCGGTCATAAACATGCTCGGCAACAGGTTTTCATAGGTATATGTTCCAGCCCAGCACATTTACATTGATGAAAGCATGAGGAAGTTAAGGGGCCGCATCAACTTACGAATGTACAATCCAACTAAACGTGCTCGTTTTGGGTTCAAGGTATATATACAATACATAAGTTGTAAATGTATACTTTCAGCATATGACTACACTACACACATGACTACACTACACCATGAATCATTATTATTTTTATTCTACAGGTGTACAAGCTGTCGGAGAGCTCGGGGCCTGCCGCCGGATACACTGCCGCCTTCAGGATTTATTCAGGGAAGGACAAAGGTCAACTTCCCTGTTCACAGAAGGCGGTGGTGGACCTCATGGAGGCCGGGGACCTTTTCGACAAGGGGTATATTTTATTTGTGGACAACTGGTACACATCTCCTTCCTTATTCCACTATCTTCAGGCCCGGAGGACTGGAGCCGTCGGAACCGTGAAGATAAGCCGGCGCCATATGCCTGTGGACCTCAGCGTGGAAAAGAGAGGGAATGTGGACTATCGGTCGAATGCCACAAGGATGTTGTGCTTGCAGTGGAAAGACAAAAGGATGGTCACAGTCCACACATCTGGCATGGTTGATGTGCAGAGCCGTGGTAAGGTGATCCAGAAGCCCCAGTGTATTGCAGACTACACGAAGCATATGAAGGCTGTCAATCTGAGCAACCAGCTGGCCAGGTCGTACCCTTCTGTCAGATGATGGAGGAAGTGGTATGAGAAACTTTTTTTTTTTTTTTTTTTTTTCCTGTATGACATGACAATAGTCAATTGTCATGCCATATGGAAAACACTGGGCCACACAGGGGATCATTACCACTTCCACCGGACCCTGGCAAATGCCATACTCGATGAGTATGTCGGGCTTCTGAAGCCCTACAACCAGCGAGGCAGCCCATCTCCCATGCCCTTTCTCTCAAGACTGCATGGGAAGACTTCCCATGCAGTTACGAAGATAGAGGGGGGCAAATACCGA